>NW_021680366.1:2386254-2388208 GCF_001412515.2 Diachasma alloeum
GGGGGGGGGGGGGGGGGGGGGGGGGGGGGGGGGGGGGGGGGGGGGGGGTACAATGTTCACGACGTTTATGGTCATGATACAGTGCCTGGAGGTATTCCAAACACATTGTTCTCAGAGGTGGTTTGAGTGGCTCGAAGTTATTGTCGTAGACTCGGGTCTCTTATGTTTTCCTGGTGGAATAATAATTCGGGAAAGGGGAAGTTTTGTTGGTTTATCAATTTTATCGGATGTGAGGGTCCTTTGATGGATACTGGGAATTTATACTGCGTCAGACGGAGTGGGAGAGAGAGATAGAAAGAGAGAGAGAGGGAGTCGAGTAGCTGAAGTGCTTCAGGCTCCGACACCTAGATGCCGCCGGGTGACAAAGAAATTCCGATCGGAAACTGTTCGAGGCCCTTGGGATCCTCGAGTGGAGGACTGACGAGTGCCAGGACACATTCTTGACTCGTAAAATCTTCAGATTTCCTCGCTCAAGTGCCTGTCGTTTCCACCTTCTCAACGATGATCTTGATGATCTCCAGTCGTGGGTTGATCAATGGATGGTGAGGGGTCGGAAGAGAAATTAATGTTCAACAGATTCATGTGTTATTCGGTAAATATCTTTGAAAGGTGTGAATTCAGAGGAAAACTCGTCGGACATTTTTTATAGAGAATTTTTCACTCCATGAAAAGTGTGTTTTGACATTTTTTTGTAAATCCACTCGTTATCCAGATATTCACGATCAATTGAAGAAATTTTGCAGAATTTTTCTTGACAAATTTCGGCTGAAAAGCCAATGGAATTTTAAATTTCCCTCAAAATTCAAGTAAAGTCTCATTTTTTAGTGGCAAAATGAAGAAAATTCCACGATTTACGTGAGTTTTCAGGCAAAAATCCTTGGAATTCCAGAAATTTTTGAAGAAATTCCTCAAAAATTCAGAAGAATTTAGAAATCAAGGAAAGGTTCCTCTCAATTTCCCTGATTTTTCAGTAATTTCGCCATAATAATTAAGTTAATCTCCGTAATTATAAGAGTTTCACATAAACATTTTTATAGACAATTTTCCGCTCCGCCAAAAATGTTCTTGAACGTTAAGTCCAAAATCCACATGTTCTCAAGACATACGAAGTAGTGATTATCCGATCATTCTATTTGCTTCTTATCCCTGGCACTGACGTTCCCACCCCCGATAGGATTCCATTAACTACCCCCGAGCCCCTCCCGCCCCCGCCGAAAGCAAAGAGAATGCGAAAAAATTGGCAATGTCGAGAGCACATAACCCTCGAGGCTGCAGTTGAAATCCCGTCTCGCCCCCAACTTCCGCGAGGAAAATCTACTCCAAAAAAAGGAACCAACGAGAGAAGCACATCCTGCTTCCTCTCCGACAACCGTATTTATCTGTTTTCCGTAAAAATCCCTGACTAACACCCAAACACCTTCCACTCTCTCAACCCCAAAAACGGTTGAGGGTTTGTCTCCCTCTCGGGACGCATATCTCACTGGCTGAATCTCTACCAGATCCAACAGCACGCGCTCCAGGGATTTCTCATGCCAACACTTTTTCTTGGTCAAGTCAAAAGGATCGTCACCAAATCCTTATCTTTCCCTTCTGCGTGCTTGGAATATTATTGAAGATGTGAAAGTGATGGGAAACAGGAGTTCAGCATTAGAAAACCGCCCTGAGATGATAAATTTTTGTCGCAAAAATAGGTTAATTTATTAAAAAACATTAATATAAAAATGAAAACAACTGGAAAATTGTTCTTGTATTGCATATAGTATAGTTATTTTTGCTAATAAATGAGCAATAGGTCTCCGAATGGTTATTTCGCACATCTTTCCTCCTATCATGTATAACTCATTGTTTATTTCATTTTATTAAATTGAATAGAATTTCTTTTCAACTAATTTTGAAATTAATGTATGATGATCAAATTTTATTCTACGTTAGAGAAATTTTATCTTGACGCATA
>NW_021680366.1:2388219-2388896 GCF_001412515.2 Diachasma alloeum
TTAGCCCGGTGGCCTGGCGTAGTGGTTAAGGCCGTTGCCTCACAACGGATAGGTTCCAGGTTCGATTCCTGGCCGGGTAGAATGGTGAGATCTAACCATTTTTAAAGTCTTGATCAATCGCCATATACTCTCATCAGACTCGAAGCGATATAAAAATAAGCATAAAAAAAATATAAAAAAAATAATTTGTATTTTCAACAGGATAAAATTTCTCTAACTTGAAATAAAATTTGATCATAATATATATTGTTGGAAAATTTCGGGACAGAAATGAGGAAACGATGATTCATGATACACTTTTATAGAACGGTAGGATAATTTTTATTAAAAATTTCTCTCCGTGCGCAGACTCTCTCGATCTAATCCACTTCGTCCCAGTTAAGAAATGAACTACAGAGAGATGTAAATAGTAAGTCCCACAACAATTCTCCCATACATCCAAAACGCTGAAACGCAAAGAGATATATCCTAAGGAGAGAAGACACCCACGCGCAGGTGAGACCACACACGATGCCGTCGCGTCATTTGTTGGACACCGTTGCATGGCAGCATGTGGATACTTATTTCATTCCTCTGGTTAAACTCTTCTCCGTAAGTATGGGTATACAAGTCAGTGTAACAAACACCTCTCTCTCTCTCTCTCTCTCTCTCTCTCTCTCTCTCTCTCTCTCTCTCTC
>NW_021680366.1:2388920-2419829 GCF_001412515.2 Diachasma alloeum
CCCCCCTCTCTCTCTCTCTCTCTCTCTCTCTCTCTCTCTCTCTCTCTCTCTCTCTCGCTCTCTCTCTCACTTCTCCGCTGAACAACGGTGTCTTTGCCTGTGTCGTGGGGCACTTTATGGATCATCTATTGCGGTGTTGTGTTGGAGAGTGATAAAGTCTTTTGCTTGGGGTGAGTCGGAGAGACATCTTGGCCCAACGCGTTTTAGATAAAGTCGTTGGGTAAAAATATATTCACTTTGTATACAACCACCCGTGATTTATTCGGATATTTTACATGGAAGTGAGATTCTTCATCTGGAGATAAATTTAGTGAATCAAAAATATCCTAAATAACAAGGTTCGTGATGTCACTATTTTCCTTAGAAATCTCTTGAATGAAGGGCTTCAAAAAATTCTTCCTGAATAAATTTCCCCAGACAATTTGCCGCCCCCCAAAAAGCACCTCCCGCCATCTCCCCCTAAACCTAACGTTTTTGGAGATAATCACAAACTGCTTCATTAGAAGTTTTCAGAACGACACTCCAAGTTATTCATTTATCAATTAAAAAATAACGACCGTAAATTCTCAATGTTGAAATCGATCCGTCAAGTGTCCCCTCGTTCTAAGTCCTCCGCAAACTAGTAACAATCATCAGATGCCCATCTACCGATAGAAATCCCCCCGAAAAAGAGGCATTTGTAATTCACCATGTACCACAAAAGCGTCCACACTGACCAAAGGCCCCAATTTATCCAATCGCATCCCACGGAAGACGTGAGCCCGATTAATCCTCCTCTTCGAGAGTTGCAGGACCACCCAGGTGATACCAAACACCCTTTACCAAAGACTCTCACCCTGGATGAGTCGAGTCGTAAAAGTCTTTTCGGTTCCACTTTAACAGCGTCCCAAAGTGCCTAAACGCATCCCAGACATTCGAGCAATGTCGATGGGGGCAGCTGCGCTCGTGCTCCTCTTCATTCCACTTTTTTCCATTTTTTTTCGCCTTACTGCAGAAACTTCTTTCCCCGTCCTGGAGAACTCGATAATATTGGAGATGAGGTTTTGGCGGGGGCGTTAGTTTTATGAGAAAACTTTGTGGTGATTCATTATTAATATTGGATTAATTTTCGGGGGTGGGAGGTAAGCAGATTCACCGAGTTTCCGGTGATTTTCTTGGAAATTTCTGGGAGATGATGAAAGATTGCTATGAGGAAAAGAACTGGAGAAAATTGTGGAACTGAACCGTTTTTACTTTCGGCGAGATTGACGCCATTAAGGAATATCCGTAGAAATCAGGTTTTTCTTACGATTGTCCCCATATTTTTTGTAGATAATATTCACAATATTCTCCAGCTATTGAAAAAATTTCAACTAGCTGGACTTTGTAGTTCAGGAGATGATGAATAATAATATGCGGACTTCCAGCACGCGAGGCGTCGGCCAAACGGGGGTTGTGGGTAAAAATTAATAATTGTAGGAGAAAACGCAATTCTAAAATTTTATATGGACACACGGGGAAAAAGTTGAAGAAAAATTACCAAACAAGTCAAGTAGTGGTGGAGAAACCTTGATTTCCACGTAAAAATTACGGAACAATTCACGTAATCCGCAATGGGGAATCGTTTCCTGGCAATTTTTATAGGAATGGAAGAGAAGAAATCTGAAACGTTCAGTGAATTTTCAGGTTCATCACCGAACAAAGCACGAAATTGTCACGTAATTTTTCCCGAAGAAGTAAAATCTTACAGAAACTTGCCGACTTATTGTGCCTCCAAAATCAAAAATTCTTGAACGTTCAACAATTTTTATGAAGCTGGTGAGTTATTTCTACGTTCCGTTCCGTAAAATTTCTCAATCGTTCGGGAAAAATTACGGAACGACTTGTTGTCCCCACAGCGGTGAGTCATCAGACGGGTGGTTAATTTTTACGGAACAAATCGTAGAAGTTATGTGGCGATTCGTACAATTTCAGTTTCGGCTCACACTTTTGTCATTGTTACGTTTTTTTGGTAATTTTTTTTGAATTTTTCTCTCCGTACAGTTCTTTTTCACCTTCAATAGGAGATTTACAATTTACTAAACGTGAGGGTCATTTGTATGGACAGATAGATTTTTCTGTTAGTGTTCAACAATTTTTATGAAGCTGGTGAGTTATTTCTACGTTCCGTTCCGTAAAATTTCTCAATCGTTCGGGAAAAATTACGGAACGACTTGTCCCCACAGCGGTGAGTCATCAGACGGGTGGTTAATTTTTACGGAACAAATCGTAGAATTTATGTGGCGATTCGTACAATTTCAGTTTCGGCTCACACTTTTGTCATTTTTACGTTTTTTTGATAATTTTTTTTGAATTTTCTCTCCGTACAGTCCTTTTTCACCTTAAATAGGAGATTTACAATTTACTCAACGTGAGGGTCATTTGTATGGACAAATAGATTTTTCTGTTAGTGTGCAGCTGAAAAAAACTCTGCGGGAATGGAATTCTCGGTAACAATTTGCAATTTCAAAAGATACCCATGATTATCCACTAAATGGCACTTGAATCTCAAAAAAAATTTCAAATAATAATTTTTAAAGCGAAAAACCTGGGAATTCTGCTGCCCCGTCGTTTCCCATGGAGACCTGTACTCGCGATATTCCTGGTAACGCCTTATGCATGTTTCTTAACAGGCGCATGAGGGAGTCAATGCTGCGTTGAACCCAACTATCCGTTCTATTCCCTCACTCGGTCACCTCACCTCCAAGGTCAGAGGTCAATCCGAGACCCTTACCAACGCTGCATTTGCTTTCTAATATCATTGCGTAAAAAATGACGGGAGAGCCCGAGGATATTTATATAGAGAAAATACCCCGAAGTTACCGCGCACGGACATCTCAGGTAGGAATTGTATAGGCTGACGATGGAAACAAGTGACTCAGGCCTGGGACGGGCTTGATTTCATCGATCACTCGAGCCTGAAATGAGGGCGATTCAAGGGGCCATTGCCGAGGTTCAATTCAGGCCTAGTCCCGGCTTTGAGTATTGAGGCTCAGTACGTCAAGGCTTATTCGAGCCTCTGCAAGGCCTCAAAAATGAAAGTTAATTTCGATTACATTCCTTAATTTCCATATCGATTAACGTTTCTGATGCTAATGAAACACTCGGAGGCGCCAGAAATGTCGAAATAAAATTTTTTTTTTCACCTGGGGCCAAAGTGTCATCTTGGATTTTTCAGGGGAAAGTCGACTGTCACATCACCATTACACAGAAACAGAAACATGAAAAAAAACATAAAATAAACATTTCGTTAGCCCCAAAAATATTCCCTAGCCCCCAACCAAACCCATTTGTTAACAATAATTAATCCCTTCTATCAGTGCGTACATTCACCAAACAGCATCAACAGTTTTCGTCCGAAAACTTTAACAACTCAAGCTTCACGTTTCACTCAAGAACCCCCAACGTTGTAGACTATGGAGCAACAATGGCCGTCACACGTGCATCCATCTTATTAACGGATGTTAATCATGTCTTCAGCGGCGCGTCTTGCTCCCCCAGGCATTACCTATGGGTCCGCGCAGCGACCACCTCGGTGAGCATTGTTCCCGTTGACGTTTCAACGAAACTCCACAATCCCATCTCTCTCACAATGTTGTTTTTTCCCTTTCATTTTATTTTTTCAGAAATTCTTTTTATTTCCCTTTTAAAATCCACCCCTGCATCGGTTGTAATAAGATACTCGCCATGTTGGTATGTAAATGCCAGCTATTCATTACGTTGCCGGTTGAATGATTGGGCCCTATGCGGGAATTCACTCACGACAAAGACAGCGCATGAGGGAAATTGAATAAAAATTATTTTATCTCTTCTGATAATTTTGACGATAAAATTTGTTACCGAACGCGTTCTGTGCGTTTTTTTTAACGAACGAATCGTAAAATATATTCCACGAACAGGTATTTCTTCATTGAATTAAATTTCCCTCCGCGATTACCTTTCGTGCAGTGAAATTTGTCACGATTTTCCAGGTAAATTTTAATCAACTCGTCTCTCGGTGTGAATCGTTGAAATTATCGTCAGCAAGGTACGAATAATTCCCAGGTCTAAAGTAAAGCCAAATCACAACACAAATAACAACTCGAAACTCATCGCGGAGACTCAATTCATCGCACACCAAAACACGAGTGAATAAATTCCGATTTGTGGGTACAAAATCGATAAATTCCAGGGCACATTCCTGAGGCCCAACACCTCTGCGTTGGAGCGCGGAATTTATAGAAATTAAATTTTTGTTTGCCATGAGAAACCATCGAGTTTGATGCATAAATTACTGAAATTAATTTCGAGTCATTACATCACACATTTGCAAAATCCTCAGGCTCACATTCTCCATCCCACTACCCCTTCATCAAAATAAATCCTCAAAATACACAGGGCATCAAGGAAAAGTATTAATCATCCCCCGCAATATATCAACAGCAGCATACGACAGAGTATTCACAGTGTCCTCCTGAATAAATGTTTTCTTATAATTAACCCGGCATGAAAAAAAAATCCATTGAACGCCATATGCCGCGCACAACGCGTGTATTCATGGTGGCAGAAAACAGAAGAGAGATTGGATGAGGTCCAGGCAACGGTGTGTATATAGTTATGCACATACGTGGGATAGGTGAGTAGGCATCAACTCG
The DNA here is from genome assembly GCF_001412515.2 of Diachasma alloeum. Classification (NCBI taxonomy): domain Eukaryota; kingdom Metazoa; phylum Arthropoda; class Insecta; order Hymenoptera; family Braconidae; genus Diachasma; species Diachasma alloeum. Next base: position 2,393,573 of record NW_021680366.1, read on the forward strand.
ATGGTTCTCTACCCCCGGGGCAAAAACATTAAAACCCCCTTCCCCTGCCCCTCCCGCACTCCCTTTTCCACTCATATGTAGTGAGCGCTATCACGGCAACAGCTGCTATGCGCATATACCCAAGCATTGCGCTATCATTCCATCTTGCGGTTTTCTCGGTAAATATCTTTCTGGTGAACACCGACACAGGCCGGCGAGTATTTGCGAAAATTCATGAATAAAAAAAAGTTGAGAATTAACATTGATTTTTTTTCTGGAGAAAATTTATTCGCTATCTACACGGAGGGAATGTAAAATTAAAATAGTGCATTGTGTAAGGGGTTATGTCCGAATATCACATGCTATTTTATGTCGAGGCTGAAGTCAGAAGTGCGACCACGTTTAGGGAGGGGCGGGTGGGGGCGCAAGACGGGGGTCCAGGGGGGCGAGGCCCCCCCACGGAAGAAAAACCAAATTATCACGGAATAAAAAATAATAATTTTTCAAATTAATCATTAATCAATTAATCAATTTTATTTGAATGGAAAAGAACTCTCTTCTACAATTTATTGATAATTTTTGATTGAAGAAAAGCCCAACTATTCCGAAGAGAAAAGATTATTTTTGAAATACAATCATCTCATTTTTAACACAATTCACTTTATTTGAACGATAAAAAACGGTCTTCCACAACTTTCATATAATACTTCTGTCCGGTGGCCTGGCGTAGTGGTTAAGGCCGTTGCATCACAACGGATAGGTTCCAGGTTCGATTCCTGGCCGGGTAGAATGGTGAGATCTAACCATTTTTAAAGTCTTGATCAATCGCCATATAGTCTCATCAGACTCGAAGCGATATAAAATAAGCATAAAAAAAAAAATATATATATAATACTTCTTTCAATTTGTTGAACATGATAAACTTTATTTTAACAAAAAATACTCTTTTATATTAACGAAAAATACTCTAAAATACTCCACACTAAAAAATAATTTCATATTCTTTCCGTGAAAGACAAGAATATTTCATATGAAAAAGTACAATTGTAGTGCTGTACTACAGTGTTAAAAAAAATTGAATTTTTTAGCAGTAATTTTCTGCTATTTTCGCCGCGACAAACAAAAATTTTCAAGGGGTTTTGTTATCGCGATGTGCAGCGTTTCGAGCACCTCCGCCCTTTCTTTTTTTTTTCATCAAACCGGTGGTCCGCGGAATGACAGTGAAAAATGTCCACTTGACTCTGGTTACTTGCCATGTTATGGTTGCATCAGAGTGTATAAAAAAGAAAATAACTCGATGCAAAAAAGTGGTGAGGTAAAAAATCCAAATGCCCTACATGCTCATCGCACGAACGGTGGAGAGGAAAAAATAAGATATATGAGACTGATACACGGGGCGGAGGACTTACAAGGTTCGTTAGAGGTTCACAAGGGGTTNTTGACTATCCAATACGACAATTGAAAGAAATGTAATTTGAATGACTGAATATTCATGATTTTTTCCAAATTTTTCTCGCGTAATTTAACTAAGAAATTTGATGATCAAAAATGTGAAAGATACTTGGATATTCGTAATTGAAAATTGATGGAAATATGTTACAGTTTCCACTGAATTTTCCACAAAATATTGAATTCTCAATGATAAAAATTTCCAATAAATGCCCGGGGAATTTCCATAAGAAAATTTTCATCAGTGCAATTTGTTTTTTTTGATAGAAAGTTGCATATTCAGATAAAAAATTGACCTGAAACCCAGCCCAAAATGCCCACTGACTCACTGAATTGGTCTAAAGCGAAATTTTTCGACTCGGGATTTTGAAGATATTGCCCTTCACGAACTTTCGAAACACAACGGGTGATGTTGATCCCTATTCCCGGACTGTTGAAGACAAACGCATCAGATTCTCTTAAAAAATCCCTCTGGAGCGATCCCCTCCCCGCGCCAAAGAACGAGAGGAGAAACTTCTTGGTGGTTCGATTCAATCCTTTCCGCTCGATCGAGAGGAGACGAGTAGACGTTGGTCGGCGAACTTTCAACAAACACACGGAGTTTAACCAAGCGTGACCCGTCCAAACTCATTCCGACATTCAATTCCATGGAGACGTTACAGACTCGGTCCCACCCAAAAACCCAGGAGATATATATTACCCACAGATTTCATTCATATGTATGCGTCAACTCCTGCTCCCTCTTATTTTTTGTCAACTTTACTCGTGCTTTCGCTCTACTCAATTTCACTCTGCGTGCACTTTACGACGGGTAATATTCCAACATCCACCCAACATACACACGAAAATCCCATTAAACAGATTAGCTCCTCGATGCAGACAGCCCAAGTTACACGTATGTGCCAACTGAGTTTTGATAGAGACATAAAGTTTACCGAGGGAAGGACATTTCGGAGTTTGCACACGAACGGGTAAACTGGAGGGTAAAAAGATATTAAGTTTCAGGCGTGGAGGACGGTCTTTATGTGCGTCAACTCAGGTTTTCGGTGAATTTTTTAATGAATTTTTGTCATTAGAAAAATTGTAATCCACAAAGTGGTCTATTACACGGAGAAAAAAAAAGAAAAATTACCGAACAAGTCAGATAATTATGGAGCGAACTCGAGGTTCTGTGCTTTTAGCCCTATAAGCGGGAAAATGTGCGAGACGAATAATGAATTATTCTCCGTTGGCCCAACAGAAGTTTTTTTTAATGAAATGAAAATTTTTATTTGAAATTTTTTAATCATTTCAAAAATATTTCTTTACAAATGAATAAACTTGGTTACGGGTTTTAAGAAAAAGGATTTAATGATATTAAATATAAACAAACAATTTATTAATTTCAAATAAAATTTTCGGTAAATTAAAAAAAAATTATTTACTTTAAACAAATAGTCTTCTTATTTTCAGAAAATCTCATTTTCATGTACTTTGTGAAAAAAATTCAAAAGTGGGTTTCAGCAATATTCGTGGGCTATGTGGCAAAAGGTCGTATGAACCTAATGGTCAGGAAAGGTGAAATTTACACAGGAAAAAAATTTACTTGAATCAAGTAGATATTATACGGTATATTTTTTTCCGTGTATTCAATTTTTCTCTCCGTCTACAAATGAAATTTTTCACTATTCATAAAAAAAAGAAAAAGATTCCCATTAATTCCAATGTATCAAATCATATGCATAAATTTGCAATATTTTGATTGAATGGCGCTGCCCCCACCCCCCGAAATCACGGTAAATTCACGTAATTCTCATGACATTTCTTCCTCTTTTTTCCTTCGTCAAATTGAATGAAAGCCCGTCGAATCGATAATTAGCGTGTCAATTAGCGTTAATACACCGTATAATTACGCATATATTCACCTCTGGCAGAAACATGCAGGCACATACAATATTGTTATGAGCTTACTCCTCCTCACCTCCTTCTCTTTCACTTTTCGCAATTTTTCCCTGGTTATAACGCGCGTCGCTCATGCAACAACGGGATTAATTGAATGTGGTGGGGGAGATGTCTGCTGAGGCTCTCCGGTACACGCGTCGCATACCTGCGTTGGAGAGAGAAATATTAATTTGAGAGAAAGTCGCGTTGCCACACGTTCCTTGCAGTTATAAGTAATGCCTAATTGTTTGTTCGTACAAAGTGGATTAAATTGATTCTGATTTTGAAGAGTAACCTGTAAAATGAGAGAAAAAATTAGGTTCACATGAGAATATTTGATGGAGTGGAACAGATTCATTTGAGGGAAATTAACCAACTTGATAGAAGAAAATTTAATATCTATCTATGGACGATTATTTATTAAAAAATGGTAATTATCATGACTAATATAAGAGAATTCTAATTCTCAAGTTTTTTTTCTGATATCTAATTTAAAACATCGCGTCTTTGTACTCATTTCAATATAAATATTGGACTAATGATGTGTTCACTTTAGCTATACGAGCGCAGGATCATTAACTTACATGAATTTATCAATTTCAAACGGAAAAGCGTCATTTTTCCGGTTGCCAAACACAACTGAAGTTGATTTCAGTCCATCACTGCACCGGAATGAGACCCAGTAATTTTTTTCTCATGAAAAATTTTTCTTCGAGTGTCCTCCTATGCATTATATTCAGTTTACGACCCCACCAGCGCCGTTACACCGATCCCCACCCATTTTCCCCCGCGATATTAAAAATAATGGTGACATATATTAGTTTTAACGAAGTACTAACTGAGAGAGAGAGGGGGAGACAGACGCAGACAGAGAGAGAGAGAGATCTCGAATGCTCTTTTTCACAACCACTGTATGTCTCCCCCAACGGGTCATTCGTTACCCCGAGGAACAATGGGTGCTTTTGGTTTCACGTGAACATGAAAATGTATGGAGAAAAAAGAAATGCATAATCAGGACTCGGAGAGACTGTTTTGTGGATAAACATTGGAACCTTGGAGATTGTCTGTGTGCCATGCGGCAATTTCAATTTCAAATTAACCAATTTTGGGGCGAGAGGGGAGCGGAGAGACGGGGGTTTGGCGGGGGAGGGAGAGGGTGTTGGTATGTGAAGGCACTTGGGAATTCGAGGTACCACACTCGATTTCTATTGAGGTTTCAAATACACAAATGGTATTCGGGGGGTTTGGCTCGGGTGTACAATCGCACAAGGAGCGTGCCAAGAATGTTTTGAGTTTGCCAAATTTACACAGGTAAGTGTGGATGATTATTCCAGGGAGATTGGGATTCCATTGTTGGGTGGAAGACCGATTTTCGGTGGTGAGAGCGGTTTTTATTGGAGGGGGTGATTTATTGGGGATCGAATTATAGAAAATTATCTTTCTATTAGTCTATTTTTATCATTTCTCAATATTTTTATAAGAAAATGAAAAAATCGAATTTATTAAACTTCATATGCTCGGAGATGTTTTATAAATATTGATAATCACTTGAGGAGAATTAAGAGAATGAAGAGGGAAACATCAGTGAATAATTTTTAATCTTCGATTAATTCTTTTTTTTTTACTTTTTAAAATAATCTGATTAAAATCTGTAAGTGTTGAAAAATGAGGGGAGGGTTATGAATTGATTTCCTAGAAAAATGAAAAAATTTCTTGAATTCTTCGGTAAATTTCACAATTTTCCAGATAACCGTAGATCTTCAAAGATTTTTCTCGAATTACTTGGGAAACCGAAGAATTTTCATGAATTTTGTAGACCTCAGAATTTATGTATGAAAATCTGAGAAGCAAGAATTGATCATTTTTGCGTGCAATAAATATGAAAAAATTAAAATTTTCCCAAAGTGAAGAATAATTTATGCTGTAAAAAAATTTAGAAATACCATGTTTTTTTTCTCATGATCAACAATTAGACAATTTAGATATGTTTTGATATAAAGATAAACTTCGCACATAAAAAAATGAAAAATATGACGCAGGAAATTTTTTTGGCACTTGAAGAATTTGAAAATATCGGGTCTTTTTTAAACCAGTACTTCAAGTGACTCACTGACCAATCAGAATTGAGGATTCGATATAAAAAAACTTCACGTTTTTTTCATCTTTAGCAAACAGGAACGATTGTTTTTCGTTCAGTAAATATAAATTGTAGGAAATTTTTTTCATCAACACTTTCCCGTCAGCAGAAATTAGACGATAGTTTGGATGGCGCAGAAAATATTTAAAATTCATTCGAGTCTAGCAATTGGGATTCTAGAGAAGAAAATTAATTTATCGAGGTGAACCCGAGGAAAAGTCGAGGTGCATCCTGTTAGCAGCCACCAAAGCCCCTATAATCCTTTTAAATTTACAGCATAATCTCCTGAATTTGAGAAATCAGTAACCAAAGTGCGACCTCTGGCCGATTTCTACCGAGAATTTATGAGAAAACTCGTCAATACTTTCGGCTACTGTGACCGCGGCAAGTCTGTTGTCCTGCAGCGGGAGGTCTTCACCGAGTTATTCCCGAAATTATCAACTCTCGGGGGCTGAAAGGGTTGCTTCTGGGCCGATTCAGCAGAAGGGGATTAAACTTCTGTTAATCCCACAATATTTACGGCACACGCTTGCCTCCCAATATCGGTAAACATCGGGCATAACACCCCCTCTGGTACTCGGGTCACAATGCTGACGCGGATGTGTTTATGGCCGGTAGATTCCACATTTTCCACTCCCGTGACTCTCATAATCCTTTTAGTGGTGCACGATGAAGACATTAGGGGCCCAAAATGAAATGGCGTGATACCTACTGTTGGAGGCGGGGCTACTTCAAGGTATCCCTGGAGAACAGGGTTTCCTACGATTGTCCCAACGTTTTTCATAGATGTTCCCAATATTTCCCAGCGATTGAAAAAATATATATTTTTGTACAATTTTATTCGTGACGTGAAGCAATTTTTAGAGTGAAATTTCAACATTAAAAATAAATGTGATACCGCCCGCCCGTATTTCTCAGCATTGGCCGAGAAAATTTTTTTTCATTTTTTATTATGCAAATATTTGATAACAACAAGTAATTTCAACAGAAATTTTCAATTTTCTACGGTGGAAACATCGTTAAAAAAATCCAAATCATTTCCTACCGAATTCTTAAAATATTTCGACCCCAGAATTGAAGGTTTTTCAAATTTCCAGTTGGTCCATAATTGAATGGAGTGGGAAATATATGTTCGTTGTCCATGCACCAGCTCATATTTTTTAGAGGTTTACTCAGCGGGAGAATTTTTCAGATGAATAGAGAATTTATCGCAATTTGTGTCTCGTGTTTGATGGAAAAAATTTGACAATAATTTCTTTGTTCAAAGGTCAAAGTACGTTCCACCTCTCACTCCCAATTTCCACGTGTCTCTGATAGGGTAGTAGTTTAGGAAGAGAATCCGTGATTTATGGCTGTTTGCGGTGACATTCTCTCCCTGGCGAAACACTCTCGGATTAACCCCACAGGAGTTGCTAAAATGTACTGTTAACTTCTGCGTACAGCCGTGAGACAGTAAATGGATGGGTTTCTGGCTGTTTCGTTTCTCTATCTCCTTTTTGTCCCATCTCAGCCCTGCGGCGAGCGGTTATAATTCGATTACGGTGGAGAGAATGGAGACACGTGTGACAGAGTCTCGTACGAACGAATTTTGGTACTAATTGAGTTCACCGCTTGCTGGCATCATAAAAGTTTTCGTTTCCCTGAGGCCTCCACGCAGAGGATCTCTCGATATATCTCCAATTATCCTCCACCAGATTGGAGAAACTAAGGGAACAGCAGTAGACATAAACTCTTGATGACGTCTTACGCCCGAAACCTCCAGAGATTCCTCAGAAAACCCATAAACAGTTTTCATGAACTTTTTTATCACTCACCAGTGTGGTGACATGGTGATTCCCCGCTGGGAGGGCTTCACGTCTACGGCTTATGACAGGGAAGGTGAAAACATATATCGAAGATATTGCTGCGAGGTAGAGAGTAAGCTACCGCCTACACTGAGAAAAATCGAGTCGAGTTCTTAAACAAATTTTATTTCTGCCAGAAAAACCGTTTGTTAAAAATGACCAAATTGAAAATTTCGATTGCGAAAATAGATTTAGTCTTTTCGAAAAGAAATTATTCTCCGTGCAAGCAAGAAATGTAAGTTCTAGCACTACTTCTGCGTTATTCGACACTTACGAGGGCTTGCGACAACCTGAACTGGTACAATAGAATCATCTTCCAATTGAAATACTCAATTCAGTCGTTTGTCGTTTATTTGACAACTCGTTCGTTTTTCTCTCAGTGTCTAAACAATTCATGAACAGTTTAGTGCTAACTTCGACACAGAGAGAACAGTTGGATAAAAATTACCTAGAAAATCCTAGCAGCCTCACAAATTTTCCATAACCAATTTTTCCAGAAAAAATGTGGTCATTGCCTAAAAAAACGTTTCTCCCCAACCAAGAAATAGCTTCCGCAGCAAAAGCTTAAAAATGTGGTATTTCCAGTAGTAGTTCCGCAAACAACTCTCCAAATTCCTCCCTCCGAAGGTCAGAATTTTCATCAAAAACCTCCAAGGGTATCCAAAAAATGATCATCGACTGTGTCGCAGTGTGCGCTTCGCTCCCGCAAAAGTCCCAGGCAAAATCGGCGTGACGATGGTGAAGCTTCCGCTGGGGTCCACCGCAACAATTTTAGCCAAGGCCACTGGAGCCCAACGAATTTAATAAACATCACAGCAAGGACCAGAGCCCTCTGAGTACCCAGCAGAGTGCTCTCACCTCGAGTTTTCCCAACATCCACTGGCTGTTGTCATATTTTGGCCACTGTCTGGTTGTATTTATGGCCAGAAATATGGCCAACTAACGTTAGGAGGTCGGTAAACAGTTGTTCACGGAACAGTTTCTCGAAATGTCTCGATGCACCGGAAGACATTTTCGGCAAAATCTACGCATTGCGCAACTGCTAAATCGCTTTTTCCGAAAGATGTCCTTTTTTTGAGTTATGACTGGCGGCCCCGAGGGTTGAGCGCGGAAAAAATTGCCTCGGAAGGTAGTGCTGTAAACATATTATACATTTTTTCTTCTCAAACAATTTTTTTTAACGCCTGCTCATCTCTCTACAGCGCAGTCTACGCTCTCTGTTGGGGCCTCGGTGGAGCACCGCAATAAAATTGCATAAGCTGTGTCCTCTGGGTGGAGGATGATATACGAGCCTGGACGAGTTTCAATTGTCGGTGGAGATACTTGGGGACAATTCGTAATGATCGTCGGGGTATCTGACACTAGCTAGTGCCCATGGGGATTTTCGGATGGCGGAGAGAGAAAGAGAGATGTTTGGGTTTTTTCAGATTGTAAAGTAATTTTTTGAGGCTGTAATGCCGGATGTTTTTTGGCTTTTGTGGGGACGAAGGACTCACGGATTTATGTCGATGGTCGTGATGGGTTGGAGGACACTGAAGGGAACTCAGGAATGGAAAATTCATGATTGTCATTGCCAAAAAATTTGATGATGTGGTTTAAGTTGAGTTCATTGATTGCAGCTGGGGATCATGGAATGTTTGTAATCGTTTGAATCATGCACGCAAAATGGTTTATTTGGATTAAATAAACCTTTTTTCTGGGTGTGAAAGGAACAAGTCTTCGTTAAACTATTTGAATTGAACCTTATGTTTATCTCTTGGACATTTGTATTTAATTCTTCTTCATTCAACCCTTCCCTGTTTGACCTTTTTGTTCCAGTCCTGTACGTTTGACGGGAGAGCACGGCTTGACTCTCCAGATGACCATTGCACTGTTGAAAAAATTTGGCTGAATTTTCCGGAAAGAGATTATTAATTCAATTTAAGGGGAAAAAGTCAATAGAATTTCAATTTTCTCTGAAAATTTAAGTAAAGTCGCATTTTTTTGGAGCAGGAGGACAGAAATTCTACAATTTACACGAATTTTCAAATGAAAGTGAATATTCACTGCCGAATTGCCTTGCATTTTCAAATTCTTATAAAATTCATGGAATTCCTCGAATTTTTGAAGGAATCCCCTGAAAATGCCTCTGAATTTTCCAGATTTTTTATTAATTTTCCCGGAGTAATTAAATTGAAATTCCCAGTTCCCACAGATTTTTCCCCGAACTTACGAATTTTCAATGACAAAATTCGTTGATATTTCAGTCCAAATGTTATTTCTTAGAAATTTCCAGGACTGTTTAATTTGGTAAAAAACTATTTTCTTTACACAAATTGTTGGAAAGTCAATGTATAAAAACTCAATGAACAAATGACACTAAGTCGCTTCGCTTTAAAATTGAAATATATTTTCACAATTTATTTACACTTAGTCTTAAATTTTCAAACAATTGAAAGATAAAAAATGGCTTGTGAACAGTGTTAAAATTGCGGAAGGTGAATGTAAAGATGTTGTAGTATCGGGATATAATTACCAGCCAATATTACAATGACTCCATTGATGTCACTGTAACAACAATTTGATTAAACCGACACGTGACATGATTACGAATGCGAATAGCCCCGAACAGCCAGTTTTCTTCACTACGAAAGAATTTTATTGCGGAAATATTCTAGGAAGGGCTTTATGGCGCCACTCGGAAAAGCGATCTGGTCCAAATGACGAGGAGAAAGAGTTCACCCAAATTTAATTGAACACTCATAAAAGTCGAAAGAGGAATATCATACGCGAGCAGCTGTTTTTTTTTCTGAAAACGAATACTGGAGCCAGCCGAAAATTGCGTCAACAGGTGAAGGAGTGGATCACCTCTGCACCGTGGATAATCGTAAGATCCTGGATCACGCGCGGATCCCATCTGCTAACAACATTGAAGAGGTGAAATATGTTTCGCTCGACCAAGGATTTTCCTATTTACTCTTCGGGAAATCAGCGTTTCGAAAGGTGCGAAGAAATCGGTTGAATGGCGATGGAAAAACCGTGACGGTTTTGGGAATCGTTGGATCGCTTTCAGACGCCAGACCGAATCAAATCGGGGGTCAGCAGTTGTCTGCTTGCTCTGGTCAGCGGAAATCCACACGGAGAAGAAAGTGGCAGAAAAATTACCAGACATGTCGGGATGCGAGAAAATAGTGAATAGTGAAATTTTACTATACGAGATCGAAGGCGCGCACCGCGCGCCAGACAATTTGATGAATTTTATATGATTTTTTCATCACGTTATTACACCGAGAGAAAAATTCAATAGAAATTACCAGAAAAAAACGGAAAAATTACATTTCGAAACGTAATCGGGAGCGAAGTAAAATTCAATAAAAAGTGTGAAAAGTGTGAGTAAATTCTACGATTTGTTCCGTAAAAATTAATCACCCGTCTGATGACTCACCGCTGTAGGGACAAGTCGTTCCGTAATTTTTCCCCAACGATTGAGAAATTTTACGGAACGTAAAAATAACTCACCAGCTTCATAAAAATTGTTGAACGTTCAAGAATTTTTTATTTTTTATTTTATTCTTCGTGAAAAATTACGTGACAATTTTGTACTTTGTTCGGTGACGAATCTGAAAATTCACTGAAAATATCAGATTTTTTCCCTTCCATTCCTATAAAAACTTCCGGAAAACGATCCTCCATTGCGGATTACGTGAATTGTTCCGTAATTTGTCATCGCAATGACATTTTCCCCGATTTTCCTGTACATTTTATTCAACTATTCTCTCCGTACCCATTCAGAAGACCTAAAAATCGAAGCCAAATTGTCATGACGCATGTAATCTTCGCTAATTGCTATTCCTAACGAGATTTCCGTTGAAAATCAAATGTTCCCAGTCTTTGGAGGGCACGAAGACGCCAGTGGAGACAGAAGCCATTCATATGCTATTAGATCTCCTAATTTAAATACCAAAAATGACTTTTGTCGTGTTTTTAAGCTGAAAGCAGCTGCGGAGGATTTCGAAAAACATGAGCCCAAGGTACATTGTAAGAACGAGAATGAAGGAAGTGTCTTGTGGGCGGAGAACCACCGCAAATGCCGCATCGGTCCCCGTGAAATCGACAATTCGATGCGGCATGGATGTTCTATACACTTGCATATGGCTTGAGACCCCTCACGGTCGCGCGACCAGTCTTCTGCTCGAGAGAAGAGGACTTAAGTACCAAGCGTTGAGTCAAATCTCTGGGTATGATACAACAAACGTACGGGTGAACTCGGGGAAAATTTTCCAAACGTTTCAGCAATTAGCCTCGCTCGACCTGCGACTTCTTGCCACCATTGTCCAATGATTTCTTCAGGGGGGGAAAAAGAGTGTCAATGCGTGCCTCGGTAGCCAAGTCCTCGGTGTGTTCAAATGCACGTACGTGAGAAGTCTCTACGTGAGCCTCTGTGCGACACATGTTGCATATGTCGGCGGCTCTTTATTTCTCGGTTTTTTGTGGCTTTGTTCTCCATCCCGCGAACGACCTCACTAGTTATTTCGGTGTTCACACTTGTCATTGAAGAATCATCCTCGAATTGAAACACCCAAAATAAAATAAAAAATACTCAATTCAAGTGCATTTTCGCTGTCATCCTATTTACTAAAGATGAAAGAAACGTGAAGTTGTTTTATATCGAAATATCTGGAAACTGCCTGACCGATAATCCTTAATTCTGACTGATCGATATGTGACACGAAGTTATTCACAAAAAAAACACGTGGCATTTTCAAATTCTTCAGTGACATAATTTCAAATTCTTCAGTGGTAAATTTTTTTTTTCACATCATATATATATATTTCACATGTATATATATCATCGGTGAAATTAATAAATTCTGTCCTTTTATGGAGACCGATTATTTAAAAAAATTGAAGATAATTAATTGAAAATGAAAAATTCTTTATAGATTCCTTTACTCTACTTCGTTATTCACTTCAATCATTAGTCGAATTCTCTTTGATTCATTATCAATATTTATAAGGTATTCATGAGAAAATGAAATTCAATGAATTCCATTTCTTCATTTCAACAAGTGAATAGATCAGCGCGCGCATAGATCTTGTATAATATTATCAAATGATTACCCTGCGAATGAATTCATCAAAATAGATCGCCCGAACGATTCCGATACCCATGACGCGTGTTTAGCCATCGAATAACCCGCATTTCACGAATATTTAACGGATGAAAAATAAAACTCGAAAATTCAATGCTCAACGCCCCTCGATTTCCACGGATAATATTCAACCCATGTGACTGGTTACTCCATCTTTTTTTATTCTCAACGAGTCAAGAGGGAGAGGGCAGCGTCAGCGTTGACTGACTCCTTTCAGTTTTGCCCAGCCCAGTGCAGAACCCCCACAATAAAACACCCCATGCTGTCCAAGGCCCAACAATTGACCATTGTCCCCCTCCACCGAAAATGCCATTCTATGGAAAAAGCCTTCTGACTTCAATTAAGTTTCCGCACACTTTAACCGCTCTCACGTCAGCATCACGTATTGAGCACCAACTCCGCCCCCATCATCCTGAGTTCTCGCCCTCTTTGAAGTCGTGGGAGTGAAAAAGAGTCCGTGGAATATAAAAAAAGACTCTTTGTTGAGTTGCAAAGAATAAAAATAGCGGATTTAATAATGGTTGGGGAAAAAAAACTTTTACTTGAGAGGAAAAATTCCCTTAAAATTACACTGCGAGCATAAAAGCGAGTGGATATCTTGCTTCACAGACTTATAATATTTCACAGAGTCGAGGAGAAAGGACAGGAGACTTTTCGCTCTGGAGAAATTCAATTCGACGTGATGATACTGGGGCTTAATTTACGCTGGTTGTAACTGCCACTGGGGGTGCAGATGCCTCAGTGGTATTCTCACGGGTGTGATAATCGACTCGTGTACCAAACTTCATTTTACACTGTCATAACGATGCAAATGATACATCCTCCAGTGGATTCACTCTGTACATTGTAACCGTAAAATTTGTGTTTCATGTAGATTACTTTTTCCATCATTTCTTTCTGTTTTCATCAGCGAACATCAATTTCGAGACGGCGATAAAACTCTGTTTTTTTTCTCTTGATGGTTGAGATTGCACCCAGCAGAATGATTTATTTGAATCAAATCAAGTTTTTTTCAAATTAAATCAAAATTTTTATTCGAAGGTTTCTTTATATTAAATTGATGTTTTTTTTTACTATTAAAGAATCTTTCCTTGATCCAAATAAAATGATCCACATATGGCCCTTATTATATCCTTCGTGACCCTCATTCTGACCCTCATGACCCTTAATTTAGAGTCTTAATTCCGAATATAAACTTTCCATCACCAAAAGTCAATTTAAATTTTTATAATATAAAGAGATTCATATTCATAGTATTATAATTTACTATTTGGGATATTCTCCGTTAAAAAAATCGAATTGAATATCTCGGAAACGTCATGTTTCTCACCTCCACCTGTTCGGCTACAGGTGCTAACTCGCCAGCCCCATCAAAATGAAAAATCGTTCTCCACCTCGAGCATCTAATTGTTTTCCGGTGGCTCAAGCTCAATATTTGCAGTAACCAACACCCAGAGCATCTCCCTAACCCACAATTCCGGTTCCGCCCAAATTTTTCCTTGAAACAAAGAAAGGAACGTCAGTGTGGTAGGAATGTTTCTCCTCATTTTAGGGAAATCCAGGGGCCGGAGAAATCTATGTGTTGAGTGGAGTTGTACAGCAGTAGCACTAAAAGGCGGTGAGTTGAAAGAGGTGTTTTCTTTGAAAGGAGTGGGCACCGAAGAGTCGGCTACCTTTTGTCGAAATATCTTTTCTGTCGGCGAGCTGACCAAGGACATCTCGATACAACTAAACCAATCTCGGGTTTATCGTGTTCATTGGGGTTACGTTTTCAAACTAATTTTGGGAGGAAAGTGTGAATTCACTGGCGTTTTCCATTCTTAAGGGGAGACGGAACCCCTTTGTCAGGAATTTCCACTGTTGTAGGAACCTGAGAAACCAAATTTCATTGAATATTCTAGAAAATTGACTGATTTATCAACAATATCAATGGAAATTCCTTGTAAATTATTCGTTGTTAAAAATTTCAAGATTTTTTACATGAAATTTCAAGAGTAATTGTGCAGCACTGAAGAGGAAAGTTCACAAGAGCCAAGAGAAAAAAAGAGATGAGGAACAAGAGAAAAATAATTGATAAAAAAAATCGTCAAAAATTCTTGTCATCAATAATATAAGGCCATTTTGTGAAATATCACTTTATCTGCAATTTTATCATACGATGGCATGTGCTTTGTCAGATTTGAGGAATTTTCTTCCAATTTTCCCCGAACCATTAATTTCCTAAATCAGCAATCTTCTGTCATCCTCTTAAATAACATCTCCCCAACCCACAATTTCCTATTTTATTGATTCCAGATCACTCGCTACCTCCCTCACCCCCCAGCACCGCCAGAAATCGGTGAAAATGTGCTCCAATAATTTAGAAGCCCCCCATAACGAGAAAGTTGACACTCCCGTTTTTTTTTCGAAAAAATGCTGAACGTAATTGGCGGTTCGAGTCGCTTGGATATTCCGTTTTCAATAAATATCAAGCCCAATGGTCTACGAGCTACTAAAAAAGAGCAAACAGCACGTGTCCCGAGTAAAGTTATGGTCATTGGGAGCGAAAGTGGAAGCCCATCTGCAAACGTAAGAAGAGAGAGACACGAGTGGGCGGTGTTTTTTAGAAGGAAAAGATACGAGGGCACACAGCAGCCTGTTCTCCTCGTCTTTACATCTGGTTCGCATAGCCCAAGTGAAAAGTGCGCTCTGAAAGGAAGAGGATGACGGTGAGGGGAATAAAAAAAAGGGAGAAAAAACGAGGGATGTAACGCCCCTGTTGGACACTTCACATGATAATTCCAGTGTAAAGCGATGAGAGCCGTCTCTCGAGTGGATAAATCAGGGCAAAAAATATCATTTAATTTTATGATCGATGGGGACGACTAATTGAATCATTCATGCCTATTTTATGGGCTCGATAATAAGCTGTGATGAACCGCCGATTTGCGGGTTGGGGGGAGCGCGTGGGGGTGAATCTACGCTGGAGGTTCTGGGAGATGGGAGACGAGACCCTGAGGAATTTTCCGGGGGGTGCGGACGTGCTGACAATTCCTGAAAGAACGAGAGCTGCGGGATCACTGGTGGTTGGGGGGAAATGTCACGTATCGAAAAGTTCTACTTGGCTTTATCATTTCGGGCGTTTGGCAGGCCATTGGGGCTGGAGGTCGTGACGACAAGGGGATTTCCTCGTGGGGCGAACTGCTCTCGGGGGTTATTCAGTCGTAAGACGTATTTTTGTTTCTACATGGGGACGGAAGATTGAGCACCATTTGACCTGAACTTTCCGGAAATTTTACAATGATTTTGTTGTTTAAACTTTGCGGGTTTGAATTTCAATCTCGATATTGAAGCGTTAAAAAATTAGTCTACTTTTGGAGGAAAATTAATGAAATGATTTAAGAATTTCAATTTTTGAAACTTGCGAGCGTTTTCTGCGCGGAGAGAAAAATCCTATCGTAAAAAGGAGAAAAGAAATCGATCGCGAAATATCTCGAAAATCTCGAATAAGCGTAAGCGTAAGACTGAACTCGTTCAATAAAAAGTGTGAGTCGGAACTGAAATTGTACGAATCACCGCTGTGGGGACAACAAGTCGTTCCGTAATTTTTCCCCAACGATTGAGAACTTTCACGGAACGAAACGTAGAAATAACTCACCAGCTTCATAAAAATTGTTGAACGTTCAAGAATTTTTGATTTTGGAGGTATAATAAGTCGGCAAGTTTCTGTAAGATTTTACTTCTTCGGGAAAAATTACGTGACAATTTCGTACTTTGTTCTGTGTTGAACCTGAAAATTCACTGAACCTTTCAGATTTCTTCTCGTTCATTTCTATAAAAATTGCCGGAAACCGATTCCCAGGGCGGATTACGTGAATTGTTCCGTAATTTTAACTGAATTTTCCACCATGAAAATCATTTGTATGGAATCGTTTAAATTTAAGTTTCGGATTTTGTATGTTATATCAACCTAATATTATCCAAAAAGTGCAATTCTATCTTAAAACTGTGAAAAACCGTTCACTCAGTGAATTTTCCCCACCAGCAGAGGACGTCCCCCACTATTTTCCCCTGAACCTACTCAATTTCAAAAGAATTCCCAACAACTTTTTCTTCTGTCATAATATCGCTACCGACCCAATTTTTTGTCCTCTCTCCAGCGATTATCAGGTACATCCCAGACTAGCCTCTTTTTTTATTCTCCCTCCAAGATGATGAGATTCTTTTTTCCCTAATGCCCTCATTATTCGTAATATTTTTTTTCACCAAAGTCCTGCCCTCAATAAATTTCACTACTCAATGGGACACGTGACCCGGGAACGAGAGCACGCGACAAAAAATTGGCCTAATAATAGTAAAAACTGGAGTAGCCGCGAAGAATAAAAGAAAAACTCTGTTGCGACCGGAAAAACACGCGAAAAAGCCGGCAATTGATGTTTTACGGGGCTCAGTTGGGCGGAGGGGGAGGGGGGACAGGCACCTCCGGTTGTTTTGTGTTTCCCGGAACCAGGGCGAGAGTCCCGTGCACCAAATTTTTACAACGTCCGGCAAAAATTTGAAAAATGGTCTAAGGTTTTCTCCACCACCGCCTCCCGCCCCCACCTCCCTCCGTGGAGCGGTCACTCAAAAATGTCACAGGCGAATGTTTTCTGGGTCTCCCCAATATAACATTACGATCCCATTTCTCCCGAAAATAGTTCGTACTACAAGTTTTTATTTCAGGGTGACCGTAATAACACGAAAACTGTACCGAAAAAAGACATAAAATATGCAGAACAAGGTGACCTTTTTGAGTGGAGGGTAGGGCATTGTATATATTTTAGAGCGGTAGGAAATTTACAAAAATCTGGGCCTCGCTCTACAATTTTTATGGCTACCGACGGTGGACTGTAAAAGGACCCATGCACAAAAATGGCAGAATTTTTTGGTCTAGAAAAAGGTGATTTTATTTTTGGCGAAATGCACGAGGGGAGAGATTGGGAAGTGTACCTGGAAATGGTTGGATACCTGCGAGGGCGCTCTGGTCTGAATTACATTTACCTGTATTTGTATCAGGGTAAGTCATTATTGGTTTATTACTCAGGCAAGAAAAATTAATATTGAAGGTCAGAGTAGGTGTCACAACTTTGGGAGGAAATATGTTGAATATTCTTTGTGAACTTTTTTTCTTCATGAGAATAGTTTTTTCACTGCTGCTACGTTCGTTTGTTTGGAAACCACAGAAGTGCAGTTCAGGCGCATGGATAATGGGATTTTTCAGCCCGTGTGCACTGTTAGAAATTTGCTGAAATTTCATGGAAGATATAGTAAATCTCACGGGAGTGACATTGAATCGGATTTAGGGAAAAAATGGTTATAAAATTTTCATCTCACTCCCACTGAAAACTCCTGAATTTTCCTGAATTCTACTCAAAACTGGAAATTTAATATTAAAAAAAGACTTCGTTTCACTTGTTCCTCCTAAGGAATCGTTTGTTTACCGTTTGTTCGTCATGAAAACACTGCCATCACCTCCAATAATTTCAGTCTTTGACAATTTTCTCAGAGGGGCTGCATGAGGGGCTATAGCCCCTTTTACGTATGAACAGACTTTGTTTTATTTGTTCCCGATCACTCCAAGGTCGTCATCACCCAAATACTTCCGAAATTTTCACTCCGAGCAAAGGCCCAAATTTGCGGCAAAAAAGATAAAATCTGAAAAGGGGAAAAGCCATTCGACCATTTCACCTTCAGTTACATAATTTAGTACAGACATTGAAATCCTTTTACATAACATGAGTTACACAAAGAAGAATCATAATTCATACCATCATAACTTGCCAACACTCCAACATTTTCAGGGTTCAATGGCTAATGCACTTTGAATAAAAGTCGAATACATTGTGAATATTTAAGAGGGGTCAGACCGGAGAAAGAGTGCATGCCGGAAACTCGAAGGTCTCAAGTCAAGATTTACGACGAAATAGAGTCAAACCAAAGCCCCAGTGTGATGAAGTGTGTTGGGTAATAGTCGAGCGGTTGGACAAGGCATTGAGGAACCCCTTCTGGGAAATAACTCAAACACTGAAAAAGCAACCCTTACCTAGAAGTCTTATTTACAACTGGAGCAACAGTTTTCGGAGGGGGATAATTTGCATTGCGCGTGACAGGCTGTACGCTCCAAAATTGCGCCAATAAAAGATGGGCACAACTCGGAGGATCAACAATGGCTCCAAGGACAGAAGGGTGAGGATTTTTAACCCTAACCTACAATTACGTCGTGAAGACGAGCCCGGGGAAGACAATACCTGGTCGTGCTCCAGTTGCATAAAATAATAAAAGTTTGGGGGCCTCGAGTGAAGGTTAAAAACCCTTTTCCAGAAATTTTCGGAGATGGACACTGTTGGGGGTCGGCTGTAGACCTGAGGGATGGGTTTTCCTCTTTCGTGTTCTGGGGGAAAGGGGGACTTACCTGCTCCAGTTTGACGGCAGTTATGGCTGCTTACCTAACGGGGGGCTACGCTACTGTTGCAGAAGGATGGGCTTTTCGTTATGCATTTTACGGTTTCTTCTCGGGATTTTTGAGATGCTTTCTTTTATTTTGGACAAGTTCCTGTTTACGTTTACTCATTGAAGGGTAGAGGGAGTTCCTCGCCGAGATAATTAATATTCAAGTAGATTGACGATTTTTTCTCCAGTGAAATGTTTTGTGCTTTTGTAGTCGAACATCAGAGCTGTCATTTGAGCCCCATTTGACCCCAAGTTTCCGTAAATTTTGGAATGATTTCATTATTTGAACTTTGCAAGTCCGGATTTGAATCGCGATATTGAACCGTTAGAAAACATTTAAAAAATCCGACAAAAAATTGGAAAGATTACTTTTGGAGGAAGATCAATGAAATAGTTAAAAAATAACAATTTTTAAAAATTACGAAAATTTTCTGTAAATAATTCATAAACCGTCAATTTTCCATGATAAACGATAAATGATAATTTCTTTGGCTCATCGTCTTCTACAGTTTCTTCTCTGGATTTTTAAGATGTTTTAATTTGGAAACTTGCTTTTTTCAATTGACTTCATTGAAGAGTTCCTGAAAAGGGGTTTCGCAGGGTCTTCACTTGACGAAAATTATTCATTTAATTTCAAATCATCAACGGATTTGGTTTGACTAACTCACGACGGTAAATAAAAATCAACGATTTGATGGAAACACTTCAGACCAAATGAAATTGGTAATGGCAAATTACCAGTTTCATTTCAAACTCCCAAAATACTCCTCTAAAAAATCCTTCATCTTAAGAATGTCGTAAAAAAGTAAATGAATGCTCATAAAAAATTGTCTCACCTCCCAATAGTCCCTGACAATACTACCAAACCTCCTCTTTGTCATCGTTTTACATAAAAATAAAGCGTGCCTCAAAAATACGATCGTGTTTCTGCCCCATTTTTTACGTAAAATACGAGCAAATCCCCGTCATTCCGGTCTAGCAGTAAATATTTCCACCTGAAATTGGTTTACAATGTTTTAACCCGTTTCTCGGTAACGGGCCTCACTCCAATTTCAACACAATGGCCCAAGGGAAAAACGCTGGGCCAAAATAATTTATTACGCCGAACCGTAACACAGCAACAAAATAGGCAAATATCCGTTTCTCCAACTGTTACAGTTTAGATCGGCTCGGCTCTTGTTTGTGTCTTCTAAACTGGAGTGGTCGGAAATTTTGAGGGGAAATTTATGATTGGTCGTTCCTGGGGCTCGAGCCCACTGTCAACATCCCTCACGCCGCAGATTTACCTTCCATCACTGGAAAAAGTGCTCTCGTTGCTACACTTTAGACGATGGGCTATTGTGCGTGGAGGCCTGTTACCATAATTATCTCCGGGCTTTTTTCTGTCCTCTCAGCAACTTCTTTGAATATTTTCTCGAGGTCAGCGAACTATTTACGCGGACTTTTTAATGGCTCGTGGTGTACTTTACGTAGATCACTCGGCGGTCGAAACTGGAGCGAAATTTTTATGCCTCTTTACCGCTATTTTACGGATCGGGGGAGACGGGACTGTCATTGAGGGATTTACGTAATTCTGGGGGACGGGGGTTCTTTCGAGTTTTTGGACGAGGGTGAGGGATTTTTTGAAGGTGAAACGCTCTCAATGAACGGGAGATTGGACGGTAATTTAGGGAGAATTGCAGGAGAAGGAAAATTTGCTCGAGGATTTGAGTGGGCGGAAGGGAAAATGAATTGGTGAAGTGGAGGAATTTAGATGTAGCTAAAATCATCTGAAATTGGGGAAATTTATTTCAATTATTTAAATCGTTAATGAAGTCTTTCTTTTTAATTTTGAGAAAAAGATGATAGGGAATCAGAGAATACAAAAATAAAATCAACAACAAAGATGTCTCCGAATAATTAGGGATACATTCCTGAAAATCAATGACATGTTACTGAAGATCAGAACTTTTTGTTCTCTGTGACAAGAATTCCACAACTTACTTGAACTTTTAATAAAAATATGACTAAATCACCAAATTACGATGAATCTCCTATTAAATGAAAATTAAAAATATATTTACCTGAATTTTTCAAAATTCTATCAAATTCGCAATTCCCATTGATTCTGCACTTGAATCATGAATTTTCAATGGCGAAGTCTTGCAGTTTTCGGCAAGAAAACTAGTTTTCTCGAAATTATCATTTGTTCCATGAAAATTATAAGTGTTTATTGGACAAATATGTACACTACTCAATAAAATTCCCTTGATAAAACCGCAGCCTCTGTAATTCTCTGTAGACAAGCGAATTGATTCAAATCTCCAAAAATTTCCGTCACCGTAAATTTCAGTGAAGAAAATTTACGCACCAGAATTTTAGCACCAACCAAAATATCTATTCCATCTTTCCACAATTTGGCCGATGATTTCAATTTGATCCATCCAACGCATTATGTAACCAGCTAATTCGATATTAATTCCGCCCACAGTGTTGATGAATTATGCTCTCGCCTGTCCGGCAAATGCGTTTTTGAGTGGTTGACGGCATGTACATACCTCGTTTGTTGTTACTGGTTTTTCGTCTTATACGGGACATGACACCCCACCATCTCGCCGGTATTCAACTCTGGTGGTCCTCCACTTTGAATCATCCAAAAGTTTACGTTAATAACGCGTCCTCCCATGCCGCTCGCATTAAAAGGAATCAGGAAGGTTGGTACAAAATGACGGGGGAACGATTAAAATTACGATACTTTTATGTTCGCAGCTAACTGAAAGTTAATGCGCCGTCAAATCTTCTCAACCATATTTATACACGTCTCATCCTTCTCGCGGGCCCTTCAGCGAACCTAACTACCTATTTCGCGTCGTCGTCGAGTCGTTCGCGGAACATAGGCTGCTACCGCGGTGCGTAATTTGTATCGGTGGGCGGTTACTACTCGACGATAAAAAAATTTTTAGATACTTTTATGGGGTTTTGGGATAACTATTTTCAGGTTTTATGGAGGATTATGGTTTATGAATCGTTAAAGCTCGACTATGATTGTAATTTCTGATTTTAAGGAATAATTTGAGTTGTTGGCTGACATTTTACTACATCAAGAGCAAATTCAGCGCGTTTTTATGCTGCTATTTTCTTGTACTACAATTGAATAAAAAATATCTTAAGGATGTTCTACACCCTTTCTGCCAAAATTCACGTTTTTTTTAATTTTTCTGGCAAACTTATGAAGGAATTGACGTGAAAAAATATAACGTTTTTGCGTTTTGTCATTATTTAATGACTGACGAAATTTTCAGGTGGTGCGAACATTTTCCTGCGTTTTCTCTGAACTTTTAAAAAGAATCATAAAACTGTAGAAAAAACGCATGAAAATTATCGCACCACTACGCAACTTCGTGAGCCATTAAAGAATGACAAACCACAAAATCTTTATATTTTTTCACGTCACTCCCATCGATAATTTGCCAGAAAAATTAAAACAACGTCAATTTTGGCTAAAAGGGTGTCGAACATCCTTAAGAGTTCCTGGGGCAAAACGGGTCATCCTTACTTAATAAATTTAGAATTTGACTTCCCTGTGGTTCGAATGAGAAAATTAGTAAAATTCAAGTGACGAAAAAAATTGTTTTTAAATTGGGAATAATCCCCCCATTTTGAAAAATTCTCAGAAATTCCAACGGCACATCCAGCCCTCCAGAAAAATGTGTCACTCATTTAACCATCAATAACGCCCGGTTAGGAGGTCAATTTTTTTTCTCAATTTTTTTCCCCTCGAAAATCCCGAATGCGGGTTGGTCACGGAATCAGTGGAACGCACCGTAACCCGTAGCGGTACAATTTACAAGAAATAGTGTCCCCAACCCTTCAAAGTGTCCGGGCAATAACCCACGGGAAATATGGGAGTCAAGACTGGGATGTTGGAGCGGCGAAAAAAAAATGGTCAGACGAAGAAAGTTTACAACAGCCGTATGCGCTTGCCCCTTTTCGCTCGCAGGGAAAGGCTTTCGTCTGGCTACCCTTCCCCCAGGCAATAACCCTTCAAATTTTATGGAATTCCAATAGTAAAACGTTAAAGTTAAACGGGAGAAATGGTCACTCAACCCTCTGGTGTAAACGGTACTTTTTTTTCTGCCGTTGAAATATTGTGTGGCTGAAAACCTTCGGAACGAAAACCCCTTTTTCCATCCGGAAACATCAAAATTACCCGCAATAAAGCAATATTTTGACTCAACGCGAGAGGAAACACAGACGGAGGTCCAAGGGGTTAAAAATACACCGGTTTAAGCCCCTCATAAAACCACTCTGTGACTTTATATGTTTTTACTGTACCTTCTCACCCTTTTAGCCTCTTGGAGGTGCAGCCAAAGGGTGGAAAAATACACCGCTCCGTCCACCTGAAGGGGGCTCTTAACTGAAAACTTATAAATCAACTTGGTTTTTGCTTTTATAGTGCAGTCGGACGTACTGTTAAATTTTTCAAAGCAAAAAATATGTACCGTATTTTAACCCCGAAATCGACATTTCCAGGGGTACTGTTAGGGTTACGCTTGTCTGCTAGTGAAAGTTTCGGAATTTTTTTCTCCTATCCACGAGAAGAATTGCTCTACACGATGGAAATTCTTGGTGATTTTGCGATTTTTACAGAAAAAAAAATGTTTAACATGAAATATCTATAAACAAACAACTCCTACTGGAGAATGTTCCTAAGGACTTTCTCAATCCCCTAAAAAATCACCAACTCCCTGGGACACGTACTTGAGGGTAGTAGGAGAGTAAAAAGGTAATTTTGCGATTTTCACAAAAGTGTCATGTCTTGGACTTTTCCAGGGGAAAAGTCGACTGTCGCCAAAATTGAATTTATTCGCCGAGTGAAAGTCGATTCCGACTATTTAAGCGGCGGGCTATTGTTGTTTGAAACAATCATTGAAAGTGGATACAAAAATTTATTGGCGGTAACAAATGAAGTTTGTGCTGGAAAATGATTTTCAAAAGGCGTGCTCGGGGAATTTACCAACGGTAGACGTGACTATGTTGATTTTATGGGTTTAAATCTGTGTCAAAGTGTCGAAAGTCGTGGTTGTCTAATTTTCACTGTTGTATTTTTACATCCTGGTGCAAAACAACATTTATAAGGAACTTTCATCACTCCATCCGGTTTTTCTGACATTTTGGAACCAAATACATGTACAGAGTATTTTCCTAAATTTCAGCAGTTGTACTGAACCGCTTGATGGCGCCACAGTAAAATTTCGGCCTCCGGTGAGTTGACGTCACAGAGCTTTTTAAAACGTATAAAAAATACAATTTTTTAAAAGCAAATGAATAGTTGATGAACTATTTTCCGTATGTTTCCATATCAAATATGGCTTAAGGAAAAAACCTTCAATATTATAATACTTTGATGAATTCAGACATTTCTTTTTTTCCCGCAATATGTCCGGACTGAGTATTTTGTAATGAACACAAAACCGTCTTCTCGACTTCGTATGAAATCACGTCATAAATTAATTAAACAATTTTAAAAAATGTTTAAATGTCACATTCAAAATACTGTCCGCCATCAGTTCCTCCAATCGACTGTTTTGAAAACTCCAGGATGGGGCCACACACGCGAGGACCGCACACGATAGTCACATGGCCAAGAAATTACATTTTTATATACGTATAATTCCACGGGGTTCCACAAAAACGTCGACGAGAGCCCCAGCGAGTGTCCTTTTTTGTAACTCATAAAAATTTCGGTGATTGCACATTTGGTGGAGACCGAGAGGAAAAAAATGATGGACAAAAAAGAGAGATGAGAGAAAAAGTTGCATTTGCACGGTTGGTATGCAGTTACCGTAGGATTCTCACGTCTGGTTAACCTCTGACCCCTTCTGTGGAAGCGTCGCGTGGGCCGTCACTCGTTAAGTTAATACGCCCTGGCGACACACGCCGCTGACGACAACACTGTTTGTATCGCCACGAAAATGGTTAATCTTTCACCTTTCTTTTATTTCTTTGTGGAAAAGAAATACGTGAAGTGTTCTCAGTCAACTTTTTCTCACGGGGAAATGTGATGAGTAATTTTCGAAAATGTTTTCTCTTCAATTTGAAATGAATGCGGAAAATGTTGAAGGACTGCAGTTGAGTCGGTGGGTGTAACGGGTGAAAAAATTTAATGCCCAAAAAAATAATTGTTCATCAACTTTGATGAGGGTGAGGGATTAATCCATCAATTTATTTTTCATCATTTTTTTTTTAACTACAGTCCCTCGGGTGGCTAAGGTATTTCGATCAGTGGCAATCCTGCAGATTTGAAAATATTTCACGAGTTGAAATTTTCTGGAAATAAATGTCTGAGATTTTTTAAATGAGAAAAATGTTTGACATTTGTGGTTCAGAGGTTTGACATCTGAAATTCAAGGTCGTTTCCGGGAAAAGTCAGCCAAATTTGTTTAACAATGAATTTTCTCATTGGAAATTCGTAAGTTCATGGAAAAATCCGTAGGAATTACAAGTTTTGGTTTAAATATTTCGGTGAAATTGATGGGAAATCAGAGGATTCTCTCCTTGAATTGCCGATTTCTCTGAATTTTTAGGGAATTGCTTCAAAATTTCTGGAATGCCAAGAATTTTAAAGGAATTCCCTGAAAATTCAACGAAATTTGGCAGTTAATATTCATTTTCACTTGACAATTCATGTAAATTGTGAAATTTTCATCCTCCTGCCTCTAAAAAATTGTAACTTTACTTGAATTTTCAGAGAAACTTGAAATTTCACTGACTTTTTCCCCTTAAATCGAATTCAAGGACTTTTCCCTGCAAAATTCAGCCAACTTTTCCAACAGTGAATTTTGCAATTGAAAATTCATAATTTTAGTTTAATTATTGCGGCAACATTACTAAAAAATGTGAAAAATTCAGAGAAATCCCTCTTTGAATTCCCGATTCCTCTAACTTTCTACGGAGTTCCTCCAAAAATTCCTGAAATTTCAAGAATTTAAAAGGGATTCCTTACAAATTGAAGATATTTCGGCAGTGAATATTCGTTTTCACTTAAAAATTCACGTAAAATATGAAATTTCCGTCTTCCTGCCGCTAAACAATTAGAACTTCACTCGAATTTCCAGAGAAACATTAAAATTCCATTGACATTTCCCCGTTAAATCGACCTCAACGTATTTTCCGCAAAATCCCTCCCCATTTTGTCAACAATGTACTCCCCCATCAACTTCACCAGTTCCACCATTTCAATTCATTTCACCGAACAAAATAAAAACTTCATACAAGTGTCGGTTCCGTCACGGCATTCGACCCTGGCTGTAATCCCACCTCTGCACTTCACCTTTCTCCCCCCCCCC
>NW_021680366.1:2419839-2450261 GCF_001412515.2 Diachasma alloeum
CCCCCCCCTTGACGTCACACCACCAACGTGAAAGGAATTGTTTCTGTGTCATGACTCAACGCAACGTCTCGTTGTCACGGCTGTCTCCTGGTTCTCATCTCAACCACCTTGATAACATTAAATTATTCCCTCTCTCAACCGATCTCCAACGTCTTACAAGACATCTGGCGTGCCGATCAGTATCGATGCCGTTCGATCTTACTCGACTCCACAGTGGTAAGCAGTATTCATCGAGTCTGTGTCTCAATCTACCGAGAGGTAACGACTGGCGACGATGCACGTAGAGACGTGGAAATATGAGTGTTGATTCGGGCGAATGGAGTGCTCGACGTCAGAAATTGAAGAATTCCCAAGATTGAAAAATCAAAATGAAAGATAATTTTTTTTTCGTGGAGATGTCTCGCGCACTTGGGATTGAAACATTAGTGCTTCCTCGGCTGATCGATGGGCCTGCGTATGAGCTTGGGATGGAGTTTCTCGTTGGATGAATAATTCGCGTGAAAAACGTGGTACACGATTCATCGTGAACCTTGACATTATATGATGAAGAGGAAAAGAAATTCCCGGGAAGTCGTGACTCGATGCGCCGGGGTAATATTTCGCTATTGGAAGTGGAATTTTTTAATCTATTCATGAAAAATTGTAATTGAATGGTGATTGAGGTAAATGATGATTATAGAATTCCGGATTACACGGAATTGATTGCGAGTGCGCTCAAGATAATTTATATATCTTTATAGGAACATTGAATACCACTCATGGAGAAAAAATCATTCTCTGAAATCTCAAATTTCACTGGAAATTTAACAATATTCCACATTTTTGACCAGCAGGAAGACGAGAATTCCGCAGCGGATTTGAATTTTCGTGTGCCACCAGCAAAAATTGTGGTGCCCCCGCCCCGTAATTTTTCTGGCGTTACGCAATAATTTTTCCAAGTGTGCAGCTGCCACTCGTTTATACTGTTAGAATTTTTTGAAATTTCATGGAAAATATGATGGTAATTCTTAGGAGAGTGACATTGAATCGGATTTAGGAGAAAAACGTTTATGAAATTTCACGTTTTAGGTAGAATTTAAAAAAATGCATGAGTTTTCAACTTTTCCCTGAATTTTCCTGATTTTTCTGAATTCTCACAGAATAATTGAATTGAAAAATCAAGTATTTTATTGATTTTAGATCATTTGAACCGAAAATTAATGCAATATTTGATTTTTCAATGACAATATTTTCTGCAATTTCAGTGGAAATTAAACACGATAAAAATTTCCAGGATTTAGCACGGAAAATTCAGACGAAAATAAATCATTTGTTAAAATTTTTTTAAAAAATTATTTCGTACTATTTAAATAAAATTCAGTAGTAAAGTGCTAAACGGAGATGAGTCGACTCATCTCCCAGTTGAGTTTTTGACGGATATTTCCGAATCTAAGGGAGATAGCAAAATTTTCGTAATTACATTTATTGTAGCACTCAATCGGCTCCACAAAAAAGGTTATAACAAAAATTTTGCTATCTCCCTTAGATTCCGAGATATTGATTGAAAACTGGTCAATAGTCAAAATTGACTCATCTCCTCTTACCACTTCGCTACTGAATTATTTAAATAGTACGAAAAATCATTTCTCCAGATTTCTCCGGTTCTGCCCCATCATCGGACCAATTTAGCTTGAATTAACCAAATTTCCCTGTGTTCTTGTCAACCCCATGATTTTAATTCCAATAATAGAATTCCTCTCGCCATTTACATTCCTCAAATAAATATTCATTACCCCCCCTCCCCCTCTCCCTTAAACAATTCAGTAACGCACCATTATGCAAATGCATGGCTACCAAAGAGCCAACTCTGAAAGTCATACATTGGATATACGTGGTGACACGGCAATTTGCATTCACGATTCATGTAATCTTCCAGTTTAAGAGATTTTTTTTTCAAATGAATCAACGCCCCTTTTCTCACCGCAAACAGAATGCATATTTTCCTATACGTTATACCAACTGAACGTTGACTCTCGATCCTGGGTGGTCAACATAAATAACGTGCATGAATTTTCTTTTTCTTTTTCACAATAATTTTATTACTGGTCCAAGAATTATGCTAATACCTGGAATTACGAAGTGTATAATTGATATTTATAAGCTCGAGGGGATGTACGGATGCATCGAGAAGGCCCTTCTGGCCAAATCGAATCTTCGGTGTATTTTCATCAAGACGTATCTATCCCTAATTCAGTCCTTGGGGATTCAGGGTATCGACGGTGGATGCAGACGCCTGTTTTCGGCAGCTCGGAAGGTCCAATTACCCGTGAGACAGGGAATGGCGTGACGAAATTTTAATGGAGTATTATTTCGAGAGGTGACCCAGAAATTGCGAGTCCGAGCTGCAATTTGTTGGTGGATGGAATCATGGGGTCGCGTTATTATCGTTATTTTTATTTAATTCGAGTTGTTTATCTACTATCGCATATTTTAATGAACATATTTCGAGTTTTTGTATAAAATCACAGAACTGAAATTAGGGATAATAAATTATTGGTGTCAAATCAATTTTTATTAAATTCGAAGGAAGAATGTATTTCTTTCAAATGAAAAAACTTTTTTAATGTAAGAAAATCTTTAGTTATTATTAACGAAGAAATTATTTGGATTGAATAAAAATTCATTAATAATGAAAAAATAATTTAATCCATATAAACAGAACCTTTATTTAAACAAAGGGTTTTCCGATTTGAAAAAAAAAACACATTTTCATTCATTTTGCAACCACATTTGCGTGCCTTCTCCTCTAATAATTATTAAATTGTTCTGTTTCATTTTTTCTTGAATCAATTTAAATTCCGAAGCCACAAAAAATTATTAACATTAAACAAATTTCTATCAAGTTCGAGGAAAACGTGTGTTTACTTCCAGTGGAAAAATTTACTTAATATCAGAAAATAATTAATAGCAGAAAAATTTCTATTTATTATTGAAGAAAAATTTATTCGGATTAAATGAAGAGTGATCAATATTTAAAAAATTCTCTGCAACTGAATAGTGATAACTATAACCATATTAATTCCTAATAATTAATACAAATTTATAAGAACGCGTATCACGACGAATATACGGGGCATGACTTATGATAACTGTCTAAAAGGCAAATGTACGCCCTCGAGAGACCCCGTTGGGTTAGGTAAGGTCATCGAGTGTGGGAAACGTGTACGCGTGCTTCACAATGACGTCAGAATAAAAAGGGACTTGAGTCACACCATGATGGTTGGCCAGCAGTGGTTAGTATTATAAACGCCGGCATAAGCAATGAGTCGTAAATGCCTTTGTCCAATCGAGCCACTCGAACGCTCTCACTCACACATTTTTTTTACTCTCCGAGAATAAAACTACGCTGATGCCACACGACAAGGACCGTTGGGGCCTTTTAATTGCCCGGATCAGACGCCTTGTCTCGCTTCGGGTCGTGTGGGTCGAATTTTTTGTAACATTTACGAGGGAGTTCTAGTCCCGCATGAATGTTCCCACAGTTTTATTGAAACATATTCACGGGTTAAAATATATCCTCGGGGTGATTGCGAAACTGAGCTTGTTTGGTTTTTAATTATTGATTTCTTTGGGATTATATGCGCTGAAATTCGGTGGGAGATTCCTAAAAATTACACTGAGAATTTTTTTTTGAAAAATTCGTGTGCTAGCACTATACTGAGGGAATAACGAACAAGTTCTCAAACGAGTCTTATTTGGGCCGACAAAAGGGTTAGTTGATAATTACCAAAAAAAAGATCGTTTGGTTGGAATTTGAAAGGGGAAAATCTGAACAATTGCTCTGCGTTCAGCAACAACAAAATTCCTTTCTTGCTTTCACAGAGAATAAAATTTTTTGGAAAAGACTAAATGTGTTTTTGCACAAAAAATCGTTATTTAAATAAAGGGAATTTGTATTTTTGAGGTTCTGTTTGTATTGAATAAATTTTTTTTTGTAATCAATAAATGTTAATCCAAATAAATTCTCTATTGATACCAAATATTAAAAAAATATTATATCAAGGAAATTTCTTCATTTGAATTGAATAAATTTTTTCTTTGAACCTAATCAACATTTATTTGGTTTTAATGATTTAAGAATAGTTAAAGAAATAATCAGAAAATGAAACTCCCAAAATGGTCAATACGACCTTTTTTCACATTTTCTTAAAATAAAAAACTTCATTTGAAATAAATTGTTTTCTTTGATTTAATAAAAAATTTTATGCGAAATTCATCAATTATTCATTAGATATAATTGAGTCCTTCTTCTTGAAATAAGTAAACAAGTTTATTCATTTTTAATAACGGCATTCTGGAAATCAATAAATATGTAAAATAAATTTTTTTATTTGATTCAAATAAACTATTTTTCTGGGTGAAGTAGATAATCCTACGACTTCAGTAGAAATGTAAATATTTCAGAAATGTGTCCTTCACCACTTGAGACAATATTCACTGAATTCATTTATATCTCCTCTTCAAACGCGAAAAAAGGTATTTCCATTGAAAATTGCAATCGAGGGTGGGAACTGGATCTATCACGACAATCTGAAACGCTAGAAGCATTGGGGGAAATCCCTGACACTCGATGAAATCTACGCCGAAGCGAACAGGGGAAGCAACCATGATTTTTCCCTATGGATTTCCCCAATTACCTCGACGACAGTAATCACATCATTATGTCACAAAGAAACAGCAATCAATTGGCGATTATTTCTCATGATACACCTGTTTCCCATCCGCACTGTAACAAGATTGACATGAGAAGTCGTTTCCCTATTCCTCGTCCGTGTGAACATAACGTGAGATAATCACTCGGAAGGATCGAGAGGTCTTTAAACGCGCGCATGTCTGCTCCCCTGACTTTGATGAGGTTCAACTCGAGGTACTGACACAGCTATCCCGCCGTGTCAGAATGTTCCTTTTATGGGTAATATCGCCAGGTTACTGCCTCTGGGGGCATTGGGATACCCTTTGGCCTTCGATGGAGCTATGATTGTCTCTTTAACCCGATACGCAAGTTTAATGTCCAATTAGAAGGGAGAGATTCTCATTTGACCGATGGGTGGTGCACACTGTTAACAATTTTTGGCTGAAATTATCGGTGCACTTTTTGGAAATTCTTATCGAATTTAATTACCACTGAAATTTCAAGGAAAATGCGTCGTTAAAAATTCAGAATTTCGTGGAAGAATCAAAGAGGAAATTTACTGTAAATTTCACTGTGAAGTTCAGTTGTGAAAAGTTCGAAAAATACCTGTCCCGAGTACTTTTTGTTTCCTCGAGTGAAGTACCAGCGGGGGAAATAGCTTCACTACTTTCTGCTAGTACTTTTAGTAATTTTTTTCTTCTCTCAAGGACTTTTAGGACTTAATTTCTGTACTTTCAACTAATTACTTCGTTGAGAAAAGCGAATATTATCGATGGATAAGATGAGTTTTCTTATGCATTTTTGTGAACAGAAGTATTCAGGAGAAGATATTTTGTAGAAAAAACTCAGTAGATTGTGATTTCTCCCGATCGGGAGTAATTGTTTTTTCGTGCGATGAAATAGTACAGTAATTCACAATGAAATCTCATCCATTCTCCGCCCCTTCCTTTAACTCATATGAATTAATCTCCAGTGTATTTACTCAACATTATCGCGTGTTTCCTTCCTCCTAAATGTTATTCAATGGTGGGAAACAACTCGTGAAGGTAAACAGTCCCTCTCCCCCATTGATTTGATTTCAACTGTAATTCAGCACTCGTTGAGAATTAGCATGAAACCCTCCGTTGAAAAGACGCTGGTGCATCCCATCTCTCGGCAAATATTGACTCCGAAAAAGAAAAAAAAACAGGCGGAATAAACTTGCCTAGTTGAGACGGGGTAGAAGTCACTAGACAAAGCGTAACCATACCTTGAAAAAGTGGGGAGTTCCCCCTCGGTGGAAATTATCATATTATTTCTATTAGACACTTGGCTACCCACAATTAACGCCGAGAACTCACCGAGTTAACGAACCAAAACCACCGGCTCGCAACCTCTCGCCTTTTCTCAAGCACCGGGATTTCGTTATTTTTTTCATTGTCTTCTTTTTTTTTCATGGGGAAAACCTGTTTTTCAATGAGTAAATTATTTTAGGGGAATGGGAGGTAAAAAATTGTCGACCATTCGAGGGGGAAAAGTGCATTTTAACAAAGTGACTTTTTATACAAATGTATTTGTTTTTTTCCGGGAGGTGGATCTACGGAAATGCTAATTGATTTCTTGTAACTGCCGCAGATGGGGGGAGGGGTAATTGAAGTTATGGTCGGAGTAGGTGAAAAAATTGAATGGAAAAACTCGGAATAAGAGATGAGGAACGACGAGGGATTAGACTTTTTTTAAAGTAAAAATAATCGTTATCAGGAATGCTAATGAATTAATGAAATTGAAAACTTGAGAGACAATTCCGAGTTGAGTCATAATTATAATGATATTGTTGTTAACATAATTCAAGTACCACTAAAAGGATTTTGCGATTTCTCCTGATGGAGTTATTCAATGAAATTTGGTGAAAATGGCCCGAGTTAAATCTTCCTTCTCTTGAAAAAATAATGGAAATTGTTAAATTTTTATTTCATAAAGAAAAGATTAAATGATTTACCACTCATTTGAGACAACGATTCCTGTCGAGTGAACTTTAATGTTCATCAGTTATTTAGATTGATTGAAATAATATTTAATTCCTTTAACGAATCTGAATTAACAAATTGTCCCATTGAACTGCATAGGAATAATCTCGAAGAATTCAGATATAATACAATTATCCAAAATTCATCATCCAAATATTTCCTAACGGTTGAGCATTAAAAATCGAGTTGAGTTTTTCAAAAAATTTGAATGATGAAACCTTCGCAGAATATCTGATAACCTAGTCCCACAAAAAAACACAGAAAATGAAAGTGGCAAGAAATATTCTGCACTTACTCAAGAAACCATTGATACAAAGGTAGACATTTCTCTGATGCCTGGAACATGCCAAATGGTTAGCATAAGTGATATCGCTTCCCATTCGATATTCAAAACGACGANGGGGGGGGGGGGGGGGGGGGGGGGGGGGGGGGGGGGGGGGGGGGGGGGGGGGGGGGGGGGGGGGGGGGGGGGGGGGGGGGGGGGGGGGGGGGGGGGGGGGGGGGTGAGGCGCACCTGTACAACCTGAGACCCCAAGTGCCCACATACACGGTTATAACTCGTCTCTTTTCCCCACTCCGGGGATATGATACTCCGATACGGCATTTGGTGTAAGGTGATAAATTTTTATACACCGCTATCTTACTGATGTTAAGCATGAGAAAAAAATTTACATAAATGCGTACAAGGAGTAGTCGCACTGCTGTGTGAAATCGCCGGTAGATGATGGGCTCTAATCGATCCATAATTTTAACATGTTTGTCAGTTATTTAGGCGAATAAATTTAAACCTGTGTTGAATTGATGATTTTTTTAAAAAGAATTTCTCGGGTGTTTCTTCATTTTTATCGTTACATCTTCTCACGATTTTGAGTGAATGAAAAATGGTTACTAGCTGGTGAATTACCAAATTTTTCGCAGAGATTTATCATTTTTTAAATATTTGTTGTTTATAAATAATTAATTGAAGTTGTTTAAAGTGTCTTCAATTGTTCGCTAATGAATGGATGGAATTGAATCTTTTTTTTCAAATGTAGGTAGTGTTGAGCCCTATCAATCGCCATTAATTAAAATTTAATTAATCGATTAGTTTTTACCAGAATTCAATTTCTGGTAAAATTGTGAATATGAATGAATAAATAACGGGGGAATTAACCAACTACTTCAATTGTTCAATTTCCCCCAAGTAAATCTATTCCACTCTATTAAATATTCTCACGTGGAACATACAGTTTTCCGGCAGACCTAATTTTTTCTCTGTGTTATAAATAAAACTTAGACATGTATCTATCACGTGCCTGCCACACTGACACTCTGAGTGGCCCAATCGGGAGCGTGAACCTCGACACGTGAAATAGGATTCACGGTGGTTATAACCAGGATGGGATTAATGCCTCCCGTCCGTTTAATCCGACAATATTAATGACGGCGATGGTCCTTCTCCTTGAGCCCTCGTATCCGTTTGTCCGAGAGATTCGAGGATTCTTCGGGGACTCTTTAATACGCCAGACGACTCTCAAAACCATGGACGAAGGGGAACATGGGAATATCCACTCGCTAAGAAAGGGTAGTCTAAGCCCCATTCAGACCTGGATTATGTGCATCGCCAGCTACTGGAGTTTCCTGTCTCAAAATTAATCGAGGTATTATCATAATAATTTCATACATTCTCACACAGACGCTTTCGAGGGGGAATGGCATGAGGGGGTGGGCAAATCTCTAAAATCACGGAAGAATTTCCGGACGGAGAGAGACAGCGGGAATTGTTCGAAAACTTTAATAATATTTTCTTTACTTCCCCATTTTTCATTGTTTTTCGTCAATTACATAATCCTCATTGACAGTTCATCATCATAATTTAAATAATTTTTATTGCATTGTTTTGGACAGTACGAAGAAAAAAAAACGTGAAATTATGGGAGCGATTTTATTCTTTTCCTACGATATCTTTCCGGTTTTTCAAAAAGTGTTAATCTTTTTCTTCGGCAGTTAATAATTTTATGCCACGGCTACCTCAAAAGTACGACTTATTGGTTTATTTTGCGTGCAATGAGTTGCGTATTATGACCTTATGCATTAAGCAATTACGCGATGCGATAAGTAACGTCTAGGGCGATAAACAGGCGCCACCAGTGCCGCTAGTGGCATGAATAGACAACGTCGCGAGCACTACGTCATGACGAGAACTGCAATGTGCAATGGCGTTCAGTCCCGTTGACGTTGTCGTTGGTTACCAAAGAGTATTTTTCGTTAAAATAAAGTTTACTTTGTTCAACAAATTGAAAGAAGTATTATATGAAAGTTGTAGAAGACAGTTTTTTATCGTTCAAATAAAGTGAATTGTGTTAAAAATGAGATGCTTGTATTTCAAAAATAATCTTTTCTCTTTGGAATAGTTGGGCTTTTCAATCAATAATTATCAATAAATTGTAGAAGAGCGTTCTTTTCCATTCAAATAAAATTGATTATGAACTTTGAAAAATTATTGTTTTTCATTCAGTGATAATTTGTTTTTTTTTCAATGGGGAGGCTTCGCCCCTCTGCATCCTCGTCTTGCGGTCCCACCCCGCCCCTCCCTAAACGTTGGCGCACTTGAAAAATTGTTGAAAAATAGTTAACAACTGCAGTTTTCCTCCAAATTTCCTCACCAAAATTCCCAAACTTTCCTTTCGTGCCTCAAAAACAATTTTCATCACCTAATTATCATGGAAATTTAATTTAATTTCAATATGCCATTGCTGTTCGATTTCTCTACCTGAAAAAATCCATTTTCCTCCGGCATTTACATCCATCCCACTCCCCTCCCCTTTCACGGCCCGCGCCAAGCATCGTTCGAGTAGTAAAATTAATTTTGTAAACAGTTTATTGTTCGTCGTAGTTTTATTGCACAGTCGTGCGAATTGCTTTTATTACCAGGAGAATTGCTTGCGACCGTGTCGCCCAGTGTATATTGAAGGCCCGAGTGAGAGAGATAGTTAAGAGTGGTCCGAGGGGGGGTGGGGTTGGGGGGTGAGAGGTGAGGGCAAAATATGAGAGAAGTTATAACCGGGACGCCTCGTGTCACGCGATCGCTCGGTTATTGAGTCTCACCGCTCCACCCCCTCAATTCAGCCAGATGTTACGTTTATTTCGAATGTCTGTGTAGAGCAAAAACCCCAGTGGAAACTCAAAATTCACTGGCCATCTATCGATTACGAGTGGAATTCCAGGGGCAGGGGTGATGTGGAATTTGAATTCGAAATACCTGCACAGATTGCTCCCCCTCTCTCTATCTTTCTCTCTAGGTCGAAAATAACCATCAGAATTCGATTACAGAGAGCGCAAGCGGAAACACGAAAGTTCACCTCGCGTGGATCAAAGAGATTCGATGTGGAATTTTTTTTATTGAAATTGATTAATCGATTTAACTGATTGTTTTTTATTTTATTTATTTAATAAAATAAATAAAATAAAATTTTTTCACTCTGGAATGGTTCAGACTGCGAAGACTATTCATTTGAAAATATTCGAAAACTGGACTTAATGCAAGTCCCTATTCATTAAAAATGGGATTGAGAAATGAAAATCGATGGGATTTAATCAGCATGACCTCCAAATGAATTTCATTGATTAATTCCCTTCATTTTCCTCGAAAATGGAAATTTGCGTAGAAAAATGAGGGTTTCAGGGAGAGGAAGGGAACAGCTTAGAAATGTTTCGAAAAGAATAATCGAAACACGAGGATGTTGTCGTTGTATCAGCGATGATACCTCGCCCACTCGCTCTCGCCACGCGCGTTCATAATCGCCTTTGGGTTTTTACACCTCGTGGAATGTGTAGGATTTTGTTTTTCGTATTCCTCATTTATTTTTCTTCATATGAAAAAGGTACAAAAGTGCGTAGTTTTGTATACAAGCTGATGCCCCCCGCGGACAGTGCCTAATCGCTTCGGTCCCATGGGAATTCTCGTGTAGTCGCGTCTCCACGAGACACACGATACCGGCTCGGACGATTGGACGCCCACGCGTGTGCCAATGGGTCGCGCTGTCCGGAATTATATTTTTTTTTCGTGATGTCTAATCGAGTATTTTTGGATTTTCATGATGAATTTATTGTAATTGGCAAATATTTTTTGAAGAAAACTCCACGAAAATTTTCCTACAATTTTGGCAAATTATTCCTCATAAAATTTCCTTCTTTTTCAATTGCCAATGGAGCAGTGTTTTATCACCAAAACCCCACGAATTTCACACGTGTACAATAGCACAAGTTTTTTTAGCTCCAGATGTTTCACTCGATAGATGGAGTGAGTGACATTTTTTCCGCCGTTCCATCATCCGTCGCTTTTGATACCCATCGAATGCACCAAAGGTCACTTTCCATCGGATCTATCGGGGTGATTCCACGCGCGGCCCCGAAAATAACTCGGTAACACGACACCCCGGAGTCAAATCATGCGCAAATTGAACAAAGAAAAAGCCGACTCCCAGAGAGAGACGGCTCGTTCTACCCAACTGGACGATATTACGGTGTAGATGAGTATGAGTTGGAGTCGTTCGGACGTGAGGCGCAATGCGATATCCCTGCGGCGGGAACCCTTCCGAAAGTTAAAAATCGTATTTTAATCGGATTTCTACAGAGGGTATGACGCACAAAGTGCGCGCGATTCCGAGGGAAAACACATGTTGGGATTTCTTTATAATTCAGGAATTCTTTCTCCTCGAGAACTCGAGAAGATGATCTGAAGAAGATGACCAGGTTTACCCCAATTATTTCCAAGATATTGCACAGAACAATGCTAAGAGTAATGGTAGATGAATAATTAAGAAAAATAATAATTTCAGAGAATACAAATTTTTTTATTTGTCTTTTGAAAACTAGGGGGGGGGGCGGTTTATTTTTATGTCAATTCTTGAACAATACTTTGCAAGACATTACACGCATCACCGGAAAAAATGAGAATAATGAATAAATGAATAATTCCGAAATAATCTCATGAAATGAAATGTTCTTCATCGTATTTAAAAAATACTGGGGTAAAACGGATCATTCCCATTTCAAGTATCAAACAATAATAATTGCATTCGAATAATAATGATATATCAACTCATCAAAATGGAAAAAAATTCACAAGAATGCCTCAAATAATAAATTAAATTCCCCGGACACTGACAGAAAAAAAATAATTCTGCGGAAAAATTATATGTTCCCCTGAAGAGATCTGTTGTCACGGTGAATTAATTTACTCGTGAACAAAAAGAAAGTTTCCACCAAAACATGATAATTTTAAACTATTGGAATTTTTTTTCAATTTCAGTCAAAACTTCATCTGAATTTTCAATGAAAAAAATATTTTGTCTTCGTCAATCGATTCTTTCGATGGTATAAACCAATGGAATTCCCTCAGACCAAATGATTCTCGAACACTAGATTATATTTTTTCCTGCCAGCAGTTGGAATTCCCCTACGGATATTTCTGATGATCACGAAAAAAATTTAATTTCCGTGAGAGATATTAAATTTCCTCCTATCAAGTTGGTTAATTTCCCTCAAGTAAATCCGTAATAATAAATCCACTCCCTCAAATAGTCTCACGCAAAACATAGTTTTTGAGCCGAGCAAATTTTTTCCCTCAATGCATTAAAATAGCAATGAATAGATCAACTCAGTGGAATTAGTCCTCTGAAAATACCTCTCTCCCGAAATCCCTTAACCCCGAGTCCCTTTCCTCACAACCCGTCGCGTGTCACGTCCACCGGCTAGCGCGTGCCGTCCCGGTGTTTTAGGGTTGGCAAACCGCCTCCAGAAACCCCTTTTAAAAAATACAACGCAGCATAAAAAGGGCTATTTGCGACCGGGTTAGCGAACGCCAGTAGTAAAACCTCACTGATCACCAATAACGGGTTTCCTCCGTTTCCTCGATGATGAGAGGGGTGCCAAGCTGGCAACCAACCCACACCTAATCCTTTCTAACCCCACCTCCAAGCCACCATACGCCTCTCCCATTGGTGGAAACGTGAATTTCCACAGGCAACCCGTTTACAACCCCCTCAGTCCCCCATTTGCCTCCTCATG
Source organism: Diachasma alloeum (assembly GCF_001412515.2). Classification (NCBI taxonomy): domain Eukaryota; kingdom Metazoa; phylum Arthropoda; class Insecta; order Hymenoptera; family Braconidae; genus Diachasma; species Diachasma alloeum. The sequence goes on from NW_021680366.1 coordinate 2,432,569, forward strand.
TTTTCAAGGACAACAAAATAACAAGCAGTAAAAACGAAAAAAGAGAAAGTCAACATTTTTTTCTTTACAACTCTTTTACAGCCCTTCAGGTAAAACATCTACTCCGAGAACTGAGAGAAAAAAAAATGCGCAAAGCGCACACCGTACGGGTTTATGAGTTATTTCTCCGAAATTTTAAAAATTTTATGAAGGGATTTTAAGCTTTTCCGATGGTACATCCCCACCTTTACCACCCTTTTACAACCCCTTGTGAGCGCTTGACCCTTCTGAATGTATTTTTTATGGCTTTACTACCCCACCCAGAGGCCTTGAGCCTCTCCGTATTTTGCCCCTTCTCATAACGACCATGTTTTTTACCTGGGGTTGAGAGAATAAATAGGAAGGAAAAACATTTTGCGGTTTTCGTCGTGTCCTCGGGAGAGAGAGACGGAGAGGGATTGGTTGTATCGGTTTATTGAGACAGGGCTCTACCCCGTAAGGAGGGAAAAGGGAAAAGAAGACGGGAGGGAGATGGGTTTTTTTCTCGCTGCACGAGCCAAACTAGCGGTTTTTATGGTGGCCAAGCCTTTTTACGAGGGGGTTCACCTGAAGGTCCTGGCCTTTGCCGTCTGTCTCCGGTGGAGACGGATGTTCGTGAGGGGTTTGAGGAGGATTGTTTGGGATTTTTCAATCGGAAAATGATGGATTATTGGCGAGGAGGACTATTGATTTATTTTTGCGACTATTGAAGATGTACAAATTCCCTGGCGATTTCTTTTCGATGGATTTTTTAAAATCTTGAAGAAAAAAATTTGCTCTATTGGAAAAGTATATGTTTCACGTGAGAATATTTGATTAAGTAGAACAGATTTACCTATATCTTTCGCAAGAATTGAATTTTTGTCGTGATCATCAGAAATATCAGTGCCAAAATAGACAGTATGATGAAAAACACTTTTATGTCACGACTGCGTCAAAAGTGCGACTTATTGTCTTGTTCTGCGTGCAATAAGTTGCGTATTATGACCTTATGGATTAAGCCATTATGCGATGCGATAAGTAACGTCTAGGGCGATAAATAAGTGCCACCAGCGCCGCTGGTGGCATGAATAGAGGACGTCGCGAACACTACGTCATGACGAGAGCTGCAATGTGCAATGGCGTTCATTCCCGTTGACGTTGTCGTTGGTTACCAAAGAGTATTTTTTGTTAATATAGAAGAGCATTTATTGTTAAAATAAAGTTTATCATGTTCAACAAAATGAAAGAAGTATTATATGAAAGTTGTGGAAGACAGTTTTTTATCGTTCAAATAAAGTGAATTGTGTTAAAAATGAGATGATTGTATTTCAAAAATAATCTTTTCTCTTTGGAATAGTTGGGCTTTTCTCCAATCAAAAATTATCAATAAATTGTAGAAGAGAGTTCTTTTCCATTCAATTTAAATTGATTATGGAGTTTGAATATGATTATGGGGTTTGAAAAATTATTATTTTTCATTCTGTGATAATTTGGTTTTTCTTCAGTGGGGGGGCTTCGCCCCCCTGGACCCCCGTCTTGCGCCCCCGCCCCACCCCTCCCTAAACGTTGTCGCACTTTGACTTTAGCCTCGACGTAAAATAGTATGTGATATTCGGACGATAAGTGGCACTTATTATTTATTATTTTCTCTCACTACACAAAATTCCAAAATAGTCCTTGATACGTCAGAACTATTTCCCTCGAAGAACTGAACCTGCAAGATATACCACTCCTCGTGCCCGCCTCATCCATTGAATTCCCAGTCCCATTGTCTAGAAAATTTGTTGAAAGGGATGTGCGCCGGGCGATATCGAGTGGTCTGGCCGATTCGCATTCGGTCATCGTCGTAAAGGGTATGGCCGAAGCCAACACCGTAATCCATCAGATTTACAACCCAACCATTTGCATACACCTCACTCACGCAGGGGTCCCAGAGGCCTCAAATACCCAAGGACGAGGGGGGCCCCTACGAGGTTTTATGAGTTAACCCTAATTGAAGAGGTAGATCCTAGTATTTGGCCAACCCCACGAGGTACCGTCCCTTTCGATGGTAGTAGTTTTGCCAACACTGGCCAAAGTCATTTGCACGGGCCATCTCCACGTCTTTAAACTCAATTTTAATATTTTACCATTATTATTACTGTATTTACTTCATTATCTTCAGCATTTTTCATCAATTTCTCAATTTTTTCAGTCCAAATAATTTTTTTTAATTTCTAAATAGAATAATTGGATTGATTTCTAAAGTCATTCAACCTTTTTTAAATATTTATTAGGTTTTTTAAGGTAAATTTATCATTTGGTTCTAGAATTTTCCAAGATGTCATTTACAATTCCATTTATTTATTTGTTCGTATTGTTTGAATGATTTAGTAAAGATTTTATTGATTTTTTTTACAATTTCTGAATGGAGGGCGGAGTTGGAATTCACACGTCAACCCTAAATTTCCGAAGAATCTCGATAATTGCACATTATGAAGCGGGTAGGTGGCACGTGGCGAGATCCCTACTTCCCAAGAAGTTCTAAATTTCCGAGCACTTTAATCCTTTCATGAAACTCAAACCCCATGGGTTCCCCACCATAATTGTTCTGGTTTTGGGATTACCCCTTTAGGGGCAAGGTGGAAGGCGTATCACTGTCCCCACAACCAGCAGCGTGTCTCTATTCATTGCGGTACCTCGCAAATCCCTCTACCTTCAATTTTCTGTTTACATAAATAGGCGAGGCTGTTGACAATCCTTTCTGACCATCAATTCCAGTAATTCTATTTTGAATCAGTCTCAATGTCTGGACTTTGAAGGTATTGTACGCTTTTCTTCATTCATAATGAAAGTTTAATTAATGATTCATCGGAAAATACTGCTTGATAACTATAGTTTATTTAACTGTATTCTCTTGGAATGAGGAGAGATTTATGGTGAGGAATTCGTGTGGAATTTATATTAATTTTTTTACATCAAATTCATTAGCTTCCAAAAATTAAGGAATTGAAGAATTGGTTAAATGTTTAATGAAAATTCAATTGAATTAAATACTCAATTTTAACAACCAGTTTGTGAATTCCGTTTTCAACTTATATTCTACATTTTTCCCAATTTTTTTCACCTATCATGCGAATTTGATTAAAGATACAGAGAAAAATGAAAAAAAAAATTTTTTTAAATCGACGACGAGTCAAATATTGAATGAAAACTGTAAAAATTGACAATAGAATATTTAATTCTCACAATCAATTTGAATTTTCATTCAAGTCATTTAAAAAACTCAACAAAAACTGAATTTTTAAAGTGACTTTGGTTGACATTTCAGCATTAAAAATTCAAATTTCGGTGCAGTTACTAGAATTTTCAAAAAATCCCTCGATGTGGCCCTTCACAACGTTGTTGACATGATCATTTTTCATTTTGAAACGACCGGGCGAATGTCATTCAAGATATATCGGAAAATGAAAAAAAAATTATAATAAAAATCAACGAGTCGTAGATGAGAAAAAAAATTAAAATAACATTAAAAAATCAGCTTCAGCTGCGGTTACTTGAATGAAAAAAAATCCTCAGTATAGCCCTTTACAGCGCTGTCAACATTGTAATTTTTCATTTTCAAGCTTCTCGTACACGTGCAGGTAAACAGTTCCCGTTCATGGAACCCCGTTGCCATGAGGGATGAGAGTACCCTTTCCATCCCTCACGAAGCAGCATCAATGACGGCCAATTAGCCAGATCCCAATTTTTTCCGCCGACCCCTTTTTTTCCCCTCTCACCTCCAGTGGAACCCAGAAAAAAATTTCCCCATTTTTTCACACTCCGACCGGTGGATTTTATGATGTCAACTGCCTCTTTATTTTTTGTCAACGCGTTTGAAGGAGCGAAACAACAGTGATGACATTTTCCCCCCGAAATGTTTACGAGGATGCCACTTTTTTTCGATAACACGCCACTGTTCAGCATGACCGATGGATATGCGAGCGAGGGTGGATGTTGTCTCCGAAAAAAAAGGGTAAAATACAGCCACGTGAAATATAGTCGCCCAGCAAAAAGGTAAAAACATGTGGCAAAGTGTCTCTTTGAGCATAAAAAATTGGTCATATATTTTTTACCAATTTTTTTTCTAGACGAAAAAAGCATAAAACTCAGGAAACGCATGAGATCCTGCAAGTTATGTTTTTTAAGGGTTCAAAGGAGTGGAAAAAGCCCCATATTGGCTCCGTAAACTCCCTGATTCGTGAAATGTGAAATGCGAGGGTCATATAGAGGGTAAAAAAGTCGGGAAAAACTCAAGTAGAATAAAAAAAAAGTTACAAGTGAGTAACTAAAAGCGCTGCGACGATCGTCTTCGCAATCTAATCAGCTGTGAGATATCAAACTGATAATTCCGCAGTGATCTATCAATTGTTCTCTTATTTTGACAGATATTCCCCACATTTTGGTGACAAGTGTCTGACGTAACCCCGAATACCGCAGTAGTTGATAGGTATCTGATAGACTAAACCCAGAGGAACGATTTATTTGGAATCAATAAACTTTACTGAATTCGAATGAACCAGTTTCCTGGGTTTACAGAACAGTTCAAAACTATTTCTTGATTATTCATCTATTTTTTTTCATACAGTATCGATATTTTTGCAAATAAATTAGCAATATGCTTCTGAATGGTCTTTGGGCACATCATTTTCGTCTTCAATGCCCATTCCAATCAAAAACTGAATTATTATTTAACAATAACCAATCATTTCTACCATCAGTGTGGCGAGAACTTTTGCGCATCTTTAATAAAGAATGTGCATCCTCTCATTGTGACCAAAAATCATCGACGGAGTGGCTTTGAACTTCGAATATGTGATTGTAACGGTATGTCCGCCAGATCGTGATTGCCTGGCCACGGGCGGCTCGTAAAGTGGCCCTTCGTCCATGCACCACATGTGCACTCTCATTTTTTTTCCCCAACCGGCGACTACTAATTTAACATTATTATCGGTTGTGCAAATAATGCCGAGGGCGATTATGCGAATGGAGGGGAGTGAAGGTGGAACTCGATCATCAAAAGTGAATGGACGAGGGGAAAAATTTGCATGATTATTTTGCAAGAGTTTTTGTCACTCATTGTGACGAAAATATTCGAGATTGGCGTCCCGCTGGGATCCACCGATAAATAAGATCTCTCTCCTTTCATACACGAATGCGGAACATTTTCGGATTTTCAAGGTCGTAAATTCGGTTTTTAATTGCAAAATACTGGTTTTTTTCTCAGGAGAATTCACATTTCCCAAAGTAAAATCTGTTATTCACTTGAACTAAATGATTGTTCACAAATTATTCAGGATTTCACTCGTTATTTTTGAAAATGTTCCAACAAATTTTTCGACTATTTCATGAATTTTCCCGAAAAATTAGACTTCCAACTTTTCCCCCGGATTTTGAACACATTTAGAAATATTCACATTTATTTGCACAAACATTTGGATCTTACAATACATCGATCATACAATACAGTGCAAAAAAACAGAAAATTTCATAAACAATTGACTAGGAATTTCTAGTAGAGGAACAGTGAATCCATTTAGAGATACAAAAATCATGAAATATTATAATTTAGTTAAAATTCAATGAAATTGAACATTTCGTAGTAGCTGAAGACGAGAATCCCCCCATGGGGGATCCCCCCAAGTGAGTGCACTCACTTGAATCCTCAATCAAGAAGTGAACATTCACAGCCAAATTACGCTGAATGTTCAATTAATTAAAAATTCAAGACTATATTCACTTGAATTTCCCTGATTCCCATTCATGTTTATCCCACTAAACTAAAATTTACAATTTCCATTGATTTTTCCATAAAACGTTCCATTTTCTTTCCTTCTATCGTTGGCTAATTTCCCTCAATTAAATCTGTTCCACTCCATCAAATATTCCACACGAAACCCCTAGTTTTCCGCTAAAGCTATTTTTTTCTCTAATAAAACTCCTTCCAGGGCCACTCTGCGTTCACATCCAGCAACAATACCACCATTTAATTGAAATTTGGTACCCAATATTTCGAGTGCGGAAAGCACTCCTCTTCAGTCAAACTATAATCACAAAAAAAAAGTACGCCTCCAACTCCCACTTGCTCCCATAATAACATTTTTCATTCCTCAAAATGAATCTTCCTCTAAATCCATTAAACCCCACCAAATCATCGCCCCCCTCAAGCTATTCCCCGCGCCCTTCATTCCAAATTTATTTCACGATCGAAATGAAACCCCTCATAAGGAAACCAACGTGAGAAGCCAATCTCCCCCCGAGAATGCCACACGCAGTGACGCATTAAATTAATGCATTTTAACCACAGGCTATAGCCCACGAGTAAAGTCCCGCGGTCTCGCCTTTATCCTCGGCAGCGGCAAAGCACCAACGAAACGCACTTTGTACCCATAAAGCTAATGAATCAAATGCCCTAACCTCCCCACTGGACAACAGGTGGCAACGTACTCATACGCCCCTGCGAATCTGTTGCTTTGATAATACCCCATTGGTAAATGACGCGAGAGGCCCGTATTACCCTCACACCCGTCAAACGTATCAAACGCGCACTGGATGACGGGTTGTAAACGGCAAATGTGCCTCACGCGCTCGTCCAACTGTGAAAATTTATTACGACTTAATTAACATCCACTCACCGCATTCCGCGCTCGAGTATCCAAGTAGCTCCCGCTGCATTAGAATTTTCTGAATCATTTCCATTTGATTCCTAAACCAACTATCGCTAACGCAAATTGCCCCCGATGTATGCCGTTATTGACGTGCGAAACCGGAAGTCTTGCTCTTTTAATTCGCTCAACGAGCGCACAGTAGCGTCAGCCGAGCTAAACGACCGTTTATTGCTGCTGGGGGGAGGGGAAATTGGCGTTGGGCTGTTATCATGGGGCTCAATCGTTACGGGGATTGCTGAGTGGAGCGGGTTTGACAGGTGGAGTCGGTGCCGTTGGGGGTTTTCGGGGGTAGTTGAACCGCTGATGCATCCGACGCGGTCATCTCATCCGACCGTGGGTCCACGGGTTATCCCACCGAGCCAGGAGTTCGCGGGAGCACCGGTAGGTGGTGCCAGTTACGCGTTATGGATTATTTTCTGATAGAGATGCGCATGCTCCCTCACACTGGGAGAAAATTAGTTTTGTAATGTGAAGGGAGCAATCTTGAAATTTTTAACAACGACAAAATTGCATAAATTTTGTCATTTTTATTTATGAGTTGCGATCGCTTCGCAATAACGTGCATTAAATTGATTTAAGAATATTTCTGAAGATGTTGAATTGAAAGAATGCTGAAATTTTAAACTCAACTTCCACATCTTCATGAATTTTCTAATGGAACTCCATGTTCTGACGCAATTTCTTAATCTATGGATTCCCCGTTGTGTTCTCTGTTTTACGTATGGAAGCTTTCGAATGGTAGTTAATTACAGAGTAGTTGACATCTATGTGATTATTTCTATAGATTGTTTTTAACGGGCTGGGGACTGATGTACTAGGGCCGTGCGGTCTCCCCCTAGTGTAAGTGCAAGAGCACAGATGCAATAAATATTACTATATTATTATACAAAGTTGAAGGAAAATCGAAAGACCTCATTCTTTGGTTATAGAAATCCATTTTAGTAACGTTAAAATATAAAATAAAAAAAGAGCAAATTGAAAAGTTGATAATAAATGAGAGATCATACCGCAAAAAACCTAAAAAGACCATTTATCACCCTTCAATCACCATGTCCCTAAGCAAAAATCAGTAGCTACTAATTATCCCCTAATTAGACAAACACAGTACACCATAATTGAACAATTAAACCATTTCAATCCTAACGCGAATCCCCCTCTTCATCCGCTCTAAATCCTCTCCTGTAATCACCCCCCCCCCCGCCGCCGGCGCCGCTGCGCTCTAAAAAAATCCCACCTCAAAACGTTCCAAATCACGGCGTCCCACGCGTCGCAGCGTCGAGTACGCGGGGGTTACGCGCGGTATCGCGCATTAGAAGTGAAAACGCTAGAACTTGAAATTGACGGATTTTTTTCCCCTTCCTCCGGTTACGAGCGGGATCGCGCCCGGCACGCTCACACAGTACAGTTGTGTTTTCCGTGGTGGGGGGTGGTATACAGTTGTATCGACCAATGAGCGTGCGTCTGTCGCGCGCCGCGTCGAATCCCACCACTCGGATTGGCGGCGTGACTCTACCCTCTCATTCTCACTCATTCCGATTCCCCTCGATCGGTCTCCCTCGCACTGTGAAGATGCCTCAGCGCTTTGTGCCGTCTCTTTTTATGGATAAAACCTCTTGTGTATTCCTTCTCCTCCACCAACTCCGGATTATCCCTTCCCCTCATTTACATTTTCCCCCGCGGAGATGAGAGGGAGAAAGAGAAAAATGGAAAATACTAGCTCCACTAAATTCTCTCTTTCATTTCACTTTTTTGTTTCCCTTTTTTACTCTTTCGATGTTTTTTATCGGAGTGTAGGCGAGACAGGAAATAACGACGCGTGCCAACAAACCTCCGCGTCACCACACCCCCAAGCATCCTCAAGTTATTTCAGTACTCGAGACAAACAGTGAAAAAAAATTGCGCTGATATAAGTCTATTACGTCTGCACTTTCAACTCCCGCGAATCCCGGAGATGGCGCTAGTTATCGTCACCATCAAGTCACTGGGCCGCAAGGCCCCCTCCCCCTTCTGCCCCCCTCCCCCCACCCACTCCCATTGCATAACATTTCTTGATAATTAAAAAAATCTTATGCTAAAGAACAGTTTTTCTTGCGGATGAGTATCGAAGCGAGAAGTCCTTCGATTAATCGCCGGCACGCATGCCCCCGAGGCCCAACGGTGGTCCCAGGAGTGGGGGGAATCCACGAAAAATGTGGTGGGGGCGCCCCGAACTGTCGGAATTCCGGTGACGTTGAAAAAGCTGCCAGTGGTGGGGGTAACAAATGCACAGACCGTCCAGGGGTAAACGTCACGCGCGCTAACCCCCACTAGGTCTCGATCGTCTCTCCCCACTCCTGCGGTGGCTTTTGGCTACCTCTCGGGGCATTCCAATGCTCCTCGCTATGCTCCGACTGAGCCAACACAAATCGTTTCGCCGTCTCGTTGAGTCAGTCGAGCTCTTGCGCGCTGAGCGAGAGGTCGAACCTTCCCCGCGTTCTCTGAATCAATACAACATTGAAGTTGAGAATTTTTCATTGGGCTCTTGATAATTCTCTCGTCACTGAAAATTAAAATTTCACTTGACCTTCTGGGAGTTCAGGTGTCAACTCTTTCTGGATTAAATTCAACGACATTTTGTGCTCAAGTCACGCAACTGTTGGATTAACTGTGCAAAGTGGTGGAAGAAGTGGAATTTTATTTGTGATTGTATTGAGGAAAAGTTCATTGATATTGAACAATGGTGACTGGAGTGGGTGCTACGATGCCCTCGGGTGGTGTTTCGGTGGGCTCAACACCACCAGCACCACACGTGCCGCAGGAGGCTGGACAGCCGCCTGCGCAAACTAATACAAGTGGAACGAGTACCAGACGATCTGGCGAAAATAGACGGAGTAATAAACCTATTATGGAGAAGAGACGACGAGCCAGGATTAATAATTGTCTTAATGAGCTTAAGACACTCATTCTTGATGCCATGAAAAAAGACGTAAGTGTCTTACGTATCATATTGGCAAAAATAAAAAAACCGTTGAATCCCAAACATTTCTCGGGAATTGAAATTTTTCGAGTTCCAAAAAAAAATAGGATTCGAGCTTTTAACAAAGTCAATTAAATTTTAAATGTTCTATTCAATAACAAAACAGTACAATAAAAAAAACTTTGAATGCCATATTTTCCACCCGATAAAAAAAATGATAACGGTCAGGTAAAAAAAAATGGTTAATTCTCATAAAAAAATTATTCCATTAACCATTTGTTCCTCTTTATGATTGCAGCCAGCGCGCCACTCAAAGCTCGAAAAAGCGGACATCCTAGAGATGACAGTGAAACACCTAGAGACCCTCCAGCGTCAACAGGTAGCCCTGGCAGCGGCAACCGATCCATCAGTTCTAAACAAATTTCGTGCTGGTTTTACGGAGTGCGCGAGTGAAGTTGGCAGATTTCCCGGTCTCGACGCCTCCGTAAAACGTCGTCTGATGTCCCACTTGGCATCTTGCCTGGGACCAGTAGAGAGTACCACGACCTCCCAGTCGACGCCAGCAGTGGTCCAGCCATCGCCGCCAACAACGCAACTCCAGGTTCACATTCTGCCGCAAGTGGACACAACCCCGCGCATCCAAGTGCAGCAGTCCAACGGCATCTTCTTCACGAATGCCAACGGTACCGGTCTCCAACTGGTGCCAACGAGGCTCCCCAACGGCGACATCGCCCTGGTATTGCCAGCAGGTGCAAAAGCGACCCCAGTGACGTCGCCAGCCTCGTCCCCAGCGCCGTCGTCGCCCCTGCCAACGCTCATACCCATCCCCCAGAGGACAGCAAGCACAGCGTCCGCCTCGTCCTCAACCTCTTCAACGAGCTCGACGTCCACATCGGCTGCGAGTCCTGTCGCCTTCGAGGCGCCACCATCCAATTTTCGGGAGCAATCGCCCGCCTACACCACGAGCCACCGAGACGTCGCGACATCACCGGCTAATGGCTACACCAGCGATCCCGAGTTCGATGCCAGGGCCACCCTCTACAGCCCACCCCTCCAGAAACCCCTCGCCCTCGTCATGAGGAAGAGCGTCATGCCTGAGATCGAGGGCAAGCCCTGGAGGCCCTGGTAAACCGTCATCTAGGTGCACCTGTGCAGTTTTGTGTTCTCGATGAACTAGTGATCCTACCGAGGGGGCAATCACTCGTGAAATTTCGTGGACGAACAATGTTAACCCCTCGCGGGGTCAGCGCGTGCTATCGAGCCATGCGAATGTGAACGCTTGTTTTCAAAATTAACTATTTCCAAATCTGAAGAATAACTTGATCACACAGACAAAATTGGAAAGCGGAATACTGTAGCTTCAATTAGAAATCGGTTTCATAATTTTTCGTTGATTAGAAATGATCGAATTCAACACGCTTGGTAACAGAAGGGCCGCGGCCGTGAGGGGTTAAAGTGCCGTGAAATGAGGAAAGGAAGACTTCAGTCGCTCGGAAGTATATGAAATATCGCAGAGTGTCTTTGGGGGCTTGGGGCATTTGAATTCCTTGAAATCCGGTGGTACGAGTTCATTCGGAGTGATTACCCCCTTGGGTTCTACTGACTGAAGCCGCTAGTCGGTCACGTCGCAAGTCGTTAATGTTTATTTAAAAGAAACAACGGTTTAAAGCTCGGGAAGCGTTTAAGGGTTGTTAGATTTAGTTTTTATTATACGCTGTCAAGATTATTCTTTTCAATGGTCAGTAGCCTATGAGGCTGTGCCTTATACAGTGCCTTGTACATAGTTTCCTCGGTTGAGATTAATTTCCATGAGTTTTACAGAAATAATTCACGATTATGATGAGTTTGGTGGGTGTAAATAGATGATTTAGAGTTATCGTTATGTTTAAGTGCCTTACGCAACAAGAATCACCGATGTCTTCCATTAATTCATTTTTGCGTTTCTTGTAATGTAGATAGATGTTGGGATGTAGTTACGCCGGAGGAGTGTTGAATAATGAATACAAATGTGTGTATAATATTTCAGAGGAATGAGAGTATTGGGGATTTTTCATTTTGTATATTATTGTACTAAGTTTAGATTCTACTTACGTTTAAGGATTTATGGATGTTTATCAGATTTGTATGGAAGGTGATATTTTTCCAGGGAGAGAGAGTGTTCTTATTTATATTTATGAGTGCAAATTGAGATGAAGATTGAGTTTATAAGGTTATTGTGAGGATAATAGAACAACACGCTTAATAATACTTTACGAGTATCAAAATAAATATTGATCTCTGTTCAAACTTACATTATTCTTTCCTCATTTACCCTGACCCTTACGTATTGAGTATCAGAAAGAGAAGAAAATCGTACAGAACATCTGAAATTGAAACAAAAGTCGAGAAAATCTAGATTGAGAGAGATTAAGAGTTTTGAATTCCTAGAATACATCAGACTCTTCGAAGTTTCTTCCGCAGAGGTGTCCGAAGGACTGATTCAGCAAGGTGCTGCCACCCGCCGTCACTCCTTCCAACTTCCAGGCCCTTACTCCCACCCCACGGGCCCAAAAAATCCCGGGCCCTAACCAAAGCCCTGCTGCCACCTACCACCAGACCCCGGAACCCTATCCCGTCAAAAATAAAACTCCTTTCCCCCCGAGTGAGTGATCTCACCGCTTCGTTAATAACGTCTATGATTTTTGTTGACTAAAATAAAAATTAATTTCAACACTCACTGTAATCGTAGCCTCCATTAACCCGATAACCGATTACAATGCGCGCGCGTGTTAAGGAACAACAGATAACCAGAGTAATCATTTCTTTTTTAAGAAATTTCGTATCTCTTGGCGTCAGAGGAGTCGAGGGTCGCGTGCACAATACATGACGAGAAATTGCCGAAAGGGTTTTATGGAAAAAGTCTAATTCACGAGTTGAGAAGACCGCACGTGTGGGCATTATCAAGCGCCTGAGTAATAAATTCAAGGTTTTTCATCATCGTGCGGACGATAAGGCAGAACAGATCAATCAATTCTATTGCCCTGGAATGAACGATTGGATCCAGACTGATTGAGAGATATTGGTGTCGTTCCGCGAACGATAAAAAGTCGTCTATCATTCCAATTTTGATAAGTCTATTATCTTGGGTAGACTTCGCGTGCGGTGTGACCGTGAGAAATGTCGAAAGACAATTGACAATTTACTTTGACGAGTTGAAATTGGAGCACGTGAATGCTCCCAGGTGAATGGCTGCTAGGCTAATGAAATTCTGATGTATTCAATAATCAGCGGTTTCAGCGGTGAAAAATTCAATCGCAATTTACGTACGAATGCATGAAGTGCATGGCTACGGTTTACGGTGGAAGGGGCTCTTAGTAGCATATAAAAGCGCTCGGGTGGCATACGGTCGCGGTCGCGTGGTTTCAAGGACAAGGCAAGGTTGACACGCGCCACGACTCGCGGGAGAGTTGGTGCTAGTGGGGGGTCCAACTCGCAGTCTCTAGTATCCGTGCTGAACGAGTAAAAATTTTGTTTTTTGTTTTTTTGGTTTTTGGAAAAAATGATTTCTCAATTCCGAGATTCTCTGAAATTTCAAAAAATGCCACTTGTTAAAAATTTCGGAGCTGCGCATCGGCAGTTTAACGTAAATTTTTTTGCAACGTAAAGTTAAATTTCTTGTCGATATGCAATCAACTGACGAAGTGTTATGAGTGATTGTTATAATGAAATTAATTTCCCGGTGCACGGAGGGAAATTCTCTAGAAAAATTACGCCAGGGAAAAATTCCAGTCTCAGCACTGAAAATTTTATTGAAGAGCACGTGAATTTTTCCCGTTGTTGTACGAAATTTTTACTGAAATCCTCGGAAATTTTATCAGAAATCCCTCGAAATTTTACCTTAACAGCAGTAGAATTATTTTTCCAGTCCGAGCACTAGAATATTTTTAAAGAGTGTCTTTCCATGTGGAAACAGTCACTCCGGAATATTCAGTAGCATAAAAATTCTGGGATACGGCACGACATTATCGCAGTTCTATGAGTTAGTCTTGCATTTTCATTGAGGTATTGTCACAAATGCATATTTTCAGAGATAACAGACGTATGCCTAGCGTGACGGAGCGTCTGGCGACCTACGACATGCCAGACACTGTATAATCAGCAGTGTACGATTCTATTTGTGATAGAGAAGCGAAAAATACGTTTGTTGGTCGTCAGTGTATTGTGACAACTCACAGTGTCACGTGTCGGAGTGTTTATCTTGATTATTCGTCAGCTGTCTTGATGCCGAAGAGTCTTGTCCAATGAAATTCTTCATTCATCCATTTGTGGCTTATAATTTCGTTTTTTTCATTTGAATAATTAGGCATCCACGAGCGAGATGGTTCTAAATCCGTCGGGAACTGTCTGTTCATTTCTCAATATGCATTTAAAAAGGATTATGAAAATTGTATACCTGACATCTATGAAAATGATTGATGGAGGAAAGTCCAAAAAAAGGGAATAAATGGATGTCATCAGTGGCTAATATTATGAACAATGTCAGTGGCACATGAATATTCAGAAACAAAACGACATGAATTCTCAATTAATGTCTGTGAATGAATTCATTTCCCTGAATTTTCCTGAATTTCCCCAGAATAATTGAACCGAAAAATCGAGTATTTGATTGATTTCCAGATCATTCGGCCAGAAAATCAACGGTTTATTTGACTTTTCAGTAACAAAATTTCCTGAACGATCAATGGAACTTAAACCCGCTAAAAATTTCCGTCATGTGGCACGTAAAATTCAGATGAAAATGTTCACCAGTCTCCCCCAAGTGCAACAAATTCACTTGACGATATTAATTCATTAAAAAAATCCATACCAAAGAAACACCTGATGCGTATTAGCACGGTTCTGCTACGTTAGCCGCGTTGGATTAATTCCTCGTCTAATTAATCCCATAGTTAATAAATGTTCACTATTGTACTCGGTTACAAAAGAGTTGAGGGATGAGAGAGTGAGTGAGAGGAGCGAGGTGAGGGCAATGAACTCGGGGGGAGCGAGAATACCGCACACATTGTCATTGGGGCCACTCTTACGAGTAGGAGAAAATAAAAGGAGCTCTCGAGTTGTATAAACGAAGGCAGGTGCGACCTATTTGCTCTCGGTGGTTCTGATGGACCCGTCCAGTGTTTCCTAGGGATGGTTAACAGTCTAGGAAGTGTGCCCCTTCCTCCACTTCATTCTGGTGGGTCTGCGGAGCCCTTCATTCGCTTGATTACACCATCAATTACGTGAATTACCTGAATTTTCAATTCTGCGAGCTTCAAAATGGGGTTATCATCGTAATTGTGAAGTTACGACGTAATTAGCTCCGTTATTTTTTTTATTAATGAGATAGTGAGGAAACGTAGGAAAATAAATGAACTGCTATTATTTTTATTCGCGGAGAGGAATCAGTATTCTGACATCACGATTTTTTTCCCACGATCGCAACGTCAGATTCAGCGCTTTCGTTATTTCCACTGGTGGAACTGAAATAATTAGAGTGTCCCATCGCAATAATCGCTGAGGAGGAAATATTTGCCCTCTCTTACAATCGATGTGACGCTTAAAAGACGCGAGGTGCGATCGTCAAGGCTGAAACATTAGTCGAGTCGACAAATTATTCCAATGAGAACTTCACTTTACCGGCATTAACTCCCATTTTTTACGATGGTCAGCTGTAATGTTCACTATGTTGACTAAAGATTTGCATGGAATTTTTATGGTCGAGTGGTTGGAGAGATTTTCTATTTTCTAGGCGAGAAAAATTTCAGGAATTCAGTTCAAGTAGATCAATATGGGGGAATTCTCGAGGAATTCTGCATGTTTTGTGAGTTTATTTTAACGGAAATTTCTGGTACATTTTTTTAAAATTATTATCGAGTGCACAATTCTAGTAAAGTTGCAAGGAATTGGTAAATTCTCTATTTTATGGACAAATTAGTTCGGTTATTCCGTAGAAATTGATGGACTTATGCATTATTAAATGGAAAATTTGTAAATTCAATTCAATGTCGCTGTGGACAAAAAAGGAAAAGTTCCACCAAAACATAATAATTTTCTGATTTATATGAGGCTCTGGTTTTATCAAGCGAATGTCATTGAGTAGTGTATATCTTTGTCCAATAAACACTTATAATTTACATGGAACGAATGATAATTTCAAGAGGAAACTACGAATTTGTTGTTGAAAACTGTGTTACTGGCAAAACTAAATAATTTCGAGGGCACAATTTTATTTTGAGAAAAAAATATTCCTTCCTCGTCAAATCAAATGATTGTCGTACAATAGATTATATTTTTTCCTACCAACATTTCGATTTTTTGTAACAATTTTTCTGATGATCACGACAAAAACTCAATTTTTGTGAAAGATATTAAATTTTCTTCGTGACATGTTGTCATTTGTGAAACTTTTTTCACACAATCATGAGGCATTTCATAATACAAATCGCACGTTATACCAGCCAAAGCAACTATTAAATTTCCTCCGCACAATTAAACATTCAATCCGTCCGTGATGAAGAAAAAAAACCCAAATGTTAAATAAAATCTCTCTCACTGCAGTGCTAGCGCGTGGGCAAAAGAGCAAAACCTAGAGACTGGGCCGGCCTAGTCGAGTTATTTATGAAGCGACTAGGTACCCCCCACACACACGCACACACACACATGGGTACCTCAACTGTCTTTTCCTGAGGTTGACGCCACGAGTTTGAGATATGCATTTTTATCTGATGCCCTTGTTTTTCGTTTTATTCGCCGCTCGCAGCCGATTAGAAAATCATGACACGTGCTCATGAGGCTCGTGTCAGAGTGTCAACAATTCAGTGCTCCTGTTTATTATGTACTCTCCCCCTCTCCTCTCACCTTGACACTCTTCTGAACCATTGTACCGTGAGAAGTGAATTATTTTAAATTTCGTCGGAGTCACGTTGTGGATATGTAAACAGCAATGAATAAAGGAAACTGCATGTTGTTTTATTTATTTTTCGATTTCTTTCATTGTGGATTGTGCAGTGACAGAAGAAATTAGTTTTATCAAGAGAATTTTAGTTGAACCAACTATCATTTGGTAGTTAATTTTCAAATAAACACGATTTTGCACTGTTAGAAATTTCTTGAAATTTCAGTCGGAATGTCATCTGATTTTCAATGTTGGCAGTTTTCTAGGGAATCAATTCATAACCCTCGCCTGATTTTTCAACAATTACAGATTTTAATCCGATTATTTTAAAAGTAAAAAAAAAAATTGATCGAAGATTAAAAATTATTCATTGATGTGTCACTCTTCATTCTCTGAATTCTCTTCAAGTCATCATCAATATTTATAAAACATCTATCAGTATACGAAGTTTAATAAATACGATTTTTTGTCAATTCAGAAAATTCCTCGACTGGATATTACATTAGGAACTTTTCCATTTTTATGATGAATATATGTGACTTGACGCCAAGAACAGGTCTATTTGATTCAAGTAAATGTATCTCAAAAAGAAAAAATTGATATTCGCCGTAAGATCTTATTTACCTGAAATTGGTTCAAGTATACAACACTTGTTCCAAGAAAGAAACATCCCAATAAAAATAATTTTGTCTATCAGTGTGCGTGATACTATCGTTGGGCACTCGGTGATGTCTATTGGTCAATAGGAGGAGAGACGAAGTATTTATAGAGCGCCAGTTTTTTTCCAATACATTTGTCTCGTTGTAATCTCTGGGCAGCTTTCTCATGCGAGTCTATTTGTTTTGAACAATAATCGTTACAATGATAAAAAAAAACATTTCCAACACCCCCTCTCGAGCGGTAATTTTCCGTCGGACGAGGGAAAATATTCCGCGCTCCATACTTGGCACAGCGTATTCCATACTTGGCACACATTTTTCGGCCTTTCCGATGTCTTCGGGTATTTATAATGAGTTTATCGCGCATCTGTGACACCCAAGGGGGTATCGAGAGCAAAACAAAATGAGTAAGTGCGTCAATGAGGGTGATAATGGTTCAGCTGATTTGTGGGAGGGGGGGGGGGGGGGCTCATTAA
>NW_021680366.1:2450669-2463476 GCF_001412515.2 Diachasma alloeum
TAATGGTTCAGCTGATTTGTGGGGGGGGGGGGGGGGGCTCATTAAGAGCGGATCATTAATTCTGGGTTGAGAATTTTCTTGTTTTCATGGTGACGGGAATGATTTATCTGTTTGTTTTGTTTTACTCCGCTGGAACTTCACTTTCATCCGTTATTCTTGCAAGATTAACGATTAATGGGTTAAGAATTTGAATGATTTTGATTGTTTTTCCATTTTGATGCACTTCTTCCGTTTTTTCTTTAATTTTGAGAAACCAATTTCGTTGGGAAAGGGTATTGTATTTTAACTGTGAATGATGAATTAATTAGAATGTTCTTCTTTCATAAAGAGAAAAGCCCGGGAATTTGTGGGGGAATTCATCCTTAAATTCGATTTAAGGGGAAAAAGTCAGTGGAATGTTAACTTTAGTCAGAAATGCCAACAAAGTCCCAATTTTTGAGCGGCAGGAACACGGAAATTTCATGATTTATATGAATTTTCAAGTAAATATGAACATTAACTACCAAATATCCTTGAATTTTCGGAAAATTCCGGGAATCCCGAGCATTTTACAGGAATTCCGTGAAAATTCACAGAAATCTGGAATTCTAGGAGAAATTTGTCTAAATTTTTCCCGTTTTTTTCGAACATTTTCTCGGTTCTAGTAACATAAAAAACTGCTGTGAACACATTGAAAATAAAACGTAACAATATTTAAAACTAGAAAGTCACAAAGTGACCACAGTTTACTAAAAATTAAAAATATAATACGTTAATTGTTATATATTCCTGTTTTCCACTGTAAATCCTGTAAATACTCCAAATAAATTCGTGGTATTGCATAAAAACACGGTTAAATAAAAAAGGAGCGCCTAGAAGGCATACCCCTAGCGTTTTAATCGTCATAAAAATCTCTAAAACCTCAAACTCTACCCCACACTTCCCCCAAACCAATGCCCCCTGCCTCTCAGCCATCATTTCCACCCATAATTAAGTCCTAATCACTCGAGAATAATTTTTAAAAGCCCCTGGGACCTCATCGCCTCCCTCACAACTCATTGTTATGCATAGAACTCGCCTCAAGAATTTTTGTCGACAGTCGGTAATTGATTTCCATCCCAACCGTTTGTATTTACATACGCTAATGGGTGGAGGGCGAGGTCACTTAGGGATTCCAACGGAATTCTCTCCGTCTCGTTTCGACAAAAATCATCCTGATTAGCGCCTGGAAATTAGCCAAATCGATCGATCAATCCATCCTCTCCCCCTCCCCTTCGCCCCTTGGCACTGCGGTAACTCAAAAAGGAGAGAGTGAAAAATTGCGGAGTTGGGGAGTGGGAATCCCCCGTTCACTGAGTCATTAACGTACAACCTGTCGCGTAAAGGGGGTCCAGTGGGTATGGCTTGAGTTTAAATTGCATGGGCGAGAGAAGGTGACACATGCCGTGATTTAAACGCCGTGCTATCATGACATGGGGAAGTATCTCGAGAGACTAACCGATGGTGAGGGTTATTGTTTTTTTTTGGTGGATGGTCATGAGTGGTTTTTTCAATATTGCCAAAGTGTCGGATCTTGGATTTTTCCAGGGGGAAAGTCGACTTTCGCCAAAATCGAATTTTTTAGCCGGGTGAACGTTGATTCCAACTATTTGAGCGACGGGCTATTCAGAACTCTCAAAAGTATGTGGAAAAAGTGAAAGCTGAAAAAGTTTTTTTTTTGAATTTTTCAAAGGGTCTAATTTTCCGTTTTTCCAGGGGCAAGTCGACTTCCGCCAAAATCGAATTTTTTAGCCGGGTGAACGTTGATTCCAACTATTTGAGCGACGGGCTATTCAGAACTCTCAAAAGTATGTGGAAAAAGTGAAAACTGAAAAAGTTTTTTTTTTAGATTTTCAAAGGCTCAGATTTTTCGTTTTTCCAGGGGGAAAGTCGACTTTCGCCAAAATATGAATTTTACCAGAGTATCAACAAACACTGAATTCCAAAAATTCACACTCTAAAGTGTGTTCTAGAAGGAATTGAATTGTAATTATGATTAAAATCTTATTCAGTGAGCATAGGAATTAAAACACGAGCAAATCATTTATTGTAATATTAAAATTTACCAGCAGATAAATTGGGACAAATGATTCTCACCGTTCGTATTGCCTTTTGCAGTGAGAACGATTATAAATAATTAACTGAAAAGAAGAATACCAAATCTGTCAGGAAAAAGGGCATCATGAAAAGGCATCGACACGCTGGCGCTAGTATTTGTAGGAATTCGATAAAGATCAGTGGAACGAATGATAATTCCCAGACGGACTGACAACGAGAAACAAATATCATTCGTTTTGTATATTTTATATTGTCCACCGGACACTAATCCCAGTTTTACAATTGTGAACAGAGCCCAAGTGAAGGCAAATGTCAGACTTCACTGTTCGACATGCGGGGAAAAAGAAGAAATAAGACGAATATACGCGCAAGCGATAGCATCGAGGACTCGAGTTGATGGTCTTCAAGGGGTATGGGGTTAGCTGCAGTGTCTGTCAATCAACTCATGGGCTAACAAATGCAGGGCCAACTGGGTGAAGAAGCGTACGAGGCGTATGTGTCTGGCGCTTGGGTATGTTGCCGGCCCACGGGAATCACAAAAAGGGGGGAATTGAGGTAAAGGAGAAGTTTTCGAGAAGGGAGGAGAAATAAATTCCTTCATTGGGCGACGATGCGGCTTGTATACAACGAAACCCCACCAGCTATCGCTTCTTGGGAACGCGTGGCCGGATCGTGGGACAACAAACCCGGGGTTTCGATTCAAGTACCTATAAGGAGAGGACCGAGGGACCTTCCGCTAAATGTGGATTCTTTCATAACGTTTTTTTCTTATTTAGGTAACAAGGTTTTTTTCAAATGGAAGAACAGATTTTCATCATGCCACACTGAGAGCAAAACGACAGAGTCCTCGAACAAGCCTTACTTGTCTGAAAAAAATTTTTTTTACATTTTCAAAGAAAGATTCAAGGGGTTGAGCAATTCAGTCGCGAAGTGGTAAAACGGTACAAGTCGATGTTGACTGTTGACCAGTTTTCGATTAATATCTCGGAATCTAAGGGAGATAGCAAAATTTTTAGCAGAAGCTTTTTTGTCGACACGATTGAGAGCTACAACAAATGTAATTACGAAAATTTCGCTATCTCCCTTAGATTCGGTATTATTCCTCAAAAACTCAACTGGGGGATAAGTCGACATAAGAATGTACTACACCCTTTCGGCCAAAATTCACGTTTTTTTAATTTTTCTAGCAAATTATTGATCGGATTCGTGAAAAACGTTAATTATGGCGAAAAGGGTGTAATACATCCTTAGACTGCTTTACCACTTCGCTACTGAATTATTCATGTTTGAGACTGTCAGATTCGAATAAAACAAAATTTTTTTCGTCCACTGAGAGAAATCTCGTCATCATCACAAAACTAATTTCTTGCGCCAAATCTCATCGCCATATGATGCGCCATAATCTGAAATTGATTAAATATGAATGCGATGTTTTTCACTAAAGAAATTATTTTTATGAATTTATGTCGATTTTTCTCTCAGCGTAATTGTCAACTAGCGATTTTGCTGGCCCAAACAAGACCCGTTTGCCCTCAAAAAACTTTCCACCAACATGTTTTTTCACTCAAGAAATCTAATTCCCCATTAGTTTTTTTTCGCCGCCTCTCCCCCCTAGTTTTAAAAATATTTTGAGACCCCCAGACACACCCCGTGCCGACAAAAAACCGGTAAGAATGCAGTAGTTACAAGCAGAGAGGCGCACCTAACCCTTTTATAGAAACCGAATGTGGAGTAGGGCTCCGATGATCGGACGAGTTGTATCAAATATTGGGTCTTGAGTCGTTCGATGCTGAATCCAACCAGCCAGCTGCCACTTCTTTTATATTCCCGAATAATCTCATGACTCGTCTCTCGCTGGTGTAATTTTTTCCGTGAAAAACGTAACAACATACAAGCTCCATTGACCAGCAGATAAATCAAGAGTCAATTCCCCATAAAAAGGAGTCATTTCCATTGTAAATGGGCCCCCAAAAATCGTGGGACAATTCGTTATTTCCGATGATGAAAAATTTCTCAATTTCATGTTCCCCCAATTTCCCAAATTGAAAACATATTTTTTACGGAGATATCGATTCCCGTGGGAGACGGTCCGGTGACTAATGAGACACATGACTCCTTCGGACATTTTTTTTTATTCCCGCATGATTTTTATTCAAGTGGGCCGATGGAGGCGTCCGAGGACCCAGTGGGGACTTCACCCGTCACGATAAACGATTTTACCTGCCTTAATAAGTAAAAAGATCGAACAACGTGTGGGTGACGAGCCAGGGCCTTTTCATGCTCATGTGGGCTCGCCAGGGTATACCCGTAATTTAAGAAAATGTGTGTGTGTGTGCGTTGAGTGATCGGTGGATATTGCAGTTACAACAGGTGCATTGCACCTCAAATCGTACACGTGAAATTAAATCAATTGTTATGAAAGTACCCAGAGGTGGTTTCTGCGTATTCATATTCGTGGGCATTGAATTTTCGAGGGAAATTATTCTACTGACGCCAACGGACGTGTAATAAAATGAAAGTTCTAACGATTTGGTTGCTTTGTATTTGTTGTATCATTACAGAGTTTTTCATTCCGTTCTTTTCTCCAATATTTTTTACTTCGATATTTTTGTCTTATAAAAATATTGTTGTCGGGGATTATTTTATCAACTCTCATTTTTGGTATTATTACAAATTTTTTAATGTCAAATTCCATGTAATTTAAGAAAAAATATTGTGTGCAGTTCAAATCATTTACGTAAAATTAAATCAATTGTAACTGACCAGAGAGAATCTTCAAGGGGAATTATTCTATTGACGTCAGCGGACCTGAAATAAAATGAAATTTTATTGCAAGCAATTTGGTTGCGTTATACTTCTTCATATTTCTTATAGCATTACAGTTTTTTTAGTTGCGTTCTTTTCGTACAGAATATAGTATCATTGTTAGACATGAGTGACAGAAAATATTTTTACATTGCAAATTTTTCATTTATAAAAGTTATTTAGCAATGTTTTTGTCTTATAAGCCCCTGTAATTTTCACTAGTGAATTATGAATCTTGTTGAAATCATTCCTCAGCTTAAACGCGAATTCTTGAAAATATGAGTCACGTCGCAAGTGCGAAGGAATAATACCGCTCTAAAAACGGCGAGTTTTTGTAATCGCAGTGAAGAAAAAAATAAAATCTACACTCAACGTACCCACACGATTGGCTCGCGCTATATCGCCAAATACGAATTGAAGAGGGCGAACCCACACTGTGTGTACACATGGAATTGTAGAGCCCACATCGCGCGACGCCTCAGTGGGACGTGTCCGTATTATATTTATTTTGAGTAGTTGACATATTGATGACGAGGATTTTGAGGATATTCAAGTGAGAATGTTCCTGTATTAACTGCACAGAAACAGAAGAGAATTGAATACCATTCTATGAAACATGAATAAACGAATCATAATTGTCCAAATAATTTAGGCCAGCGGAAAGCAGAATAATTCTACTTTCTTAATATTGCGTTTACTAAGGTTTTCTTCGAACAAAGTTGATTAGAATTAATAGCTAGAATTATGAGATTATCTCACATTTTTGACGTTAAGGATAGGAGAATCTGAATGCAATATAGTGAAAATGATGATCGATTTTTTCACTTTGAATAATATTAATATTAATATTAATAATATTAATATTCAAATACAAAATTTCTGATATGAATAAAAAGAAGCTGTGACTCAATATTCCAAATGAAGTTTTAATTTTTAATTTGGTTGATAACACGAGATGAGAATATTCTAAGCACGGAATTATATTGACGAGATGAACAACAGGCACGCGCTTTTACCAGAGTATCAACAACCATTGAATTCCAGAAATTCACACGCTAAAGTGTGTTCTAGACGGAATGGAATTGTAATTATAATTAAAATCTTATTCAGTGGGCACAGGAATTAGAACATGATCAAATCATTTACTATTATAATATGAAAATTAAACGCCTGATAAATTCCTAAAAATCCAAACTTTCCTGCCACCTCATCGTCAATGCGATTATTCACACTGCAAATCAAAAAAATTGCTGATAATCTTCTAATTGTAAATTAATTCCCATCACCACATTTTAACATCACCTAGTACAGCAACTGATCAATTTACCCGCGATATATTAGCCAGTGTACACAACCAAGCGCAAACAAATTGCGATAAGGATCGGAGTCTATCGCCTACTGTGCAGCCACGTGTCAATGAACATCGTAATCCGATTACTCTACTTTCTACAACCCGACTTATCACTCAATAGTCCATTTAGTCCTCGGGGCTTATCGACGAGGCAAAAATACCGGTTTTCCCGGCTCAATAATAAATACTTGTCTTATCTAAACGTCAAATTGATTTCAGATCTCGCGTTAATAATAGTGGAACCAGTGCTAGTGCACGACGAGCAACAAAATCCAGAGTCATTCATGCCACAAATTACCATAATTTATGATATACCGGGGAAGGAGAGAAAAAAAATCAATTGTTAGTCTAAAAAATTGTTCGATCCAACGACATGACGAGTCAGAATTTCGTGACTATTGTCATTGAGGAAGAAATGCAATATTTAATGATTTGTCGAAGAGTGGAGACAGAATTATAAATGGGTAAATATTTTCTGTTAAAACAAATGAAAAGTTCTGAATACAGTTGAACGCGAAATTCCCCGCACGTTTCAACAATTTTCAATCAAATAAAAATCTTTAGTTGACGTTTTTTGTCATTTCAAGAATGTTATAAAAAATGAATAAACTTGTTTACTTGCTTGAAGAAAAAGGATTTAATTATATCAAATAAATAGTGTATTAATTTTGAGTAAGATTGCTATTGAATTGAAGAAAACAAGTTACTTGTTTCCAATAAATCATTTTTCTGTCATTCTGACACTGTAATTTATAATCCAAATGCATTCGGAATTCAATTAATTTTTTTTATCCAACATTTGTGTCTAAAAATGCTATTAACCCCATCAACATCATATTCGTCTCAGTATTTTCACGCAAAATTTCCAAAAACGGTGGACCGGCTACCAAGACCTTCCAGAGGTTAATTCCATCCACTGAAAAGTTCAAAATAAAACTCGACACGGAATTTCCCCGACTTTTCAATCCACAATCTCCACCCCCATCCCCAAATGTTCTCTTCAAATTGATCACATGAATTTCCATCGAATTATATTTTTCTCTCCCCAGAGGAACCAGTCATACCCTCCAACTGCATTTGGAATTCAATTAAAATTTTTTTTTCAACATCGATGTCTAAAAATCTCATCAATTCCATCGCCATCATCATCCAACTATACTTTTCAATTTCCATTCACCAAGACGAAACACTGTATTTGCTGATCACTCGAGCCAAAGAGTCAAGGTTCAGCAATATAATAACGATGATGTATCCAAATAAGTTTTTTTCTTTAATCAAATACAAAAGTGAGGAACAAAGTGGATATCGAATGTAGATGAAGTTCGAGTCGTCAGTACGTGGTTATGAAGAAAGCAATTTGTTGTTTCAGGTCTGGTATTGTGTATCTGGGGAGTTGAAGTGGAGGGCATTGAGAGGCCGAAGAAAATTAGACAGGTCTTTTGGGTGAGGATGAGAGGAGAGGGAGAGGGAGAGGGGGTGGGGGGAGTGAGTTCACTGGCAGACTAAAATGAAGGTGAGGGGTCTTGCATGACTCGGTATTATAGTCAGTCCCGGGAGCGAGCGTGACTTCGAAAATGCGTGTGGGGGAGTCATCGAGAGCAGTACGTGGGATGTTGAGGCACACGCGTGGGATACCCAGAGAGTGGACGGTCGTTACTGAGATACCAAAGACGTAGATGTTGTAAAAATAAACGGAAGAAAAATGAGGAAATTTAGATAGTGAACGAGTCAAGTTTTACTGCACTGGTAACAATTTTCGGAAATTTTTATCGTGTTTAATTTTTGCTGAAATTTCAGGAAATTTTGTCGTTGAAAAATTGAATGTTCCATTGATTTTCTGTGCGAGTGATCTGACAATCGCGAAAATACTTGATTTATCAGGGAAAATTCAGGGAAAAACTCAAAATTCAAAGATTCCACTGAAATTTAAGGAAATGTCATTGAAAAATCAAATATTCTATTGGTTTTCTGTTCTAATGATCTGGAAATCAATAAAATACTTGATCTTTCAGTTTAATTACTTTGTGAAAATTCAGAAAAGTCAGGGAAATTCAGTGAAATGTTGAAAATTCATGTGATTTTGTTTCTGAAAATTCACGTTCCATTGAAAATTCAATCGACTTTGGGATTTTTCTTCAGCTAAATTTTAGAATGCCACCTCCACCTAAAATCCGAATAGATTCATATTTATTTGTTTCTAATTTCAGTTTCCACTAAAACTCTTGTTTCTCTGTGAGCGCTCGCGTGAGATCAATTAACCAACGTTTGTTGCTCATTTCTTGAGTTTCACCATTCCAGTTTTGTCTAATTACATACATATTTTCACAGTAATTGATAAAACGAAATATTCAACCGATGTTTATGGGACAAAATGCGTGAGAGACAATTGTTTCGAGTCTAATGAGGTCGTTCCGATATAATTGATGTGAGGGAGCCCAGAGGGAATGAACTTTTAGCCGTTTGCAATTTTAAAAAGCCATTATGAGTAACCGTCAATGGCACATTTTAAGTCTAATCATATCTAAACTGACCCCATTGGACCTCGTGCGAGTAGTTTACAGTGTTTTTATCCTCAAATGACGTAATTTCATTTTTCAAGAATTTCAGCAAAACAAGTCGTCTCTATTTCCATTAAATTTCGAATGAAATTTCCTGTCATTTAAAACCATCGTGACGTTTTAGCTGAGAAAAATTATCTTGATTTGACATTTTTTTCCCGAATTTAATGGCTTCCTGTTCATCAGTACATCTCTAGATAATATTTTTTCACCTTATAAATGTGGATCGAGTGAATCAAGCCTGTAAAGTTTTCTTAAAATAATTTTATCGATCGAAGTGATGAGAAATGGATTTTTTTGTCTCGTTAAATAGGTGAAAAATGCTGTCAATTAGATGATAAAATTTTAATACCTGACGGTTAAAATGCTCGATAATTAATTAAAAGATTCATGGGGACGAGTAAAATATACATGAGGTAGACAGTAAACACCGTGGGGAGTTTGATCGTTGGGAGCAAACGAGGAGTCCAATTAAGACATCAAAATTCCTTAAACGCGATGATACCTCAGTACTAAGAGGCATCCTCTCATGTACGAGTGAACGTTAACGTTTGTTCTGTCGTAATGAAAAATACGGAATAACGAAATGCCGATTGATTTTTCTTCATTCCCGTGTCCGCTTTTTTTCTTTTTTGTTACTCTCGTCAATTCCATTTGTGAGAGTCTTACGCTTCCGACGAGGAAGAAGTTTCTGCCTCACTGGGGGGATTTGCGGCCACACCAAGATGGGATAACCAAACTTGGAGTACACAGCTGCCGGCCAATGCTCAGATTTACCGACGGATAATTGCCATTCCGACTTTTCCACAAATGGTTATCGAGAGATGGGAATATACGCCATTGACCTGATATCTTATGGGGACGAGGGGCGAGTTAAAGACCATTGTTTCGAGAATGTGAAAGTTTGAGGATTCAGGGGGGACTTCTCCCCACGTTAACTCGTGGTGAACTTTTTTTTCGGCGGCATCGTGACTCGAATATTCCTTGATTTTTGTGATTTTTGCAGTCGTTATTCACTGGAGATGAGGGAGGGAGAGGGTTTCAAGGGGAATTGAGAGAAGGTTTTAATTTTGATGGAATAATCAAGATGATGAAGAGAAATTGTACTACTTACTGGGGGATTTGTTGAATATTATCTGGTTCCTTTCGGTAATTACTGAGATGAAATGTTTTTTTTCCATTTCATTTCGAATTTTCAAGTTTTTTAAGGTAATGCAATTTGGAGAGGAAAAGAATTATTTTTAAAATTACTGAGGAAATTTTTGATTTGAAAAAATCTGGATTTGCAAAATTACTGGGGAAAATTAGCTAATTTTTTAAAATTTGGCCACCAACTTTCAAATTGTCAAGTATTCAGGCAGTAAAACTTTCAAACACTCGTATTTGAAGACGAGAACAATCATTTTTAATTGTGAATTAATTAATATTTAATTTATAATAATGGAATAGATCCAATGCGATGATTGACGCTTCCCCCAATTAATTAAAAAAAATTCCAAAGTTTTGGCAGAGCGAGAAAGAACGAATGATGAGCTTAATTTTCCCGAGTTAAGCTCATTTGAATAAGATTTTGGCAAGAGCAGGGTATCTGAATTTAACAAAAACTTGACACCAGTTTGGATTTATAAAGAACCCGGGTTACACTGGTGCGAACGTGCTGGGTGATGGGAATTTTAAATTATTACCAATTACACACTGCAAATATGGTGTTGCTCTCCCAGTATGAGCGGAATTCGGTAGAATTTTTTTTTCAATCGAGAGAGACAGGTGAGTTCGAAAATTCCCTAGTCGAAGGTCTGTCATGTTCCCGACGCCGGTAATCACCTCTTTCATAATTAATTCGAAAAACTTTCGCCAAAAACTAACGCAGCAGCAGCGAAAAAAATTAGTTTATGTCACGGCGACGTCAAAAGTGCGACGTATTGTTTTGTGCTGCGTGCAATAAGTTGCGTATTATGACATTAGCACTTGCGCGATGCGATAAGTAACGTCTAGGGCGATAAACAGGCGCCACCAGCGCCGCTGGTGGCATGAATAGAGAACGTCGCGAGCACTACTTCATGACGAGAGCTGCAATGTGCAATGGCGTTCAGTCCCGTTGACGTTGTCGTTGGTTACCGAAGAGTATTTTTTGTTAATACAAAAAAGAATTTATTGTTAAAATAAAGTTTATCATGTTCAACAAATTGAAAGAAGTATTATATGAAAGTTGTGGAAGACATTTTTTTATCGTTCAAATAAAGTGAATTGTGTTAAAAATGAGATGATTGTATTTCAAAAATAATCTTTTCTCTTTGGAATCGTTGGGCTTTTCTTCAATCAAAAATTATCAATAAATTGTAGAAGAGAGTTCTTTTCCATTCGAATAAAATTGATTATGGAATTTGAATATGATTATGGGANTATCGTTCAAATAAAGTGAATTGTGTTAAAAATGAGATGATTGTATTTCAGAAATAATCTTTTCTCTTGGGAATCGTTGGGCTTTTCTTCAATCAAAAATTATCAATAAATTGTAGAAGAGAGTTCTTTTCCATTCGAATAAAATTGATTATGGAATTTGAATATGATTATGGGATTTGAAAAATTATTATTTTTCATTCAGTGATAATTTGGTTTTTCTTCAGTGGGGGGGCTTCGCCCCCCTGGACCCCCGTCTTGCGCCCCCGCCCCGCCCCTCCCTAAACGTCGACGCACTTCTGACTGTAGCCTCGACATAAAATAGTATGGGATATTCGGACGATAAGTGGCAGGTTATGACTCTTCTCACTCGTCATAACCTGCCACTTATCGCCCTCATATCACCCTGTGCTATTTTTGATTCATTTCCTCCTCCAGTGACCGCAACGCCAATTAACATCACCTCAATTATATTTAAAATATTCTCCGAATAATGAAATAAAGCAGAATTTTTTTTCTTTGTTTTATTTTATTACTCGCGAAACATTGAAAAATACCCCCTCGTGGAAAAAAGACGAGACCTTGGTGCAAATTCACGTGAGGGAGAAACCCGAAGCCTCGCCAATGACATTTTAATACCCGTAATCCACCTGATGCCGACCCCCACGCGGGGCCGGTAATAATTCAGCAACAAGTATTCGCCCATGCAGCAAGTATCAGCCGAATATCAACCACAAACATCCCATGCATCATAACGATGGCACAAGGAGAGCCTCCATACCAATAATGATAAATAATGATTTCACATTAACAATCGTGTATTGAATTGGCATCACACTGTGATAAATCAAATACCCGGGCATTTGTTAGTGGGCACGCCTGGTGTGCGGTTGTTGGGTTTTGTGACGTTGAAAGATGCATAACTACACCCAATCGCTGGTATATATTTCAATATTAGTTTAACCCATTGTGTCGAGATTGTGGAGGTGTGCCACCTAAAAATTACGCTTCTCGCATTTGAAAAGAGGACAATTTCACATTGTTTGAAGAATGTAAAATTGTTTTTTTTTCTTTAATTTTATTCATCACAATAAAAATCATGAAAAATGCTATTAAAATATTTTTTGGCTGTGCAAAAGGGCTGACAACAAAAGTTTCAATTCTCAGGGAAAATTAAAATTCAGCCGAATAATTATAATGTTCCCCGGAAAGTTTCTATCAAAACATGTTAATTTTCGTAGTAGTAATTGTTCTCGTAAGACATTCATGTGTCCTTCGGGCAAATGAACAATAAACAGTTCATTTTTGTTCACTAATTATCCGTTTTTAAACATACATAATCGATTTTGAATGTATGAAAAATCTCACTCCAACAGCCGGCGAATTTTAAAACTCACAGTAGTCTTTCCACACGGAAAAATTTATTTTTTGAAAAATATATTTAAAAAATATCTTAAATTCACCCAATTTATTAAAAAAAAATACAATATATGGTTTATATATTTTTTATAAATTTGAAAAATATATGGAATTGGCCCATATACATTTTTTAAATATATTTGTTGATGTGATTCCCTTAAGTATCTCAACTCTTCCACATTAAGAGAATTTTATCCC
>NW_021680366.1:2463486-2538161 GCF_001412515.2 Diachasma alloeum
CCCCCCCCCCCTCGAAGTACTGACAAATAAAATTTATGAATCAAACTAGAAGTCCCCCATAAACCGGTGGAAAAATAAATCTAGAATACTAGTAGAATTTCATGAATAAAATTCTTATCACCGATTTAAATCTCTTTTACGAAGTAGCCAGATGAAAAAAAAACCCGTATGTGCCCGGAGCGCATCCCGAGTGGCGTGCGTAGAAGTAGTAGTGGAGTAGCTTGGCGAGGTGGGGGACGCACGTCGGCCACGAGGAGGCACGAGCCGACACGTGGGGACTAGAGACCTCTCTCGACTCACGCGCTTCCACTCCACCGGCGTCCCCTCTCCGCCGCGTCGTGTCGTTCGTCTCGCCGTCGCGTCTCAGGCACTCACACACGTACTCGCATGTGTACATTTCTAACCCACCCACGCACATGACCGTTGAGAGAGAGACGGAGGGACTCAGGAGGAGCGTGGGCTCGCATGGAGTGACACACTCCTCCGTGTTGAAGATTTTCGTCTGAATTTTCCGTGGCAAATGCCGGAAATTTTTATCGGGTTCAATTTCTACTGAAATTTCGGGAAATGTAATTGAAAAATCAATTATTTCATTGATTTTCTCTTCGAATGACAAAATATTTGATTTTACAGCAAATATTCTGCGGAAATTCAGAAAAATCTGGAAAATTCAGGGAAAAATTGAAAATTCAATCAAGATGTGAAATTTGCATTGCATTCCCTCTGAAAAGTCATGAATTTCTGTGAATTGTACTTAAAACTTGACATTTCATGAAATCTTGTCATTGACAAATTAAATATTCCATTGATTTTGTGTTCAAATGATCTGGAAATCAATAAAATACTTGATTTTTCATTTCAATTATTCTGTAAAAATTCAGGAAAAATCGGGGGAAAATTGAAAATTCATGCTATTTTGTTTCTAAATATTCATGATCCACTGAAAATTCAATCAAATTGTGAAATTTCTATCTCACCGAAAACTCATGAATTTTCGTGAATTCCATTTCAATTTTTTTGCCCTAAATTCGATTCAATGTCATTCTCATGAATGAGATTTACTATAATATCTTCTACGAAATTTCAAAAAATTTCCAAGTGTTCAGGCTCTTGTCAAACCTCTGCCTTCATTTATCTCTTTCCCCTCCGGTTATTCTATCCTCTACTTCTCCTCACTCTCATTGTGTCAACTGTTTTCATCGTCAATGAGCGTTTGGCGACTAAAATTTTCCAATGCGAGGCAAAAGTCAAATGTTCTGAGTGCCGTCGACGTATTTAAAACACACCAGAAACTAGCACTGGCGCCAAAACTCGTTGTGTCGGTTATTGTCTAGCTGAGGACAACTTGTTTTGGGTGATATTTAAATTTATAGATAACGCGGAGTTGGAGGGATTAGCTGAGTGCGTGTGTCAAGGTGAATTATGCGTCGTGCTGGTTGAGAGATGACGATTTATAGAATTATTCACTTTGTGGGAGATAAGGAAGGTTTTTCTGATTTCCAAAAATTATGAACTACGAGATTAACTTGACAGTTCCCATGGATTTCGCCATCAAATCATGAATTTTCAATAACAAAATTCACTGAATTGGTAGAGATTTGCAACCCTCTTGCTGGAAATCTCAGTGAAAAATATTTAAAATAAAAATAAAAAGCCAAAATTTTTTTCTTGTTAGAAATTTGCAATACTCTTACCGGAAATTTCAGTGAAAAATGTTAAAAAATGTAGATCACATAGGTTTGGCTAGAGTGCAATCAAGATAAATTCTCCATTCTTTATTTATTCCAAAGAGGCGTTATTCCAGCCTGACGATTTATAGAATTATTCACTTTGTGGGAAATAAGAAAGGTTTTTCTGATTTCCAAAAATTATGAACTACGAGATTAACTTGACAGTTCCCATGGATTTCGCCATCAAATCATGAATTTTCAATAACAAAATTCACTGAATTGGTAGAAATTTGCAACCCTCTTGCTGGAAATCTCAGTGAAAAATATTTAAAATAAAAATAAAAAGCCAAAATTTTTTTCTTGTTAGAAATTTGCAATACTCTTACCGGAAATTTCAGTGAAAAATGTTGAAAAATGTAGATCACATAGGTTTGGCTAGAGTGCAATCAAGATAAATCCTCCATTCTTTATTTATTCCAAAGAGGCGTTATTCCAGCCTGATAAAAATTCTTGTCCACTCTTCATCGTGGCAAAACTCCAATCAAACCGCAGGCACACTGTATAATCACGCGCCTCCGGTTTGTGTGGTGCGAAACCACGAACTAGACGAAATACCGTCTGCAAAATTTAAATTGGCCTAGATTACTTTCAGTGTTCTCTCACTGTGGGTAGAAGGATATATGGCAGGACAGATTAGTTTTTTTAGGTGAGGCAGTAGCAGAGCCCTATTCCACTCTCCCGCGTGTAACACCAAAAATTTCACCCCGACTCTCTCATCGCCAGGCGGTGAGGCCTGTGATTATCTGGGAATAAAGGGGAAAAAAAGGAGGAAACGAATTGCTCCGGTTGGGGCCACCGAAAAATTGCCCTCGAAATACCGCGAGACATTTTTATGGGCTTTGATTGGAGTGAATCGTCGGAGATTTCTCTCTTCTTCGCACATCAGTGTAGACAAGTGTACATAATTACCGGAGGAATACTTGGCCAATAAAAAATTGATAAATTTTCCGGTGCCTGATAGAGGCAGCTTGCGTTGCAGCAATTTGAAGGTTGAGATTTTTTTAATGAAATCACGCAAATGGATAATAGATGAGACGCAGCAAAATGCCAGCACTCGAAAATTCCTCTTACGATACTAGAAAGTACGCGATTCTCATAATGAGAATAGTGAAACAGCACAAATAAATTTTGGTTTACTTATTCCGGAAAAATTGTTGAAAAATGAGGAAAATTCGGAGAAATCTCTCCTTGAGTTCCAGATTCCTCTGGGATTTCGGGAATTTTGAAGGAATTCCCTGGAAGTTTAAGGGAATTTGGCAGTGAATATTCATTTTCACTTAAAAATTCTTGTAAATTGGGACTTAATTTGAATTTTCGGAGAAAAACACAATATAAATTCACCCCTTTTAAATCATTGAATTTGTCAATTAATTTGAGCGAGAAAAAATTGAAAAAAATGATGATATTCAGCGTCATTCGAGTCACATTTTGCACAGAATTATTATTTTTTTAAACATTCATTCTTGATAAGTAAATGATTGAAATTGTTTAAACTTTCGGAAACCTCATTTTTTAGGCATGAAATCGATTTCTGGTAAAATCCTGAATATGAATAAATTCGATTATTTATAAATTATTTCTAGAAAATGCCCTTAATCTTAAAAAAACACAATTTTTAAATTATTTCATCAATCTGCCCCGAAAAGTAAACTTTCAATTTTTTTTTGAAATTCTTCAAATGTTTTCTAACGGTTCAATATCGAGATTCAACTTCAGACTTGCTAAGTCTAAATAATAAAATCATTGTAAATGTCCTGCAGCTTCGCAAACCACCACTCCCCAAGGTCCCGTCAAATTCGACCCAATTCAGATTAATTCCTCAACAATCAGGTATCTATCTAAATGAAAAAATTAATTGGAAAGCGATTATCGAGGTACGATCTCCCTCCGCGGCGTATAATGATTGTTCTAGCGTAGCTAATTCATATTAGATTGGATACTGCATGGATCCGTGGCTTATTAATCGCCCTGAGCTAGGTTTCACCGCAAAAACATCATCGAAATGAACATGAAAAAAAAAAAACAAAGAATATATGAATCATCAAACGAGAGAGACGAAGGGGAATTTCTCTCGGGGGCAAGTAGATCGCTGCCAAATTTGGCGCGACGTTGTATTCAGTGAGCAGATGTTTCTCCAGGGGGCAGGTACACTCTGATGCACCATCAAAGACAATTCTATGATTTATATTTATGAGTCGAGGATTTAATAGCTCCCGTACAGTGGATTATTGCACTTACCCGGCGTCCAGAGTTGCCGCCCTGAAGGAGATACTCCTCGCGGTCTTAAAACGTTGATCATAAACTCTGATATACACGGAGTCAAGTGATGAACGATCCAGATCGATGGTTTAATGGCCAACAATCGCCTGAGGTCTGATTTTTGGTAGTGTAAAAAATTTTTCATTAAATTTTAACATTCTTGCTCCTGAAATTGTCTGAAGTAAGTAGTAAAATAATTTTTAAGCTGTCTCACTGTCCGAGAAAAACGTAAATTTCAGAGATAATTTAGTAATAATTAACCAACTTGATTAATGAAAAATTAAATTTTTGTCGTGAATTTTCATGAAACATTTCATGTGAAATTTACATGTCCCATTGATTTTTTGATCAAATTGTGAATTATTAATCCCGAAATATCATGACATTTAGGAAAAACTATCGCTTTTACCAAAAATTTTCTAAAAAAAGACGGCAAATTACGCAAAAAAGTAGCGGGATCACTTGAATCCACGTCCAACCACCGTGAAAACCCTTTTATTAGAAATTCTACAGCTGTCAGAGACAAATAAAGCCAGTAATTAACGAGCCACTCATTGACAAGCTCTCAAAGCAACCTTTAACGAGTGCCCATTAAAGGCGTCGGTCTCGTTTGCCTCTCCGATTAAATTCATCTTGCTGTCAACCGTAGCCACCCCACCATTACCGTTGTCAAATAAAAAAATCCCTCCCCCACGAGAGCTTTCACCGAAGGTCCTAGCTCTTTTATTTGCATATTACAGAGAAAGAACGAGGCCACTGCATCCGTTGGTGTCATTATGATGCATACGACCCGCGCGCACCTTCCAAGGCCACCAGAGGCCCTTTGATACACCCCAAAGAGCGGAAATTGGTTTTATAATCCCCGAAACTGGGTAATCGTTACGCACAGGGTACCCTCCCGCTGTATACCTCATCATCCCTTTACAAATCACTTTCTCTGATTGACACTCAATGCTCACGGGGTCCCTCTACCAGGTGATTCGATCGGGCCATCATTGTAATAAGCAGCCTCAAGAGGCCCTCGTGCCTTTTTTATTTCAGTCTTAAACAGATGTCTATCTAATGAACCGTGCATACTGACAAGTCTTTATCGTGTCCTTGATCGGCACCACCTCGGATTGGATGATGAGAAAAAAAGACGATCGAGGACATCAATTGCAGACACGTGGAGGAGCACCAGAAGGTGCAGAGCAGCAAAAACAGCAGGTGGAGTTGGTTCATTGAATGCTGGCAGGATTTTTAAAGGGAATATCGGTTGTCATTGGGAGGCGAAGTGTCTTGTAGGACACGCCTTTTCAGGTGATTTGCAGACATAAGGGGTTTGTGAGGAAGAGCCGCAAAATTTGGTTGGAGGTCTTCAGGGAATTGCAAGAATTTCGTTTCTTTTCCGCAATTACTCATTGATAACCTCATTGATTGTCATTTTAATTAATGTACTAGTATCAATAGAGATGAGAACGAAGCGAACGAATTATTTTTATAGATTTTTTTGTTGCATTCTACGATTACAGGGAATTACATTATCTTAAACTGAAACTTCATC
This sequence comes from Diachasma alloeum, assembly GCF_001412515.2. Classification (NCBI taxonomy): domain Eukaryota; kingdom Metazoa; phylum Arthropoda; class Insecta; order Hymenoptera; family Braconidae; genus Diachasma; species Diachasma alloeum. The sequence goes on from NW_021680366.1 coordinate 2,469,019, forward strand.
ACTGAATAATGTCACTAATTTCCAACAACTTCTGCGACCGGTTCGTTTCACACATTTTTTTCCACAAAGACTCTTGATTTTATACGGTTAATCACACTTTTATACGAGAATAAACTCGATAATCCCTGATTATCACATAATTCTGCAGAACGCGTGCTAACGTTGCCCGACGTTGACATGGAGACGTCATCTGTAAGTCCCAACTCGGGACTCCCGAGTGCAGCTGTTCGGCTCAGTTCGGCGAGCCGAACGTTGCCGATGTCGGGCGGACACGTACGAGGACAGGAAGAATGGCGAAAATTCTAGTGCTGGCACTGGAAAAATTCCCCGGCTGCACAATAAAATTTCTAATTTTCCCACAAAATTGACACACCCGAAAATTTTCTAGTGTCAGCTCTAGAATTTTTCTCGTGCTTCCTTGCAAAAATTGATGAACTTACAGCAAATTTTCCCATGCTCATCTAGAATTTTTATTCTCATTTCGAAGAAAATATGGGAGATTGGCAGTTTGCGAAAAAGTACTGAAAATTGAGTTCGCACTCCGTGCATCTTTGCCAAGAAGAGAGTGTTCAGAATGTGAAAACTGTGAGGAGTGTGAGAACATTCAATCCCGCGCAGAAGCTCTCTCCACGTGATTCTCCCTTGCAATCTCACCATGAATCACTTAAAATCTCAAGAAGTCATAATTAAGGCCACATTCGACAAACTGATTTTCTCTTCACGGATCGAATTTACGATTCTCTCAAATCTCCATCCACTTCTAATAACATATTTTAACCTCCCCATTAGGGAGGACGTCCATCGGCGACCACACGCACTCGGTCGATTCCAATAACACAGCGAAAACCTCCGGTCCGCTCCGATTTGACCAAAATTGATTGACATGTCGGCTTAATAACACATTTTTCGTCCACCAGTTGACCCGCCCCCTCTTACCATGACTCCCAACCACTGTATTTCCACCCAAAGCCCACCCCTGTTATGCGCCCCGAGATCTGTATCTTACGACCAGAAGTATCCGACTCTCGTTCAATAACTCGCCGACCCACTGCCAATTTGCTTCGGTCTTGCAGTTAATATTGTCTCTGGGCGAGCCCTTCAGCATCATTTTTCTTCTATTTTATCCGAATGCAGTGACTCTACGCATTCAGGAAACAAAAAATGACCATAAAAGTCATCTAAAGCCGTCCAACATGTGCCATAAAAAATCAAAATTCGCGAATTTTCGTGGGAAAATTTCGGAAAAAATCTATTTCTGAATTGCAATGAATTTAATGATTGTCATTACACTATTAGAAAATTGCTCTTCAAATTGCAAATGACGAATTCATTAACGAATCGGTTAATTTGCTGAATATCCACGTCTACTTGAATCAATTTATTAAATATTTATTTACTCTCAAATCCAAACTATTTTAATGAAAAAACAACTTGACTTGACTTCAGAAATCGCATTGTTATTGTGAATTGGTAAAAAATATGCCTTTGATTCAAGTATATTTTATTATATTCAATTGGGGGATGTGTATTTCAATTCGAAGATGATGTGGCAAGCCCTCTTAAGGGTAATATAAGGGTCAGGCACTGAGTGTCAGAATATAAGGGTCAAAAAATGGAGGTTAAAAAATTCGGATCAGAATATTAGGGTCAAAACATTACTTGATCACCGTTTTTAGCCCTTATATGACCCTCATTGCCTAACACCCACTTTTTTTACTTTGATATTCCGACCCTCATTTTTCCACCTCCCCCTGTTGACCCTTATATTCTCACACTTAGTGTCTGACCCTTATATTACACTTGAGAGTATAAAATACACGCATTTCAAATATATTTCTGTTTCCGTGAATTCTCTCTTCTCTCCCAGCCCAAAATTTCAAGATCCCGCAAGTTTTTTCTGGAATAACGACCCGAATTTTCATGGTTCCACTTCAACACATGTCACATCCGGCATCCGTTTCCCCGGCATCTGTTGAACCTGTCGGAAAATCCATGGAATCCGCCATCAAAGCCGAGATGCCGGCCTCTCAACTCTTCCAACACCCACCCAGAGATTCGAGAATAAAAAATCAAGAAAAAAAAACACGAAAACAGACGTTTTTCTGGTGGTCCGCAGGAGTCTGGCGTCCTGACGTAAACCGAGTGCAGGACTAGACGTCAGTGTGGTCCGCAACTCCAGACGTCCGCCCCACGCGACCTCAATTTATTCGACACCTCCCCTCGCCTTGAGCGTCGAAAAAACGTCAGCATCTCCCTCTCTCCTCACCCTCTCCAAATCGAAAAAACAACCGTGAGGAAAGCCGCGGGTTTCAGCGGTTGGACTCTACCTCCTGTGCGTTTTTGGGAGGTTAAAAGAGTTATTATGCTAATGAAGTGTGCAGCATCCTAATTACCGTTTCGATGTGAAGGGGGTCCGTCTTGAGATTGAGGATGGAAAGGGTGTGGAGATGAGTGAGTCGTCAGTCCGACTTGGGAATCATCGGGCGATCGCAAGGGGAAAAATCCTTATTATCTACCTGTGCGGCTGCACCTGCCTTACAAATATTCGATTTTTCACGGGTACGTGAATTTGGGGAATGGAGCATGTCTTATACGGGGATTTAATTATGTGAAGACAAGTATGTTGATTCATTTGGATAGTCGAATGTTGACTGAAGCACGAGGAAATACAATATTTTGAACGAAGTCAGGTTGCATCCAGAGAAATGATTGATTTAAATTGAATAAAGTTTTTTTAAATGACACGAAATGCCAGGTACTCAGTACAAGTACTTTTTTTACTTGTCCCGAGTAACAAAAGTACTTGTGACAAGTACCTCGGTACTTCAGAAGCCCCTTGGTACTGAGTAGAAGTACTTTTTCTACTGATCGGCAGTAATTTTTTTTCAGTGTCAAGAATTTTTTTTGAACGACACGCCTTGCCGGCAAAAATTGCCGATTTTCCCTGCATTGAGGAACATTGCAACTTCTCCGAAAAAAAAACAATCCGAGAGCTACACGTGTTGAGCCCATGTAGACACGCTTATACCCTCTTCAGGAAGAGGCGGGTCAGTTGCTCCAGGGTCGAAAAACCCCCGGGGAGAACTTGCGAAAGTCGACGGCATGTGTTTTATTTGAGAGCCAGGTCTACCAGTGGCCATCACGTGTTTGGTGGTCTCCCCTGACAATGAGGTCCAGTTTAAAACGTGCGCCAGAGAAAATTCACCGCCAAAGGAGCTGCACTGACATCCCCCATTGTCCCCAATTTTCAACTGTGAAAATGTGGGGCTTTGTCATGTGTGAACGTTTCCTGTCATGCATCTCAGGGTGGGATTAGGGAGTGTATTTTTCGGGGAGTGTATCAAGATCACTGAGGAGTCCCCGGAAATATCGGGGTGGTGAGGAAGTCCTGCGATGCTGGAGCACATTCCTTGAAAAAAAAAAAGCTCAGCTTATCGTGTTCGGAGTGTTCAAAAATTGTATTATTTATTATTTATTCAGATTATTTCCGCCCACTTTTTATTATCTTTTATTAACTGGGGGATAGTTGATGAATTATAGTAAATAATTGGCACACTCAAAGAACATGAAAAACATTATCTTCAGTTTAACGGGGGTTATACGAGAAAATGTTTTTTTCAAATCGGTAATTAGTCAAGAAGTTGATTTTTTAAAAATTTGAAATTTTCACCAAAAATTGTCAATAAAACGTCAAGAATTTTGGCGCTAATTAGAGTTTATCATTCGCCATAGTTCGACGGTTCTTAATTTTTTCATTGAGACAAGTATTGAAAATGACCGAAAATCGCTATTATTCATGCAATTATCGCTCAAATGAGTAAATATTAAATTAATTATTAACAAATGGTGGAGGTTAGACTCAATATATCTTCTATTGTTCATGTTCAGTATGATTTTTTGACACAACGGAATGATACAACGGAAATACATTTTTTAAAGAGCTAAAATTTTTTGGTAATCGAGAATTCAATTGAATTGATTCATTTTTAATAATTCCATTGAATATTCACTCGTTTGGGGGATAATCGCATGAATAATAGCGATTTTCGGTCATTTTCAAAATTTGTCCCACTGAAAAAATAATAACCGCCCAAATTTCCTTCATTTTAATGACAATTTTTGGTAAAAATTCCAGATAAAAAAAAAATTGATTTTCTAATAATTAACGATTGAAAAAAAACGTTTTCTTGTATAAACCCCGTCAAACTAAAGATAATGCTATGTATGACGTCTCATTTTGCCAAAGGGCGATTTGATAGCTTGAGACGCCGCAGAAATGTTACTGCCAATTAGGAAAGAAAATTCAATTAGTCATTTTCAAAAAATCATAACTCCCTCACCAATCAATATTTTTCACTTTTTCTTTTTTCAAAATGTTCGTCGAACCCCCATCTGTTCATAAAAAAGCCAACAGATGCCTAATAAATAAGCCTCTCCCGTTTACAACATCACATTTCGTTCACTACCTCACCACCAGCTAAGAACTTCATCGAGCGGGCCACAAAATCATTCCGAATGATTCAATTAGACTTTCCCCTGCACATAATAAAGCAATCGCCTTAAATCGCCGGCCATATTCAGAATTGCATTTCACTCCTCCACATGCTCGATCATCCCTACGCCCTGCTGAAAAAAATCCTCCGTCTGACTGGACGTGAAAAAAGTCTTTCACTAGGCCTGGAAGCGTGCCATCTTGGGCGGTCGTAGGAGTCGGCCGGAGTGGGACCCCTGGCCATCCCTAAATATGTTATTAGTTCGGTCGTATAACTGCTTCATTTTGAGTGGATTGCCCCGGGGGCGATCATCTGCTCCGTTGCAAAAAGCCATTTTTGCGCATAGAAACACGACAGAGAAGGCTAAAAATCCTTTTGACGATCTCTCGTGGGGCCAGCCCTCCCAGAAGTTTCGACCAGGGAGGCCTAGATTGTTTAATCGCACTCCCCCCTAATCAATGTTCCGCCACCCTGTAATTTAGATAAATTGCTGGAGACGATGCTGGACATCTGACTATGCATCTGTGGGTAGAAAGTTCCTGAGGTCCTCGGCGGAGGGGAAAGGGTGGCAGATGAATGGACGGAGCCACTCAAAACTCCAGAACGGAACGTCTTAATTTCACCAGCCTCCGATGCTCCAGCCTGGGACATCGTCGCGGAGCAGCAGCTCGTGGTCTCACGTGCGTGGATTTAATGATTCAAATCGTCGATGATATGCAAAGACCAGCAAATTACCGGCGTAACATCGCCTGGGATTCGACGGGGATTAATAGAGGGTTCATGAAGACGTAATTGCTGTTAATTGAGTAGCTGGGATCGTTGGGGGTTGGGGTGAACTTCTGGGGGAGCTGGTTGGAGCGAGTCAATTGAGGGAATTGTTTTTCGGGGGTCGACCCCCGGGGGCTACTGGATAATTACTGTCTTGTGGATCATTGTGGAAGCGATTTTGTTGATAGGTGCACTGTTGAAAGAATGAGAGTGCATGGGCAGTAGATTAGATAGGCTACATTGAATTCGATTTGGAGGGTTCGATGGGAGAAAAAATTGTGGAACAGATTTACTGGAGGGAAATTAATCCAATGATAGAAGGGAATTCAATCTCTTTCACAGAAATTATATTTCTGTCGTGACCATCAGAAAATTCAGACGAAAATTTTTAACAGTGTGTCATGTTTTGGAAAACTTTCTTTTTTGTCCCCAAATAAATGGATTCAATGCGACAAAACATCTCTTCAGGGGAACATATAAATTCTCGGCAGAACTAATTTTTCCTCTCAATGTGTCAACCCCACAATCTACCTCACAATTCACTATTTGATTTTTTTCTTATTAATAAACTCAATCCCAATTTTCCTTTAATATTTTTCCCCCGCAGACCTTGAATCCCACTCCAAGGCGAGCCTTATCCGTCCCGTTTTTATAGGAAGTAAAACCGAACTCGTTTGAAACTAGTCTATTAATCTACATCTCCAGCCTTCACCACCGCCAATAATTCAGCAAAAATTAAAGGCCCCAAGCCCGAAGGTACATCACTTTTCCCCACCGAAAAAAAAATCACGAGCGTAAATACATTTTTCTTATCCCTCTCGGTAATTGTGCGTTACCCATCGCCTGTACGGAGGTCAAATTACTCATTAGATGTATTATTATGAAGAAATACTTTGCCCTTATACGTAAGAGGTCCAGCGAAAGTGCAACGGTAAAACAACAGAGCCGAGATATTTATAATTTTCTTCCTTCCAACCTGCCGCGAATCTGGTGGAGAATATCACGAAAGGCCACACACAAACCCCAAGAAATTATGGTTTTTAAATCTCCCGAGTTTCGAATTGAATTTGAGACTCTTAAAATGTCTGATGAGAGACTGAAAAACATATTCCCTGGGATTTAATCCAAAAAGCTCCTCGAATTAGTCCTTATTTTTCCGAATATATTCTTAAATTGAAGTTAAGGAGCTACCGTGATGCTAATTTGCCTCAACATATGGCCAATTCCGTCAGTTGTTGGTGTTTTATCAGGCCGAAGATCCTCGAGAACCTGATTGCACGAATCTGATCATTTGAACAAATTAAATGAGCAATACTGAGGGGATTCAGAAGATTCTGATGGCACTGGCAGAATGTCCACATCGTTAGTTAATCGATTCTCTCCATCTCCGAACGAAGAAAGTATACAAATGGTAGGAGTGAAATGGGGACCTCACAGGTCGCTCCGGCCCATCCAGATCGTATTATAAAAGATTTTATTCAGCCCAACGGATAATTTCAAGTGGCACTTGACGCAGCATCAGCCCAACTAATTGCGAATATTTGCATGGACATGGGGGGAATCAGTGTTTCTCAAATCGCTGGACAAAACTAAATAACTGGAGATAAGCGTAAAGGCTGTTGATGCTGCATGGGAAACGAATTCCGGTGGTGTTTTATGCCAACAGCGAAATACTCGACGAGGAATTTCGAGGATACGAGGATATCGCTGAGGCATCCGGTGCGAGTCCATCTGAATCCACCATTCTCAGAGTGTTTCCACTTATAATAACATTCGAGGACACGTAAATATACTCAGGGAGGCCTAGGCTGTGCTGTAGGTCGGCAACACTTGAAAAGAGTTCCAAACATTTTGAATGGCTGTTATTTAGGGGTTGTTGTGTCATATTTTTTTAGGGGTTTATGGGAAAATATCTGAGGAATTTTGAGTGTTTCGGAGAGGGATTATCCATGGAAATTCAGGGTGGAGGTGATTAATTGGGTGCGGGATACTAGTGTTTGTGGAAATTTTTGGAAATGTTCGTCGGGTTGAGTCAATTCATTTGGGCGCGAAAAAGAAAGTTTCTATCAAAATGTGATAATTTTTGTAGTAGTAATTGTTCTCGGGAGACTTTTACATGTGTTCTGTAGAGAATAATGAGACTCAGGGTTCATCATGTGAATGTCATTTAGTAAACGGAGAGAAATTTTTCATTTCTATCCCGCAATTTAGTAAAAATTAATATATGATGATCAAATTTTATTCTACGTCGGAGAAATTTACCCGTAGGGTAAAATTTACTATGCGTCAGGATAAAATTTCTCTAACGTAGAATAAAATTTGATCATCATATATTAATTTTTACTAGATCTCGGGACAGAAATGAGGAAACGATGATTCATGATACACTTTTATAGAACGGTAGGATAATTTTTATCTAAAATTTCTCTCCGTGTATTGCACGGAAAAAAAACTTGAATTGAGTATAAAATATACTTAAATCAAGTATATTTTTGTTTCCGTGTGCATATCTTTGTCCAATAAACACTCACAATTTCCATGGAACAAATGATAATTTCAAGAGGAAACTACAATTTTCCTGCCGAAGACTGTGTCATTGGCAACGCTAAATAATTTCGAGAAGACAATTTTTTTTTTTTGAGAAAAAATATTCCAACTTCATAGGAAGGTGTTACCTTGAAAACACCGCTATGTTAATTCGAAAAAAACACATGGCCCTTTTTCATGACATTTCGTTCAACCTATGGCACTCAACAGACCCATAACGAGACACGTTCCAAAGACGAAGAATATATTTTTAAATCTACCGTAGTGTGGGTCGAAGGGATTGCGGACGGTTGGTCATCGTTCCCTTCGAATCCCCAAACGCATAATAAAACCCGAGTCTTTATCGATTTACATTTTCGTTAAATACTGCGAATGAAGATGTAAATTAAGAAGAACAACGTTACTAATTAAAGCTCAGAGTGCGCGAAACACGAATCGCGAAATTTACGATATCATTTTTTACAGTAAAATTAAAGAGTCTCCTTTCAATTTCCTACGTTTTATCGGTAAAAATGAAATGTAAATGAATGCGGGAGTCACTGAAAATTCAAGGTTTTAGTGCATGCGAGGAACAAAAGTCCCCGTTTAATCCCGAATTCGGTGGTGCCACTTTCAGAACCTGCTGCTTACATTATTCCTCTGTTCCTCCCACTCCGCAGCGAGGCACCTCTTGCAGGATGAGCTGTGATCCAAGGTTTATACCCCTAAGCAGCCATTAATATTCAGCTTCCAGATTTTTATGGTCACTGCAACGTGGCGCCTTGGAATTAATGAAAAACTTGGTCTCTCTCTTATTTTTTGGGGCGTATTTTCGAGTCTTAAAGTGTCTTGGCGCCGTGATATTCACAGGATGCAGACAAAAGAGAGAGACTGCACGGACAGGCGGGTGAAAGGAACAATTTTTCGGAGGAAGTGACCAGTCCAATGCGTTTTAGGACACTAAAACGTTTTTTTTTTCCCGAATGGACTGCGTCACGTTCGACTGTTTTTTATCTGCGGAGGACGCGAGGTAAGGCGATGATGGAGTCTGCATGGGTGCACTTCTGAGTTGAAAGGAGCAGGTATTCGGGGCAGGGGAAACCGGAAGGAAATTGCATGAATCGGTACTGAATTCTTCAAGGTTGCGTCACAAAGCAGGGCCTCACAAAGCGGGTGTTCGGGGAATAGTCCTCGGAGGGGGTGGAAAAATAAGGGTTCGGGCACGTGGCAGAAGAAATTCCTTCTTGTAGTTCATCCACGGAGGAAAAAGTTGGATAGAAATTATACTGTTAGAAATTTTCGTCTGAATTTTGCGTGGCCAATTCCGGAAATTTTTATCGTGTTCAAGTTAAAATGAAATTTCAGGTAATCTTGTCATGGAAGAATCAAATATCCCAGTGATTTCCTGTTCAAATGATCTGGAAATCAAGAAAGTACTTGATTTTTCAGTTCAATTAGTCTGCGAAAATTAAGACAAATCAGGAAAATTGAGGAAAAAATTGAAGATTCATGTAATTTTGTTTCTGAATATTTTTATCAGATTGGAAACTCAAATGAATTAAGGAAGTCTTTATACTGCTTAAAATTCTGGAATTTTACTGAACTTCCAGTGAAATCTGGAATTTCATGATTTTTTGCCCCTAAATCGCAATCAGTGTCACTGTCCTACAAATTCCAGAATATATTTACCGGAATTTTCTGGCTTTCTATTCATTTTCGGGGATAAATGGAACGGAAATTTACAGCTGTTTGATTTTTCCACACGGAGAGAAATGTTCAGTAAAAATTACGGAACTCACAGTTCGCTCACCGATTACGGAATCGACTCAGAAAATTCAAGTGACGGTATCGTAATCCTTCACAAGAGATTCAGGTAAAAATGACGGAACGCTGTGGAAAGATTCCGTGACAGTTGCGTAAAATTTCCTACCACCACATTTCCCTCCGGAATCACGTAAAAGAAACGTGATTTTTATTAAATATTTCTCTCCGTGCACGAAATTCTGCATTTTCAATGACGAAATTCCTTGAAGTATCAGCAGTAATTAAATTCGATGAAAATGTCGCCAAATTGTACCGGACATTTCAGACAAAAATTTTTAACAGAGTATAGAGAGTGAGGAGAGGGTTGAGGTAGCTGACATCCCAGACTCCGACCTAAAACAAAGTAATTATCAACTCCTGTTTTAAGTTTGGGCAGTACCTCTCCTATATCAGCTACGACGATCCCCAAGAGGCAGGAGGGGCTCACCACCGTAGCAAAATGGAATGAACTACTGAGGTAGAATCTTCGAGGGAGGTGGAAAGACGGGATATTGGTCTAACCGTCCTCCGTGAACATGCTCATAATCCTCGGTAATTGCTTAATTTATGTTTTGTCCCGGTGGACGCTCGGGTCCTCGGCCCTCTGCTTATTAAAATCTCGGCATCGTCCGAGTGTTCTTTATGCACTCAGACGGAATGAGAAAATGGCCCCGCCCTGCTGTCACTATAATTTCCATGTTTGTGGTGGCGGACGTAAAAACGTCTCCGTAATTTCTCCTTGCGGAGCGAGCTCCGTTGGCAAACGTAATAACTTCTTTCTGACGAGATGTTATCAATCGAGATTTCAATCGAAATGACTTGAGAACTTTCAACAGGTTGTCAAGATATCGCGCGTAACGAATGCGGAAATTTTTAAAGGGAAAAAACGAAATGATTGTTTAGGTAATTTTACGAGTTGTATTGCTGCAGATGTAAAGTTGGACAATTTATTTTCACCTAGATTTTACACGCATAATGTCTGTTGAAAAGAAGAATTGAAACATACATTTGCTGTCGAAAACATTCCGAATTTTCCGAAAAAAGTCACTTTTGAGCTACAGTCTGGGATTGAAGTTTTCGTAATCAGTTTATTAGTCTTCTATCATAAAAATTACAGAATATTAGATAGAAGTGTGACGGGGTTTTCACATGTGTGAATTTAGCGCACGAGATCAATGGAAACTAGGAATTTCAGTTCAATTATACCATAAGAATTGATAGAAATCAGGAAAATTTAGGTAAATGTATTTTTCAATTTTCAATTAATTGGAAAATCAGGATAATTTAGTTTTGAATATCTAATTTTATTGGAAATTCAAGTATGTCCGAGAATTTTCATTCCCCTGTTATGGAAACATTTGAAATTTCATTCGATTTTCGAAAAAACTTAAAATTTTATTTTTTCCTGCTAAATCGAATTAAATTTGAACCATTTGAAAATTACTAGTCAACTCACTCTGAAATTTCAATGTTTTTCCAACAGTATATGTTCACGGAGAGAAATATTCTATGAAAATTACGTATCTTTTTCGTAATTCCGGAGCGCAATGTGGTTGTAGGAAATTTTACGGAACTGTCACGTAATTTTTACCTAAAATCACAGAATTGAGAAATCCTCTTAGTCGATTCCGTAATTGGTGAGCGAACTGTGAGTTCCGTAATTTTTACTGAACACTTCTCTCCGTGTTGATTACCCATCAATACAATTATTGAAATGTTTCAATTGACAGTAAAGTAGTACTTCATGAACAAAATAAACGCGCTAAGTACTACTCCAAAACATCACCTGTTCAGATGTTCTATTTATCTCCAAAACTAGACCATAAGGATCTGCCCCAGTAATCCGAAAATACTGCGAGAAACGTAACAAGGATAAATATTTACTCGAGTGAGCAGCCGACAATGGCGGACGCATGGGCTCATGAATGAACGGTAGGAAGAACTATTTTTGAGATTGAAATCTTAGGTTTTTCCGCCGGCTGTTGAACTTGAAGCGCCCAACCTCGAGGCCGTTGGCTGGAAGGGTAGTTTATTATGGTTTCGGGGAATATCACCGGGGAATAAACGACCGGGTTTCACCTAATACCCTGTGAATTAGGGTTAAAGGCTTTACACTGCTGCCCTATTCATTCGGATTACAATAAAGTATGTCTTGACAATTGAGGCATCTCAGGCGGATCTTCGCGCCTACCTTCAGTAAATCCTCTGGAAAAAATCATATTATCGTTTATCCGCATTTAAACCTAAGTAATTAAACTCCGAAAAATATTGAAGATGATCTTATCAATTTTGTACTAAGTTCATGAAAACTTGAATTTCAAACATTTTTGGTTGAAAGAAAATTGCGAATTTTCTTCACAAAATATATGAACATGTGATTTTCTCAAAATAAGAAAACTCTTTATTTCAAATAAATAAACTGTCTATTTCAAATTGATAAGTAAACTCATCTGATGTAATTAAATCCCTTCGCGTGGAACAAGCAAAAAAATTCAAAAAAGGATTTTTCGCGATTTAAATGAACCATTCTCGAAACCGCCGAAATTTTTTGAATAACGTGAATTTTTTTTCACTCTCAACGCGAAAATTTATCTACCCAAAAAAAATCTTTCCCACGCGATTCCGATTTCAGCCGACACGCGACGCTAAACGTTAGAAAGCCATTAGAACAAACCAAAATGACTAGCCGTAAAGTTCGCCGAAGCCTAGGACACTGGATGGTGAAGATGTTCACACGTGTTTCCACCTAGTGCTGTCTTTATTGTTCGATGATGGCACGCAACCAAATGCACCGCCCCGGGCCATGTTACCCATTGCGATAACACACATGTGTGCAAGTTCTCGGGGAACACAATCCTCATGGTAACGTCAGACCCACAGCCCCTCTTTCCCCTCCCCCGAGGGGACTAGTGTATCCGCGAGTGTATGGGTGGGCAAGAGTTTTGAAATAATACCCCTGAAATGCCTAACAAAACACTTGGAGATCCGTCACGAGAGGCTTGCAACAACTTTCCCCCGGGAAAATATATAAATATTTTTTTGCCAAAAAAAATAAACACGTCTGCGCAGAGAAAATTATTTGGTGAATTTCAAGAACTGCAGTGCATAGATCGGCATCAATCATTACTTTAGTAATATTATGAGAAGTCGTGCCTTACAATAATCAAGTTACGGAACAATTCACGGAATCCACAATGGGGAATCGTTTTCCGGCATTTTTTATAGGAACGGAAGAGAAGAAATCTGAAACGTTCAGTGAATTCTCAGGTTCATCACCGAACGAAGCACGAAATTGTCACGTAATTTTTCCCGAAGAAGTAAAATCTTACAGAAACTTGCCGACTTAGGGGAGGGTGGGGCAAAACGGCCCCCCTTCAATTGTCAATAACTTGTGAATGACATTGTGAAAATTCCCAGTTTCAACTTCATTTTGAAGATAATTTTTCATTCTTCAAAACGAGCTCTAACTCATCCCAATCGGATTATTGAATCGGAAAATATTGACGATTGAAGGGGGGCCGTTTTGCCCCATCCTCCCCTATTATGCCTCCAAAATCAAAAATTCTTGAACGTTCAACAATTTTTATGAAGCTGGTGAGTTATTTCTACGTTCCGTTCCATAAAATTTCTCAATCGTTGGGGAAAAATTACGCAACGACTTGTTGTCCCCACAGCGGTGAGTTATCAGACGAGTGGTTAATTTTTACAGAACACTTTCAGTTCGTACAATTTCAGTTCCGACTCCTATTTTTTATTGAATTCTACTTCGCTCGTGGATTACGTTTCGAAACGCAATTTTTACGTTTTTTTTCCGGTAATTTTTATTAAATTTTTATCTCCGTGTACTCATCTTCGTTGAAATTGATAGTTAATTTGCTAATCAAAAAATTGGCAACTAATTTTAACAATTGACTTATTCAAAATTTAATTGTAATTAAAAATTCTGATTATGCCGATGTCCGATGATTTCCCAGTAATCCACAACTAGTTGTTGAAATTCCCCAAATAATTTTCTCCGCGTTGTCTTCTCATTCATCCTCACGAGTGAAAGATTTAGACATTTTAACGTAGACAGGTGATTCTAAATATAATCCCAATATTCCCTCGCCCTGATTGTACCTCCAGGATGATAACCGTCCAAATCGGCGTTACGAACTTCTTAATTGCAATTCAAGAGTGAATCCTTCGTGGCGACTACTGTTTGACGCTCTGGGGCATATGAGGCAGGAAAGTTAAATCCAATAAATTTAGCCCTACCCCTTGTGCAATGTCTGAATTTTAATACCGTAGCGGAATCAATTTTAACGTGGGTGGTTGGGATTATTTGATTGTGAATATGTGTGGAGAGTTTGTAATTAAATTGTTACTTGAGGGGCTGCAGCGAGGAAAACTGGATGCATCGATATGGGCGGCTTGGGGGACACCCACGCTGGGTGCTCGCGGATTTTATGATGAGGGGATTAACATACGGCTGTACATGTGGAGAAGTATTCAGAAATTTTCGCAAGTAAATGCCAGGAAAATACTTCAATAACAAAATCAAAATTATTTGACCGCCACAGAACTTTTTTCCTGCATGTAGTCACCAGGGTGACCATCAGGGCATCCGTTCCGGAATTTTTTACGAATCGATTATCCAACGTATAATATACAAATTTGAATTAAAATAAGAAAACTCTTCATTTGAAGTAAATAAATTGTTTATTGAATTTAATAAGAGTTTTGTTTGAAATAAATAAATTATTTATTTGATATAATTAAATCCTTTTTATTGAAACAAGGAATAAGCTTATTAATATTCAAGAACGACATTCTTGAAATGAATAAAAAAATATCAGAGTTTTATCTAATTGAAATAAACCATTTTTCTGGATGCCGCATAATTAGAGATGGGCGACCAAACAGAGATGTTTTTGACGAAGCTAACGAAATTTTTCTTATTTTTATGGAATAATAATGTTGACTGATTGAGAATAAAAAAAAATAATGATTTACCCGCAACCAGAACTAATTATTTCGTACGGGAAATAATTAATTTCTACAATATGTACGAAATAATTAGTCATAAATGTTAAGTAAAATTTATAATTAGGTATAAATGTTATAAGTGGTAAGTGGTCAAGTCCAATCATCTATTATTTTTTAAATACATATTTTCAATAAAAACGACAGTAAAACAATTATTAAAAAAAAAAGTTTTTTCCTGTTTAATGAGAAAAAACAATGATTTTTTAAATAATCGACGTGTTTTCCAGAAAAACTGATCAACATTCATGTTTTAAAAAAAAATCGCCCATCCCCAAGCGTAAGCGAGGAGTCGTTCAAAATATTTTCGTCTAATTAACTCTCCATCCCCTGTCATTTCACTGAGAAAGGACAAATAATTGGCAATAATGAGCGATGGAAGAGAGCCCCAACCTGGCGACACTGAACGCCAAGTGGAGACGACAGGCGTAGAGGAGCCCTCGACAAATTGAAGGGTCTCAGGGCTCCCCTTGGGGTCTTTGACGAGCATTTGGAATAGCGCGTAACGAAAGAGGGGAGAGGCCAGGGGACACGTCAGCAAAACCACGTGGATAGCAAAGGGTAATGAACACTCCAAGAGCCCCACAAAAAGAATCAACAAAACAGGACAACATTTGAAAATAAAGAAGGACGAGACTGTGGAATCCGTGTCGCTCTACCGCGACCACCGTGCCAACTTAATTAAAGGAATCAGTTCTGTCAATTAGTAGATCCAGATTCATTTCCTGTACGATGTATCGAGCCATGTTTGCTTACGGTATCTGCAATTTTTTATACCCACCGTTTCAACGATAGAATCTAACCTAATCATTGGGTTCGATATTGTGACATCTAGATTATTTATGTGGATTTTTTTTAATCGTCAGAGTGAAGCCGTGGAGAAGGCGCTTGCTTGCGGCGGAATGCCCGGTGATCCCTGAATAGCCGCTGATATTAATGAATGAGCGAAGTAATTAAGCCAAGGGACAGTATCTCCTCAGGACAACAGACGAAACCAAATGTAATTTTATTCAGCCCTGACCAGCCACTTCAACTCTGATTATTTATCACCACTGTGTGATAATCCCACAATCACATTGAATTTATAATAAATATTAATGAGTCGGGGTGGAATGATTTATCAGATTAATGGCTTCAGCCCACGATTTTCGGGGGGAAAATGGCGAGAGATTTATTCAGACGCATTGCGAAAATTTGTGCCTGCATTGCAAACAATTGTGGACAGAAGTATATTTCATTGTATAGTACAGTTGGAAAAACATTGAAATTTTGTGGACAGTGACATTGATTTCGATTTAACGGGGGAGAAAAATTATGGAATTTCAAGTTATTCTGGAAGTTTGAGGAAAGTTCTATTTTTTTCTCCGTCTAAATTTAAGTTTGACATTTTCATTCAGATATTTTTTTGCAATCTGGCATTAAATTTAGACGGCTTTCGAACACCAAGTTCCTGTCACCGAGAAAAAATTTGGAGGGAAATTAAAACACAAGTCAAAAAATCGTGAAGCAATCTCGATTTCTAGTACTTTTTCACCTTAAATAGGAGAAAAAGTGCGAGATTAATAGTGAATTTTACTCCGCTGACGCTCGGGAAAATTTACTGAGACTGTAAAATTTACAATGTCCCATCAAAAATTATCCCAACGAACGTGAATAATTGCTCCAATTTTTCATATAATTTTTCTGTAACGGAGAATGATTTTCACCGAACCCATTCGCATAGCAAAATTTGTCACGATTTTCGAGGTAATTTTTATCCAACTTTTCTCTCGGTGTAGATTTTCTCCTGGCATCAGTGATTCTTGCTTACAAATCCCGTGCGGCGCGCTCCTACAAGAATGTATCTCCGATTATGCACGCTCCAATGATCGCTAAATCTCGCGAAATTTATCTGAGAAATTTGACACAGGTCGGGTACCATGAAGACGACATGAAAGAAAAACCGACGGTTATTACGAGGTTTATAACACCAGCGGTTTCCTACTTCGTACCAGATGCTACAATAAAATTGAAATTGTATTGTGCTCGTGAGTTAAAAGCCGGTAGTAAAGGTCGATAATAAAAGCTCGAAGTATTGGGAACAAGATGAAACGACGCTCTCAGGAGAAAACGAAGCGGTCTTCATTAAAATTTGAGAATTATTTCCGTGATGATTTGTTTGATTCATGACCATCAATAATTAATTGCGACTATGATTACCATCGTCGTGTTTAAAAGCAACAGCACGCAACATCGACAAATTATAAGCAATGCTGAACGGAGTTATCCATTTATGATTGAAACACTGTTGGAAATTTTTTGAAAATTAAGTAATAGTTGCACTTGAATTCTCAATTATGAACTGGAATTCAATTTCTCATTCAGATTGGAAATTCAATGACATCAAGAATTTTCAAATTCATTGTCGAATTTGAACATCACATCCAACTGCATTTTTGGTAGATTGAAAATTTTCTAAAATTATCCTCACGTGCAGTAAATTTTCCTGAGCAACGGAGAAAAATTCACCATTCGTCTCGCACTTTTTCCCGAATATAGAGTGAAAAAGTGCTGCAAATGGAGTTCGCTCTACGATTACTTGACTCGTTCACTAACTTTTCTCCCCCTTTTTTCCCCGGATACGCAATGCACTCATCATCTCCCCGAAGCCTCTCCCCACCAAAAAACCTCCACCACATTTTCATCCCAATTTTTCATCCACATTTGCCAACCCCAACAGCCTTGAAATTGCCCACAATTTTTTCTCCCCCAAATCGAGCCGCTCTCTGGATGCAGCGCACACTCCTGCGCGTCATCACGTTCTTCAGAGTAAGCAGACACGCTCCTGCGGGCCATCAAAACCCCTTTTACGACTCCCCTCCCCCTGCTCCCTCACTCCGAAGGATCGAATTTTTGTTGGGTCCTGCCGAAATATTTCCCCTCTTGCCGAAGCACCCGAAGGACGTTCTGAATTCCAACTCAGTTCTTTGTATTAAAATACCAAGATGAGACAAAACCACTGAAACGTGTCGATAGGCGCCGATCACCAGTTGCCCCTTTGTCGGAAATCGATTCCCATCGTTATACCCACTACACGATGCCAATCGATCGAGTTTCAAAAAGCAACTGGAACTCCCCCCGTTCCCCAGAAAAGTGTACCTTTCATTAAAATTATTCCCTCCTCGCAATGGCAGAAGAAGGAAGAGCATATACTCATGGTAGGCATGTAACACTGATGCCTTTAAAACCCACTCGTTTCGATCGTATAATTTCGTCGTTAACCGAAGGAACGACCGGTTGTATTTCCTCCTGACCAAGGATACCTGGAGGTGCCGATCTTACTCCAGCAGAAATCGAAGATTGTTGTCTAACGTGCAAGTGCGTGTTGTGAATTTGCTGCATCCTCATTTTCACTGAAAATTCAATGGTGAGGTAAAAAAAAAAATTCAACCAATGTGAAATAATACTGCAATGGTTATGCACTAATGGCGAACGATTTACACTTAATTTCGTTCATTAGTTTCATTGGGCCGTTGAGAAGAGGGATCCACGATCATCGTTGTTGGTTAATCTCGTATCGTTAATCAGACCATCGGCATCTCATTACTCCGCCGATCGATTGACATAAATATCACCCTCAGCATGAAGCCCAGAATACATTTCAGAAGAGGAGCAATGAAGATGAAGGGGCGAAACGTTTTGGAATGTCTTCTATTGTAGAACATTTCAGCGAGGCCTCTCGATACCGGAATTTCTCAGCAGCCAAATGCCTTTCTGCCTCTTTCGTCGCATTTTTTTCCCGCCATTGTCCAGCCAAGTCGAGCGCAAACTGCCTCAGACTATTGTACCCCTGTATGGGCACGAAGATGCCTCATTCCTCTCCCTCCCCGCCCCCTTCCCCTCTCCCTCACCGTCGCAGAAGCTGTGTGCGAACCAGTGTGAATTTTTCCAAAAGGATTGCACGTTCCGATTGTCGAATCCACGGCATCCTCGAAATCCCAGCAGTGGGCAAAGGTGCATTTGGGCGATGCCGGCAAAAGAATTAAGCACCCGTAAAATGGCGCAAGAAGCAATAAATGCCTTTTCGCCAGGTGCCCCCTCCTCGCATCCTTGTCAGCTTCCTGAACCCGGAGATCTGCTTTTTCTCGTGCCTTTATTCACCCTACGAGATTCTTGAGCACGGCTGGGATTTCAAGACGGCATTTGTTGGAATTATCCTACAGCCACACGCAAGTATTCGCGGGAGATTATTCAGGATTAAGAGAGAGGAGTTGTAATGATTATCAGGATGTTGCTAAAGTAGATAAAGAAGGAGAGTCGTGGATTTTTGGAGTTTCATGGGGTTCTGTCTGAGGAATTGCAGTTTGTCTGCAAGATGTTTGAGCTGAATGGTTGTCATTAAAGATAGCGACCACATTGTAAAAAGTAGTGTCTTCACACTTTCAGTCAAGGCGTTGGACCCAGAAATGTCCGGATGTCTTCAAATGAGACATTTTTTCTGTGTCAATTTAAGGCACTTGAAGACTAATCAGGATTAAGAGAGAGGAGTTTGTAATGATTATCAGGATGTTTCTGGTGAAGTAGATAAACAAGGAGAGTCGTGGATTATTGGAGTTTCATGGGGTTCTGTCTGAGAAATTGCAGTTTGCAAGGTGTTTGAGCTGAATTGTTGTCATCAAAGACAGCACATTATAAAAAGTAGTGTCTTCAGAACGCCTTAATTCAAGACAATAGACCCCCAAATGTCTCCTATAGGCCAGTCAAAATCCATAAGAAGAGTCTAACAAGACAACTTCCGCAAACAATAATTGATTTCCCACAAGATCGTACAATAACTTCGTTCCTCGCGAGATCCACGTGCACCTGTCCATGACACACAAATGATTGAAGGATCATTCGACATGTGCCCGATCGTGCAAACACGTCCCTAAAGATGACTGACCAACCCAATGAGAATTAACCCAGCGGATGTTGAAAAAAAGGACAAGTCTTCCTGACAAATTGGTCGTTCCAAAAACTCCCGGACACTCTCGATTAATTCAGCGGTTGGCCCACTGAAATTAGCATTCGATCATCAAAATTCCGCCTGCAGGTAAATCCCAAGACCTTTCGGGAATTTCTTGTCCCTAAGTCGGAGTGCACGCAATAAGACCCCTAGCTGACGAATGGTACCGCTCCCCCAAGCCTGGGGGCTAGATACTCAGGACATGGCATTAGGAGGAATTATCCGAGCGTGGAAGCTGCTTGATTATACCTCTGTCCATAGAGTTCAGAATCAGAGCACAAGGTGCACCTGTATTTGTTGATTACGTTTTTTTCATTGATTTTTTCTCCAGTTGGTTTTGTTACAAGTCGAGTCATTGATCGACCATGAGAATTGCTGGGGGCTGAAGGGTCAGCGTACAGCCGCCAAATTGCATTAGTCGAGGGGGGTCCAGCGAGAAAGATAGAGAAGTCTGATGGTCGGTCTAATTAATTGTCCAGAAACCACGGAGGGATGCGAGTATCTAGCCCTGGGATGCTTTACGTTTGATCTTCTGATGAGTCAGGCAGCTTCGCTCAGCCTCTTTTTACTCCCTCAACTCGTTACATCAGGCCAACATCAAAAGACACATTGTCCTTCAAACCTTTCCGATAATCGTTCGTGATTGAAATCGATCCCAAGCAATTCGCCGATTTTTCAGCCATCTGCTGATGAAAACCTCTCGTCGATCTGGTAATTCCACACGGCATTTCGAATTCCAACGGAACACTGGGGGCAGCTGAGCACGTTGACTTAAAGACCCCCGGTTGCTGCGTGCGTGATGGTATGGCTCAATGGGGCACGTTTACGAATAAACGTTTGGTATCTACCAATGGCGGAAGTCTTCCTCGAATGCGAAACGAAAATGGCTCAACTTCTTTGTCACATTTGATCATTTAACTCGGGCCCGCGCAAAACCCATCAGCAGCCATCAGATCAGTTCACTTCTTTTTTACGAAACACGACTTTCACATTAATTTTGACGATGGCCTCCTGACAATTTCGGCCGATTTATTAATGTCCTTTTGGCATCATTCCGAGGACCAAGGCTCACATATATTGTCACAGATACAATTTTTTTTTAGAACACAACGCATGATTCATGACAATGGTGAAGCACTCCAGGACCACCCAGATGAATGCTCTGGTATAACCGAAGGTCGAAGACTTGGCAGATCGATACGGTGGGCCTCGCCCACGCTTCTCTGGCTTCGTTCTTCGTTTTTTTATCTCCCTCTTTCTCCTCTCGGTTTATGCTGCGCGATGATGGCAACCAAAGTGGCTACCCCTTAGGTGTCCCGTGTGTACAGGGTACCTGGTATCAGTTCTGGCCCACCTGGGTGCAATCACACCAGATATCAGGGATAACGACCAACGGCAACGCCGAATTAGAGAAGCCCAAGGGCTTTAATTGAACCTCTGAATAATGATGACCGATTTCGCGATATGAACGGGGTCCAGTGTCACTGTTTGTGTATTCACGGTGAGCTGGGGTGGCCCTCGGTACCTCCCAATGGGTCCTCTTGGGCTGTCCAAAAGGCCAAAAAGATTAATGAGCGAGGGACCACACGACTTTTCAATGAGTAACTGGAACTCGTTTAGCCAGCGATGGTTTAATATCAAATGTGTGCGAAATGATGGGGACTAACCCCTAGCAGAATAACCATTCAGTGAGCGGATGAATAATTTTTCGTTGAGCGATAAATAATTGAGGGTTTTAGGGGTTTTGTGTGAAAAGTTGAAGTAGTGAAAAAATGGAAAAAGTCAGGGGAGAAATAGATAAGTTTTCTGTAGTATTGGGAATTTTTTCGTATTTTTCGTAGATTTCGGCTGAGAGAGGAACAAGTTGGAATTTTCTTTTGTCTCGAGAAAGTCAATATATTTTTAATGATGAATTGGCAATTTGCTTCCGAATGGAATTTTTAGGAGGATGTATTTTCAATTGAGATCAATGAGTTGTTGAATTCAACATTGCCCGAACATTGACAGCCAATACTGTTAAAAAAATTTGTCTAAAAATTTCCAGGACACTTTTTGAAAATTTTTATCAAATTTAATTACCACTGAAATTTCAAGGAAGTTTGTCATTAAAAATTCAGAATTTCGTGGAAAAATCGAAGACAACTGTAAATTTCAGTTCTATTTTTCCCTGAAAATGAAAAATTCAATGCCATTTGGCACTGAATATTCATATTAGATTTGAAATTCAAATAAAT
The DNA here is from genome assembly GCF_001412515.2 of Diachasma alloeum. Classification (NCBI taxonomy): domain Eukaryota; kingdom Metazoa; phylum Arthropoda; class Insecta; order Hymenoptera; family Braconidae; genus Diachasma; species Diachasma alloeum. Next base: position 2,490,852 of record NW_021680366.1, read on the forward strand.
TAAGGAATTCTTGTCCTTATGCTGCTTAAAATGCTGGAATTTTACTGAATTTTCAGTGAAACTTGAAATTTCATGATCTTTTTGCCCTAAATTGCATTGAATGTCACTGTCTTCAAAAATTAGTATCCAATTGTCCATGAAATTTCATCTTTTTCCATCAGTGAAGATTGCCCCAACGTCAGTTATCCCGGCGCGAAAAATAAAAAATTTCGAATTTGGTTTTTTTACGATGAAACGTCTTAAATTAAACAACTGGCCAGTTAATAGTGAATTTTCGCCAGTGTGAGAACGCCCACCACGCTTGTGATGGCATCCACGATGCCCATGATCAGCGATCGGGTAGAACACACCAGGGGCAACTTATTGCGATCAAATAGTGATATCGGCTGGAGACGAGTGGTGAAGAGGTACGAGGGACGCCTGCTGGTGTAATTAACGAAAGGATATGTGCGAAGGAACCATGATTGTCTTCATGGTGGTAGCGCAGCGTGAACCTCCCAGCGCGCTGCTCTCCAGCCATTGCCTCACGGTGTCGATCGCAAATTGGGTCTTTTGCAATGGAGATCGGATTGGGAGGAAGTGCAAGGGAACACTGGAAAAAAGCTGTTTGATTGTCTCGATTGATATTCTGGAGAAAGTGTCCGAGGGGGAATTCAAATGAGGGTCGGGTGGAACTGTTCCATCATACCCGATTTTCGGAGTCTTGGGTGTGCAGGAGGGAACACCTGTCTTGATGTACTTGATAAGGTTCCTGGATCAGAGCAATCTGCACTGATTTCGGATCAGGAATGAAGGATTAGCATGAACATAGTTTCGATTTGTGATTCGATTTTTCAATAACAAAATAGATGAAAATTTCGTGTGAATGAGTGATTGTTAAAAATTTCAAGACATTTTACTTGAAATTTCAGGAGTAATTTTCTTCTGGGGATATTTCTGATGCTAATTTCCCTAAAGTAAATCTGTTCCACGCCATAAAATATTCTCAAATATTGGAGCCTAAATTTTTTCGGCAGAACTAATTTTTTCTCTTCGCCCATTAAGCCGATCCATTCACAGCCGGATCGATCCTTCGATGCAAATCCCCAAAAATCAACCATTTGGTTATGACTTCAACGATAGATACCATCCTCGTACATCATCCAGACAGGATGGTAGAAACGATCGTGCGGTGCGAGAGTGAGCGCGTGCCATGCATTAAATCACTTATGCCCTGTTGTACAGAGATCCGGTTTTTGATATCTAGATCGTGCGGTCTCCGGGGAGATCGGTGAATTCACTCCGGCGTCAGTGATAAAACTACGCCTCTCCCCCTCCATTTTTAAGGACTTCCAGGAAGCCACAATGAGCGAGTTAAACTCCAACTCATGAGAAATGTCCATTGATCATGGCTTCCCGACGTCTTCAGGTTAAAGTCGATTCATAATCAATAGTTTCTGTGGAAACAGCCGGTACGTGCGCTCAATATAACCCTTACATCGTCTGCAAACGAGGATCATTAGTACCAGTGTAACCACGGGGGAACCGCTGATGCCTCTAATTACGAGCGTATGACAGTTATAAAAGCAATTATCCGCACTGCAATCATATCCGATGAATCTGTGGGGGTTACCGTCATTACAATCGTTAGTTTAACTGGATCCCTCTGACATCTGCGGAATTTTTCGCGTTATCCGGTGGAAAAAAGCTTCGAATTTTTGCACACAACGTCTATTCCAATGGGATAACGTAAATAAAAGATATCTCGGCTCTGGTAACCTTCATACCGATCTCCGCGGCTAGACTGGTTCGATTAAATTATTAAACGTTTGTGGAGAAAAATGGACGAGGTAATACTAGGGCTGGCGCTTTGCCTTTTAATTTTAAATGTTAAATCGCGTTCGCTAAATTTTTTCTTCAATTGTTCGCTAATGAATGGATCGAATTAATTTTGTTTTCAAATGTACGTACTGTTGAGCCCTTTCGATCGCCATTAATTAAAATTTAATTCATCAACTAGTAAAAATAACTGTACTATATGCAATACAAGACCAATTTCCCACATGTTTTTCACTGAATTACATTTCGCTCCTCGATGACCTTTCGTGCAGTAAAATCTGCCGCGCTTTTCACAGGCAATTTTTATCCAACTTTCCTCTCCGTGTCCATGATTCATTGCTCAATCATTTTTTTCAATATCGCGAAAGAATTAACCGTGCGTCAAATGACGGCATTTCATTATCTCCAACCCTGCATTCTCCCTCATTAATATATTAAAACCACAATAAATCCTCCAACTCTCGCTATCAGTATCGCCCACACACACGCATTTCTAACCTATGAGAGCCTTTAAACTCTCCCTCCCGCGCATGGTACACGAATGGGTCAGTTGTTTTTGCCGCACCTACAACGCAACACTTAATGCTAATCAATATATCAACATGCTGGGTTCATTTCTAATTAACAGATAAGCATCGGACCACTAGCGACGTGGGTGAGAAGAGAATCGATTTGTGTGTCTGGAGCCAGTCTCACACCAACCGATCTCGTTCATTTGCAATTTAACTGGAATTATTGGCCATATCGAAGTGTACACGATCACGCATTTCCTGTCTCCGCAATATATCAGGGAATTGACACAACGCTTGCAGAGGAAATTCTTAGAAATTTTCGAGGGGAACTTTTGGAAAAAAATTCACGGCTGTACTAAATTGTCAGAATAAAATTAACACTCCGAGAAAATGGTTAAACAGTCAGCAATAAATTCCTAGTGAGTAATATTGCATTCACGAAAAGAAAAAAAAATATACTTGATTCAAGTATATTTTACCAAGCGCTCTCAAGTGTCAGATAAGGGTCAGACACTGAGTGTGAGAATATAAGGGTCAAAAAGTGGAGGTTAAAAAATGAGGGTCAGAATGTTAGGGTTAAAAAAGAGGGTCAGAATATTAGAATCAAAAAATTAGGGGCAGAATATAAAAATAAAAAAAGTGGGTGTCAGGCAATGAGGGTCATATAAGGGCTAAAAACGGTGATCAAGGATAATATATGACTTATTGCTACAACCCGGCTTGATGCAAAAGAATCATCTTCGAATTGAAGTACCCATCCCCCAATTGAGTATAAAAAAATTGCGTCAAGTTTCAGCGGAAAATGTTCAACAGTGTTGTTCGTGCAATTTTTCTCCAACTTTTTTCACCGTGTGGGGTTTTTGTCCGTTCCATAAACATCCAGCTGCGCCTTAAAGTGTGAATGCAACCGCAAAAATTACGGTAACATAAAATCCAAGACACTCGATACTGAATTATCACGCATAATATATTATTATCCGGTGGGAAATAGTGCCCGAGATGGGACAAGGTGGAACAAGTATTCATCGGATTTATCGATTCACATGCAAGTAGTACATATCCCAAGCAATACTGGCTCATTTCGATCGCTTCCAATTCCAGTTATAATTCATACCGATTCCCGCGGTGTAACGCACGTCCCGCTGCGTCGTTAATTGGAAAATTAATCCTCACAGCAAACACGAGGGAGTCTCTAGCTGTGGTGTTGCCAGCTCCGTCCGTGTCCAAAAAAAATGATATCAAAATGTGCAAAACGGGAGGAACGCCGAGCGTCAAATAATTTTCGAGGAAATTAAGTTGTCAGGAATTATGACACGTTCACTTGTTAATCCTTTTTTTTCCCTGGTACTTTCACGTCTTACCTGTTTTGCGGCTGCTGCAGCTTGTCATCATCTTGTTGATGATCAATTTCAGGTTGTTGGGGCGCTTGGGTGGGGGGCAAAAGGACGAATAAAAATGAATGATAACATATATTATGAAAAGGAGCAAAGTATCCTTCATGTGCTCAAGTGAATTTCATGATTCAACTGTCAGAAAACATACTCGTGGGACGCAGTGGAACGATTTATCATCCCTGGGTGTCATCAATCTCGGGTATAAATTTTATTCGATCTCTCTATTTGGCGCCTGCACAAACTCGACTTCGACAATTTGACGAATGAGTTTTCGGGGCTTGATCGAGCGAATGTACTTTCTCATTTTTATTGAATAGAAGGAGGAAAAATCATAATTGTTTTCATTGTGAAATTATAATTTTTCCATTTTATTTTTTTTCTCGAGTTAATGATTTAATGATTTAATTTGATGGTGATGGCTTTTTCGGAGAAATAACTACTGTCATTCTTTAGACACTTCGGTTGACAATTTTTTCTTCATGTTTTCATCGCTTGTGGGTGTCGTCTGACCCTTGGGAAGCTACAACTTCAGATGCAAACTAAACTTCAAACTTGGCAAGTGAATTTCAGATGCCACCACTTGAAAAAAAAGAAACTAGAGCGAAACTAGTCGTGTAACGAGAGCGAGTCACACAGACGTTTGCGCTGTGGTGATGGTTAACGAGAGCCCATTCGACGTTCGACCATGGTGTTTTATGCCTTATTATGAGCCAATTAAAATTCATACTATTGCAGATGGTGCTTCAGTGGTCTGTGGTCGGACACTTCTCTGAGCGTGTCGGCTATGCCATGAGATTTTATTAATTATCTATTAGGTTTACAACCGGTGGGTAATTACTTTTAAAGAGATAATGGATAGTATGTTGGGTGGATCGCGTTTATAAAGTGTTATGATCATAGGGGATTGAGTGGGATGATGTTGTCATCAATATTTGGTTACTTCACTAGTAAAATTGGTATCTTAAATTTTCATATTACAGTACATGATTTGTAGATGTTTATTCGTGCTTCATAGAATGTTAAAAAATGTGACTGAATTTTCCAGAAAATGACACTGAATTCAATTTAACGGAAAAGTCTATGAAACTTCAAGTTTCCCGGAAAATTCAAGGAAATTCCTGATTTTTCAGTGGAAGAACCACGAAGATTCCGAAAATTCCATGAATTTTCAATGTAAACATAATAATTTAGTAAGAAATTGCTCCAAAATTTCAAAAAATAAAAAATTCAAGGACATTTCTGCTTGAATTTTCCTCATTTCCATTAATTTTCATGGAATAAATTCACTGAAATTCAAAATTTTCAAGATTTTTCCACGAAAATCACGAATTTTCAATGGTAAAATTCCCTGAAATTTCAATGAAACCGTCATTTGTTTCATAGTTCAAGACTAAAGCCTGGAAACTTCAGTGAAAATTCGACACAAGGCGGAAAAAAAAACTACATATCCTAAGACATTGTTTGGTGTTTTAAATTAATTCGTCGTTCAGAACGAATTCATCGCAATCACTTAGGACTCATCGATATCCTGGAATAATTCAATAGAATAAATAGATAATCGCCTTCTGAGAATGATAATTTAGGACCATTCACAACAAGATCCTTGTTCCAATAATACCGATAAACGGTGTTAGAATATAATAATAGTTCTCAGTATGAATCCAATCAATTTCTCCCCCCAATGACACTGGTGGCCCCGAAGGCTATCATTTATTATGCTCAGAGGTATATAAAGTGTTCACCTCCTTTGTGAACTCGGGCCTGAAGATTAATAGACGTCCTCTCAATGCGATCTTGTGTTGTATGTAAACGCGGTCGGTGGGGAATTACGAAATTTTCGAAGGTGGAATTATTGTCCAATAGCAGATCGCTCTAACGGGGTATACGCAATTCACCGGGTGATGAATGATACCTTTGAGTTATAGACAACTTTATTGAGATGATATTTACGGGATTTCTTTGTTAGATAATTACGGTGATTAATGAGACTCGCACGAGATTATGAATGTCATTGGGATACCTGGGTACAGCTTGTTGATTTATGCCGTTTTTTATTTCAGTATTTTTTGTTTATTTATTTAAACAATAAACAAAAAAAACTTACAGATTGGTTTATTTATTTTAATATTGACTTACAGATTGGTTTATTAATTTATTTTAATATTTCCTCTCAATTCTTGGGACTTTCTGCCATCCATAGGTCAAGGTATTCCGTGTGAACAGTCAGATGAGTGAGAAAAAATTGAAAAATTAATGTCGGAAATGTCGAAGTGTGCTGCATCATTGGAAATTTTTTAGTTTTTTTTTTTAGATCTCGGTCCCAGGAAAAAAAATTATGAATTTTGGATAGTCTTGGAACCTCTCCGGTATAAGGCCAAGGTTAACTCAGTCTCAATGAGGAAAATTTTCACATCTCCCATAAAAAATATGCACTAGCGAAAAAAAAATCCTAGGTGATCAGGCAGAATAAAACACAGTGTTAAAAACTTTCGTCTCAATTTTTCGTATCAAATCCTGGAAATTTTCATCATGTTTGAGTTCTACTGAAATTTCAGGTGATTTTGTCATTAAAAAATCAAATATTCCATTGATTTTTTGTGCAAGTGATCTGGAAATCAATAAAATACTTGAATTTTGAATTAAATTATTCTATAAAAATTCTGCAAAATCCAGAAAATTCTGGGAAAAATTGTAAATTCGTGTGATTTTGTTTCTAAATATTCATGTTTCACTGAAAATTCCATCAAGTTGTGAAATTTCCATCTCACTCCCACTGAAAACTCATGAATTTCCGTGAATTCTACCTAAAACTTGAAATTTCATAACCGTTTTTTCCCAAATCAGATTCAATGTCACTATACATAAAGAGAATTACCACCATATTAATTTCAATGTTAATAATAATAACAAATGAATAAATAAAACGAATAAATAGATCTTAACGAGCTCGAACGAATTAATTTATGAACTATAAATTAATTCTTTTGTCATCGCAGTCAATCAAACGCTCATTACCGATTACAATTTAGAATTGTTTTTAGAATTATTTTTTAGGCTTTTAGTTTTTTATTCTTTTTTGGACTTTCAGAATTGTTTTCTCCTGAAATAATTCTTCGAGTCGATAAACTACTTTCACAGATAAAAATTAATAATTGCAGGAAAACCCAATTCTAAAAGTTCATACAGACACAGGGGTTCCGTTTCCCCTGAAGACAATTTTTGTCCTGGTTTGAACCAGGGAGAACTCCTGCGACGATCCGATCATTTTCGGAGGAAACACGTGGTGGATGGAAAGATGAGAGGTCTAGGCACGTGCCAGGGCTGTGCTCTATCCCCCGGTGAGCTAGAACCATCTATTTCGGAGTGACGAGGGAATTGTCTCTGCGCCACACTGCGGGAGACCAGCTTTGGTGATGTTGGGTTACCACAGCGGGTGCCTTGGCAAACTCAAAATTAGAAATTGAAATAGTAAATAAATGTTCATTTGTGAAAAACTGCTTCGCTGTACATCATTCGATATTCTTTTACTGCATTTTGCAGGTAATTTTTTGCCGACTTTTTTCTCCCAGAAAAATGATTCGTTTGAATCAAATAAATTCTTCATAATACAAAGTGAACATTTTTTTACGCTAAGAAAACATTTCCTTAGTTGAATAAATTTTCATCAATTTCAAAGAAAAAATTGATTTCAAACAAAAAAAATCATTCATTCATAAATAAATAAATGAGTTATGAATAAATCATTATCATTTATTTAAATTTTTCATCATTTATTTGGTTTATTCAATTTCTTTGAAATGAATAAATTATTTATTTGATTTCAACAAATAATTCAGTAGCGAAGCGGTAAACCGGGTTAAGTCGTTTTTTACTATTGGCTAGTTTTTGACGAATATCTCGGAATCTAAAAGAGATAGAAAGATTTTTGTCATAACCTTTATTGTAGAGCCAATAGAGCGTTATAAAAAAGTCATGAGACAAATTTTGCTATCTCTTTTAGATTCCGAGATATTCAGCAAAAACTGGCTAATAGTCAAAATCGACTTAACTCGGTTTACCGCTTCACTACTGAATTTATTTGAAATAAATAAATAAATTCTTCATTTACCATAATTAAATCTTTTTTCTCGCAACAACTAACAAAGTTTATTCATTTTTAACGACATTCTTCAAACAAATAAAAAAATGTCAATCAAAAATTTTTACTTGATTCAAATAAACCACTTCCGTTGACATTATCAACGAGATGACTCACTCAATCTTCCTTGCGAGTCCTTCCCAATATTCTTCCGACCGAGCACGAATGAAGCCTTCCTACACCTCCACATTCCACCGAGCAATCCGCAATCAATCAAAGTCAATGAAATTCGACCCGGACGTACCACAAAGAGGGGTCAATCCACCCGACGAAAAACAATTGACTCGTAATGTTCGTAATGCGATGCGATTCTCTCAAAAACCCCGGGGTTTTGTGTGCAAAAAGCCTGCGCCTCGTAATCGTTAACCCATGACTCCGGCAATGTCCATTGACAATCGAGCACGTACCCGTGGTGTATCCACGGTGCATGATCCCCGGAGACACTCTCACATCCGGTTGCCACAAAAAACCAAAACGACGACATTCGGCTAAGAAATACCTGAAGTAACTGAACGAGTCCGGCAATCCGAGTATCCCGGTATCCCGGTTTATCGATCGAACGTGCCAAGAAATCATGTCGATGTCGGGGAAAAAAAACCGGCCACTGGTATTTGTTCCAACGGATGTCAGGATCATGCTGCAGGTGATGCAGGACCTGCTAAACGAATTAGCGAGCCTCTCCCGCGCGCTCGCAAAAAATTCACTATTCCTAGGATGGGGTTATGATGGGCAGGTGCCAGACGAGAATATTAAAAAAAAAATGGGCCGAAAGGTTTGGCGAGCAGCCCGACTAATTCCATAGACAAGATTTTGTGACTTCTAGGGGCTCAATGCCGAATGGCAAAACACGCAATCTAGTTGCGAGGATTGTGTTTCTGCAGCTGCGGCGTCTCTTTTATCGGTTGGTTTTGGAGCTTCTCGGTTGGTCCGACTGCAGCCTCTTCCGAATGCAACTTCGATTGGGGGGTGCGCACTGTATTTGCCGAATTGCCGGGACTCGGTCCGCTGCATCGGAATGCACGGAGAGAAATGTTCCGTAAAAATTACGGAACTCAATCCGCTCACCGATTACGGAATCGACTCAGAAAATTTAAGTGACGGTGTTGTCATTTTTCACGGGAGATTCAAGTAAAAATTACAGAACGCTCTGGAAAATTCCCTGATTTTGAGTAAAAATTACGTGACAGTTCCGTAGAATTTGTTAAAACTACATTTCGCTCCGGAATTACGGAGAAGACGTAATTTTTATTGAATATTTCTCTCCGTGCACGAAATTCGGAATTTTCAATGACACGATTTCCTGAAGTTTCTGTGGAATTGAAACACAATAAAAATTTCCGGAATTTGGCACGGAAAATTCAGACAAAAAGTTTTAACAGGGTGGAGTCGAGAACACCCCTGGGAGACGGAAGGCAACTTGAGAATCGGAGACACGGTCTCTGGCGGTAGGTGGCCTCGGAAAATTCAGAGATCATTCTGGTCCTCTGACTTTGTGACTTTTGTGTTTTAAAGGCTTTGGGATATTTAGATCCCTGGGGATTGCGGGGGCACGTGTCGCGGGAGTATAATTTTGAAAAGTGGAGAAAGAATGTTTGGGAATTTAGGGACAATGTGGTGAAACACAGGGCTTCACCGGTGGGATTTCGTTGACGAGGGTTATCATCTTGGGATTAGAGTAGAAGTATGGAAATTTCGGCGCAACTGTCGCCGCCACATGTTGATGTCCCTTCATTATGCCCTTTTTCCTGTCAGATTCATGGGAAATATGGTAGTAATTCTCATGAGAGTGATTTAGAGAAAAAATTGTCATGAAATTTCAAGCTTTAGGTGGAATTCGAAGGAATTCATGAGGTTTCTGTCGGAGTGAAACGGAAGTTTCACAACTTGACTAAATTTTCCATAGAAAATGAATATTCAAAAACAACATGACATGGGTTAATCGTCATCCCATGCATGGAGAGAAATTTTCTAGAAAAATTCTGGTAGGAGTACTGGAAAAAATCACAATCCACCGGCTGTGAAAAATTCTAGTGTTGTCAAGGTAAAATTTATTGGTATGTCTGTTATAATTTTATCATTATCATTATCTTTTCCGTAATTTCGGAGCGAAATGTGGTTGTAGGAAATTTTACCGGACTGTCACAGAATTTTTTCAGAGCGTTCCGTAATTTTGAACTGTACATTACCGTTCCACTTTTCCCTGAAAATGAATAGAAAACCTGAAAATTTTAGTAAATATATTCTTGAATTTTCAAAATAGTGACACTGAAGCGATTTAGGGGTAAAAAAATCATGAAATTTCAGATTTCACTGAAAATTCAATACAATTTGACACTGAATATTCATATTAGATTGGAAATTCAGATAAATTAAGGAATTCTCGTCATATACCCCTTAAAATTCAGTAGTTTTACAGAATTTTCAGTGAAACCTGAAATTTCATGATTTTTTCCCCCTAAATCGCATTCAATCGTGTCACTGTCCTGAGAATCAGTAGTCAACTGGTCCTGAAATGTCATTTTTTCTCCAACAGTGCATGTGACACGATCTATTCTAAATTCCCATCCGCAAAATCTCCCATTCTTCAGCCAAAAAAAATCACTGGGCGTCACTTTCTGACCTCGCCCACGTCGCCTCCACAGTAACACTCATACATCACAACTAGATTGATAGTTTTGATGGTAAATAAATGTAGACCGATACAAGACCCATGTACAAGATCGCAGATAAAGCCAGAAAGATCCAACAGTTGTTTATTTCATTCAAAATTCCATCTCCCTGGCGAAATGAAGGAACAATCGCTGCTTGTAACGTCCAACATTGACTTGACATTATGGGTTACGTTCCAGGAAGCAACACGACCGGCCATTCAGAAAACACGCACCAACTGATGTGAGTTGGAACAAAAAATAAAAAAGTTGGACATGGGGAACGAAAAATTGTGGATATAGCGCCCACCCTGCCTACGCAAATGGTGGCCTCTCGATATAAACGTATTATGAGCTTGAGGCGATATTCCATACTCTAACCCTCAGTTTGAGAAACTCACCTCTCTCCTTCTTGGTATAATACTCGCCCTCGTTCCTTCACGTTTCATTTGCACGAACGCCTCTAAGGTATGTATAGGAGATACATATTCCGATGGCTCTGCGAAAGGGAGTCAGCGTGAAGTCACGTATGGAAACGACTGGGTACGTATCAGCATTTCGAAAAAAAAGATGGGAGACACGCACAATATCGCCTGCGGGTGGGTGAAGAATATTTTATACGGATTTATGGGATTTTTTTTGCGATCGAAGGGGGGGCGGAGGGTTTGATGATTGGGGGAGTTCATTGATTGTTTTTTTTTGGGGGACGCGGGGAAAAATGCAAGGTTTATTTTGAATTTTTGAAAATCTCAGGCAGGGATTGCCGTATCCATAAATTATAATTACCGTCACGGTCATGTCACTCTTAAATTTTAATTATTGAAGTCATCGTCATTTTAAATATTCAAATTCCGAGTCATTTATTAATCAGTAATTTAGTGAGGAAGAGTGACGATTAGTTGGATAATCGGAAATCCATTATGGGAGATTTAATATTATTTACTTAATGGAACGTTTACAGATGCATTATTTATTGAATATTTAATTCACCAATTGGAAATTTGGATTATCAATTATTTTAGTATTTTTTTATTTCGATTGGTATATTTAACAAACCGAAATTGATATTTAGAGATAAGTGATAAGAGTTTTGGCAATTTCTGACAAGTATCGTTTCCACTGAAATTTTGAGGAATTTTGTCTGTAAATTGCTGTCGAACTATTCTGAGAAATCTCTGGGTGAATTCAGTGAATTTGACAGTGAATTGTGGAATTTCCGTCTTTCTACTGCTAAAAATGGGACTCTACTTAAATTTTCAGAGAAAATTAAAATCCCATTGACTTTTCCCCTTAAATCGAATCCAAGATCTTTTTTCGGAAAATTCAGTCAAATTTTTTTAAGTGCTTGAGACTTTAAAAGTCTCAAATTTTGTTTCAGACTTTCGAAACTCTGAACTTGAGAATTTCTCTTCACATTAAGACTTTCAAAAATATTATTTTACGTCCTCTAAAATTTCAAAATAACGAATTTATTTTTTGAGTGCAGGTAACGCATGCAAAGAATACGGGTTCCATGGACTACTGCCATGAACGTGGCAATTTAAATTTAAATTCCGTAAATTCTGAGAATTTATTGACCATTATTGATGTAATTGTGTGATTTAAAAATGTTCATAAATACATGCACCCGAAAATCCTTCTAAAAATGCATAATAAGTGTCTGGAGACCCTGAAAAGTGAAGCTCCCACAAAATTTCGGGTTTCGATTTTCGCTGCCATTACACTAACCACCCGACATAACCCGCTAAGTTAAAAATTCCCTTCACCTGTAAAAAACCCACGCAAACCCGTAAACCACGGGTACAAACGGTACCCCACTAATAACGGAAATTGTCGTCTAATGAACCTATAAATGGACCACAGAGAAGCGCCCAGTGTAACCCATAAACGTTGATGAAAATGAAGGAATCGTAAACTTGGCCCCAACTCCGCTTCAGAAAACATTAAAAATCAGGGGGGGTAGCGAAGGGAGAGGAGTTGGAGAGCGGTACAGTCAGCATTACCGTAAAGACAAGAGTCCCCCGAGGCACAGCAGCCGCTGAGGAGGAATTTATCAGTGCCTAGAAAGATTCATAACCCGTCCTGCACCCCACACGCTCATAAACGCAATGCGATTCATTTTATTTTCCCTTATTTCCCTGGGAAAAATTCATTTAATTGCCAATAATTGAGAACGCTCGAGTGAATCCTTGAAGAAATACTAAGAGTGAAGTGGAGGGGGAGAATATTTTAGCGAGCGCGGGTGGGGCACGAGGAGCGTGCGGTACAGAAACTGGCGGAAGGCGCACGCGCGTGTGGCGGACGTGCGCAGACGCGATCGGCGCCCGAGGACATGCGATTACCTTTCATCCGAGGCGCATCAAACGAGTCCAAAGGGAAAGAAAGATAAAAGTTGTTGGGGAAAAAAAAACGCAGATCACGTTGACGTATCCGTCAAGGTTTCCCCCATCGGAGAATATTTTTTTTCCCTGTCGATACGCGCATCCCTACGGGCTGACTTACCACTGACTGACTGACTGAGGCGCAGTGGACGCCGGACTTGACTCTAGGAATGCCGGGGTATTTTTTGCAGCCTAAACTTCTACTCATCGCATTCTATTAAATCGCTGAGGTATTTTTGCCTGGCGACGTGCTTCGGTGGAGATATAAACGAACCTTGAAAGACGATACCTCGGGGAGGGGAAGGGAGGGGTGAGGACTTGAACCGTCAATCACTATTTATGTTGTTGGTGTTCGATTCTTTGGGGAATATTCGAGCATGCGTGAAGGTTGGGAGTGTGATAACTCAATTTTATTAAGGGGATGTGGAAGACAATGTCGACAGCATTTGTTAGGGAATGGTAATGTTGAATGGGGTTAAACAATTGAATTGTTACTAACTATTGAAGTTGCCTCTTGCGGGCGAAATGACGAATTTCTTTTGTAAAAAAAGGGATGGGCAATATCTCGAATTGAATGGAGAAAGAAAGGCGGTTTTCATGAGTACAATTGTGAAACAATTAGCAAAGAAAAGAGAATTGAATAACATTCTGTGAAACATGAATAAACGAATCATAATTGTCCAAATCATTTAGGTCAGAGGAAAGTAGAATAATTCGAATTTCTTAATATTGCGTTTACTAAGGTTTTCTTCGAACAGAGTTGATTAGAACTGATAGCTAGAATTATGAGATTATCTCACATTTTTTGACGAAAATGATGATCGATTTTTTCACTTTGAACAAATAATATTAATATCCAAATGCTAAATTTCGNCGAATCATAATTGTCCAAATCATTTAGGTCAGAGGAAAGTAGAATAATTCGAATTTCTTAATATTGCGTTTACTAAGGTTTTCTTCGAACAGAGTTGATTAGAACTGATAGCTAGAATTATGAGATTATCTCACATTTTTTGACGAAAATGATGATCGATTTTTTCACTTTGAACAAATAATATTAATATCCAAATGCTAAATTTCGGATATGAATAAAAAGAAGCTGTGACTCAGTATTCCAAATGAAGTTTTAATTTTTAATTTGGTACTGATAACACGAGAAGACAATATTCTAAGCACGGAATTATATTGATGAGATGAACAACAGATTAATTGAATGACCGTGTGAACTAACAAACATTGATAACAGTGTGGGCACGCACTTTTACCAGAGTATCAACAAACATTGAATTCCAGAAATTCACCCTCTAAAGTGTGTTCTAGAAGGAATTGAACTGTAATTATGATTAAAATCATATTCCGTGAGCATAGGATTTAGAACATGAGCAAATCATTTACTGTAATATGAAAATTTGTCAGCTGATAAATTGGGACATATGATTCTCATTGGACGTACTGCTAAAAATTTTATTTCATAAAAACGTCATTCTTTCTAATTGCTCATAATTATATGCTCATATTTATCATTTACGTTCCATTATAAATTCAACTTGGCCGGCTTTGCTGGTGCCGGACGCATTGTCGCTGATATCCGAGGTCATTCTCATTATAAAGTCAGATTGCCGAGAATTGACAACGAGTCATTCATGAATTCAAGATAGTCCACAATTAATCCGCATAACGAGGCATTTAAATGAGGAATTCACTTCTCTGCGTCGCGCTCTTGCCTCTCCATTCCTCGTGACTCGCGAGTCACGGGTTTATTCTACTGTACTCTAGTGACAGGCGATGGTCTTTTTTTATCGGCCGAGGGACTATAATACTTTGAGAAATGCAGCTTCCAATGGAGAGCATAAAAAATTGCACTAAATTCGACGGTGGAGGTGGGGTCGGACAATTAAACGGTTCTTAATTTCTGGATTGGGAGGGCCGAGGGGGGGGAGAGGCTATTAATCCCACAGATGGATTTCCGGAGTAATTTATCGCTTTGAGCGATTAATTGTTTGACATTTAGGTCGAATGAATTTCCGAATTGAAATGACACGGAACTAACCGAATTTTATAATTGAAAATTCATGATTCATTGACAAAGTCGATAAACATTGTACAATTCAGATCAATTTTATTCCATAAAAATCAGAAATTGAAAAATATATTTGCTTGAATTTTCCTCATTTCTGTAAATTTTTATGGAGTAATTGAACTGGAATTCACAGTTGTCATTGATTTTGTTGAATAAAATCATGAATTGTCAATGACGAAATTCTTTGACAGAGTAGTTTCAACCAAATTGATGTTTTAACAGCTAAAAAATCGTCTCAATTGACGTGTACCAAAATTTACGATAGACCTGCTCAACCAAAAAATCGAGAAAGGTCGCAGAGTCGAGCCGACACGCAATTTTCATGTAATCATTGATTTACGCAGCTAATAAAGTTTTCAGGCGAAAATTAACATAACACAAGCGAGACACGCGGTTCAACGTACAGCCAAATGGCCCCCAAAACACTTGCCTCATTCTCTGTAATATCCTGTATTCATTTATTTTTAACTCCTCCACTCGGTTTATAATCAAACCCATGATTTATGCCCCAACAGTCTCAGCATTCCATTTTTTTTAATTCGCAAGAAAAATTTCAGAACCTCATCGTGTACAACAACTTAATTACCCAAAATTATTTAAAAACGTCTCACAATTTATTCCCCTGGTTTTTTTATTTTTCAACAATTTTTGCCGATTTTATTAGCAATTTTTTTTCAACTCTTAATACGCACATCTGTTGATAATCCAGCTCCGGAAAACTTGAAACACTCGTGTATGCGCGTTAATTGAATGCAATTAAAATCAAACGGCCTGGCCGAATGATGCACATGAACCGCCAGTAAAGCATTTAGAGCTAAATATCGGACATAAAAAAACGTCCAGGTATACTCGAGGATCTGGATGAATTTATCGCGGTGATCCTCGATTCAATGTTCTCTCTCATTAGTTCGTATATTGAGGTAATAAGGAGGCTAAAAATTTCAAGGAGTGATGGAATTGAATGTATGCCGAACCGGTTGGAGGTTTGATGTCAATTCACGAGATCAAATTTGTTTCTTTCCTTATTATTTATCCTGATGTTTTAAACACATTATCGGGGTTGTAAAATTAATATAGGGTAACCAGACACGGACCAAACGATGGACGATTTCTTGATCTTTTTAGTTTTCTCTAAAAAATATTATAGAAATTGTATTACAAATAACCACAAAAATGAGAACACAGAAAACAAAACGCATCATGCGCCGGTTACAGTTCAAAAATCATCCTTAGAGGCATTTGCACGCCATTTCTCCACCGGCTCTTGCACTCGGGCCTAAAAAAACATTCATATCTTGTCTGACACCTCTGCTACAAACTCGGTTTTCAATTCAGTAACGAAGCGGTAAACCGGGTTAAGTCGTTTTTTACTATTGGCTAGTTTTTGACGAATATCTCGGAATCTAAAAGAGATAGAAAGATTTTTGTCATGACCTTTTTTGTAGAGCCAATAGAGCGTTATAAAAAAAGTCATGAGAAAAATTTTGCTATCTCTCTTAGATTCCGAGATATTCAGCAAAAACTGGCTAATAGTCAAAATCGACTTGACTCGGTTTACCGCTTCACTACTGAATTGAAACCAGAGTTGAAGACTAGAGTTTGTGGCAGAGATGTCAGACAAGATATGAATGTTTTTTTGGGCTCAAATGAAAGAGTGGCTCGAGAAATGGCGTGCTGATGTCTCTAAACATGACAAATGCCTCTGAAAATGATGTCTATTTTCAATTGAAAAGCAGAGTTGTGACAACATTGTCCAGCGGGCTCTAGGAGTCTCCCCAGAGAATTTCGGATTCACTGACGTGCATCGTAAATTTCAAATAATACAGCGGAAAAAAATAGAAAAAACAAAAACGCACTTTCTCGTGGGCCTTCACCACGTGATTATGAAGATGAAAACCTAATTATAGTTGGGTATGCCGTTCTCCCGTGTTTGTTTCTGTCCGCGCCCACGAACAATTATTCTAAATATTGAACCGATCACGCGATGCCTTAGACTGTGGTCTTTTAATGCCGTTTTTAGGGCTGGGGTTTTTGTTGGCATCGGTGAAATACACATTTCCCACGGATTACACAGGCGTTCCAACACAGTGGTATATCACGGTGAATCCCATTCGCGTGTGCATAAACTTTACGGGCCAATTAATTGTCGAACACCCAGGCTTAATTACCACGGTGATTGTATTTTTCTTTTTCTTGCTTTTAATGGAGAGGGAATTGAGAGTTGAGAAAAATACTGAGTAATCGGGGAAAAGTTATGGGGCGAGTGGAGGCAGGTAAATGAGGAGCGTCATTGTCGTTATTTTGGCCATGTCTTCGGCACTGGTGAAATTCAGAGAAAAAAAACGAAAAATAAACGAAGAAAATTTTAATTTCTAACAATATTTCGCAGGGGAATAACAGACGGACGAAAGTGTTGAATAAAAAGTACTGGATTGAATTATTGGCACCAGTTGTCGGGGATCATAACGGATATAAAGTTGCACTGTTAGAATTTTTTTTAATTCATGGAAATTAAGATAGTTATTGTTGTGAGAGTGACATTGACGGGAAATTTTATGTTTTAGGTAGAAATTCAAGGAAATTCAAGAGTTTTCAGTGGGAGCGAGATGTAAATTTCATAATTTGATAGAATTTTCAATGGAATATGAATTTTTAACAACAAAATTACATGAAATCAGTAGCGAAATGGTCAAACGGTTCAAGTCGATTTTGGCTATTGTTAGTTTTCAATGAATATCTCGAAATCTAAGGGAGATAGCAAAAGTTTCCGCATAACCTTTTTTGTAGGGCGATTTGAGTGCTACTAAAAAAGTTATTATGAAAATTTCGCTATCTCCCTTAAATTCGGAAATATTTTGGGAAAACTCAACTAAAGATCAAATTGACTTGAAACGTTTAACTACTCCGCGTCTGAAATTTCCATTTTGCCCTGAATTTTCCTAATTTTTAAGATTTTCACGGAATAATTGGTTAGAAA
Organism: Diachasma alloeum; assembly: GCF_001412515.2. Lineage (NCBI taxonomy): Eukaryota > Metazoa > Arthropoda > Insecta > Hymenoptera > Braconidae > Diachasma > Diachasma alloeum. Next base: position 2,508,800 of record NW_021680366.1, read on the forward strand.
AGTCAAGTATTTTATTGATTTCCAGATCATTCGAACAGAAAATCAATGGAATATTTGATTTTTCAATGACAAGATTTCCCAAAATTTCTGGGATTTGGCACAAAAAATTCGAAAGAAAAATGTGGAAATTCCAACTTTTGTTCACCACTAATAGAGCAGAATGGTTCGTGTTGTTTTTATTCAACTGTTGTATCCTCTCGAGCCGTTCCCTCGCAAAGAAAGCAATTCGCTGGAATGATCGTAATTTATTGAAATAAAAAATGAGAAATATTCTCTCAAGAGCGACTAATCAGTTTCAGTGAGCAAAAGAGGTTCCGGATAGTGGCGAGTCAAACCTCGTAAACCCCCATGCCCTCCTCTGTCTGGAGGGCACCGCGCATAACCCGCATATGCACTGTAAATTCTCCCTGAAAAAGGACTCACAGAAGAAAAAGAAAAACCACTACCTAAGATACCTCGGAAACTTTTTGAACACGGTAATATGCTTATGTTTTTTCTTTTCATTTCCTTTATTTTTTTTCACCAACTCGTGCAGGCATAATTTTCTCCGGGCATTGGTTTTTTTCTCGTCGATGGGGCGAAACCAACCATAAATAAATGTTGTTTTTACGGCTGCCAAATTGGCCGTTTAAAGTACATTGGACTTTTACCGTCGAAGGAAAGAGTATTTTTGACTAGTGGCTCAAAGTTTTATATTCCTGTTTCAACGTATGTGAAAGTTATTCTGTGAAGAATTGTATTAATTACGTTTCCCTCGGATTCAGGAGGATTTGCGAAAAAAAAGTGATACGAGATATTTGTGGAATAAATGAACAAGAGAAAAGAGCCGGAGTAGAAACTCAAATCATATTGAGCGGCAACTTGTGAACAAAAAAAAAGTTTCCAACAAAACATGACAATTTTTATAGTGTAATTGTTGTCCTAAGAGTCTTGGAAATTTCTAGCAAGTTACATTTCCACTGAAATTTCAAGGAATTTTGTAATTGAAAATTCAAAATTTTATGAAAAAATCCGTGGAAACTGTAAATTTCAAATTATTCCGGGGGAACTGATGAAAAGTCAGGGAAAATTCCAGAGAAATCTCTTCTCAAATTCCAGATTCCTCAGAATTTTCAGGGAATTGTTTCAAAAATTTCAGGAATTCGAGGAATTTTCAAGCAAATTTGGCACAGAATATTCATTTTGAGTGATAACATTCGATAAACCTACGGAGTTCAGTCAGATCAAACGATTGTTGTACAAAAGACTATATTTTTTCCTGCCAACAGTTGGAATTATTCTAGAAATATTTCTGATGAACACGACAAAAATTTAATTTTTATGAAAGATATTAAATTTCCTTCGATCAAGTTGATTAATGTCCGACAATGGAAAATCGAAATTTCCCTGCTGCTATGTCATATTTTCTCTCACGATTCACCTGAAATGGCACAAATTCCCAATTGTTCACGATTTTCGGTCTGCGGGTCTCCGTTCTTTCTCACAAATCCAGGGCCTTGTAAAAATCACCATTACAACAGGGAAAAAAATACCGAAACAAGTGGAAGGGTTTTGAAACCTCGAGGTAGCAATTTTTCCCAACAAAAGCGTAATGCCACACCGGAACGTGTGCAAGTCCCCCGAAATTAAGCCGAAGAGAATGAGCATCAGGCGGTGTGTAAAAAACTTTGAGCTGTGAATCCACGAATTATTGTTCGCAGTAAAAATATTTTTCCACAGTTCCGGTGATTTTTCGAGAATATTGTATGGTCATCCATCTCCTCCAAACTATAATTATAATATAATTAAAATATAATGTCCTCAAGCTGGACTTTCTGGTAATAATGACCCCATAAAACCCTATAAGATCCTTTACGAGTCAACGAGTTTACATGGGGTCATGATCTTACAGGAAATGCTTAAAAATCCATTTGACTCTAAGCTTTTCTCTCCACCACAATTCAATTTAGCTCTCGCAGACTGAAAGTCCCCATTCAACCAGAGAAATAATGCATTGAGAATTAAATAAAACTTCATTTGAAATTGTCGTCATCGCTGCTACGTTCACCTCCGGCCGAGATTTGCCTTTTTGTTGACTAGTAAAAGAAAACTATTTTTGCTTACGTGTAAAGAAATTAAATACAGTTCAGCACATGTACGATGGGATCTTTCAGCTCGTGTTATTGGGAGCCCTCGGCTTCGCCTCGGGCTGCCAACTTCACACTCGTGGGAAACCTATCGCACTTCTATCGTAAAATGCTATTTTCTATTCATTTCAATACGATTTCTATTAGAAATTAACAATTTTATCATCACTGTTGATTTTTATTTATTTCTTATTATCGTGATCATTATTATTCAATTTATTGATTATTGTTTATTATTTATCATCTCCAACTCACATAGTTCTCAATTGAATGGGAAAAAAACATTTGTTTGTATTAAAGGAAATATTTAATTAATATGCATAAAAACGTAAATGAAAATCAAGTTTTGACGAAAAGATATTATATTTTCGCGTTTCATCATCGACGGTTCTTTTTTTCATTGCCATTCTTCTAGATGGAGAAAAAAGTTGGAAAAAAATGACTGAACGAGTCAAATAATCGTGGAGCAAACTCGATTTTCAGTGCTTTTTTACCCTCATGAAAAAAACATGTACCTGAATTGAGTCAAGTATATTTTATACTCAATTGGGAGATGGATTTTTCAATTCGAAGATGATTCTTTTGTATCAGGCCGGGTTGTAGCAAGCCCTCTTAAATGTAATGTAAGGGTCAGGCCCTAAGTGTCAGAATATGAGGGTCAAAACATTAGGGTCAGAATGTAAAAGTAAAAAAAGTGGGTGTTAGGCAATGAGGGTCTAAATATAAGTCATATATAATATGATCACCGTTTTTAGCCCTTATATGACCCTCATTGCCTGACACTTTTTTTACTTTTATATTCTGACCCTAATTTTTCGATCCTAATATTCTGACCCTCATTCCTTAATCTTTACATTCAGGCCCTCAGTTTTTTACCTCCACATTTTGACCCTTATATTCTCCCACTTAGTGTCCGACCCTTACATTACACTTGAGAACGCTTGATTCAACCCGGGCTGATACGAAATAATCATCCTCGCATTGAAACACCCATCGCCCGTTCGAGTATAAAATATACTTGAATCAAGTATATTTCAGTAGTGAAGCGGTAAACCGGTTTAAGTCGATTTTGACTATTGATCAGTTTTTGATGACTATCTCAGAACCTAAGAGAGATAGCAAAATTTTTCTCATGACCGTTTTTGTAGAACCAATTAAGGGCTATAAAAAGGTTATGACAAAAATTTTTCTGTCTCTTTTAGATTCCAAGATATTCGTCAAAAACTGGCCAATAGTCAAAATCGACTTGACCCGGTTTACCGCTTCGCTACTGATTTTTTTTCCGTGCACTTCACGTGTGGCTCTCCCATTTATTCAAAAATCTTAAATCACGGCCTTACGAAAGGAGTAATCCATTACCGCCCCATCCACTTCTGTTTATCCCTAACGAATAGTCACCTTTCTTGTGCCATATGGCAGAGGCGTTAGCTCCTGTATTACGTACACCTGTTGCTCGTCACTCGATGAGTGTAACGTATAAAATATTTCCGGTTTCTTGAGTGAGGTTCCCATGATCCCAAGAATCCGATAAAATTAAAAATCCTGAATTAATGAATTGAAATTGCCCAACGTTTCACATAATTCATTCATTTTCTCTTGATGATTTTTCATTGCCGCCAATTTCAGCTTTTAATGTTGAAAGTATTTTCCGAGAACTCGCATCATTAAAAGGAATCAGGGATCATCAACAAGTATTCGAAAACTGCGCGCGTGGCATTCACTCGATTGCGCACATATCCCTCTTGAAAAAAACAAAACGATTGAAAAGTATTCCGCAGTTGTTCTCCCGATGTTTCATTAACCCCTGACCCGACTGGGTTTCGGTCCAGCCGGCGGTTAGACTCCATGAGGAAGCGAAGAGAAGTCCAGTATGAGCACGTAAAATAAACTCGACTGAATATTCGTACGATTCAACCGTAAATATCCGACGCTTCGGAGGATACACACACGGAATTCCTCTACACACTGCGATTAATGAAATTGCATTTTCTCGAAATTATTCGATTATTTTAAAGGCAGAATGCGGTGAAATATCAGAAAAAAAAATTGATGTTCAGGGAGATGTCCCTGAAAATCAAAAATTTTTTTTACAAATTTTCGGGAACAGTAGGCTAACGCCATTTTTGTTTGAATGGAAAAATTGTATTTGTACAGTAATAACAAATGTCTGAATTTCACACATCTGTAGACATTTTTCAGACACTAAAAACGTCTGAATAAAATGAAAATGTGTCTGAATTTCAAACGAAGAGGTGTCTAAACATCTGAATTCGTGTTTGAAATTGAGGCAAATTTTAATTTTATTCGGACGTTTTTTAGTGTCTGAAAAATGTCTACAAAAGTTGTGTGAAATTCAAACCTTCGTTTTTACCGTGTAGATTGAGGCACATTTCCTGTTATTTAAAAAAAAACATCTTGATTCTGCAATTTCAATAATATCTTATTTTACGATTTCAAAGGTCTTAAAATAAGATTTCCAAAAATCTTAATTTGAAGTTTGGCTCAAGTTAAAACCTTCGAGAATAAACTTGAAATTTTTCTTTAAGGGGAAACTGTTGAAAGTCTCAATATCCGATTGTTAAAAGTCCCAATTTGAGACCATAAGACTCAAAATAAAGTTTGTTTTTTTAGATGTTCAGAACTTTTGGATTCTAGAATTCAAAAAATCCAGCTTCTCAAATTCAGTAGCGAAGCGGTAAACCGGGTTAAGTCGATTTTGACTTTGGGTCAGTTTTTGATGAATATCTCGGAATCTAAGAGAGATGGTAGAATTTTCCCATGACCTTTTTTGTAGAGCCAATTGAGGGTTACAAAAAAGGTCATGACAACAAAATTTCTATCTCTTTTAGATTCCGAGATATTCGTCAAAAACTGGCCAATAGTCAAAATCGACTTAACCCGGTTTACCGCTTCACTACTGAATTAAAACCATTCTCTTCCTTAAATTACCGATTTACAAAGAAAAAATTCACAAATCTCAACACTTTTACCCGGTACACTAAAGTTTGAATCCACGGGTCGTTAAAACGCGGTGGTAATGTCCCGGCTCATAAATCACGGAATTATCATGTCGAGAATTTTATACATTGCCTGTAACACCGTGAAAGTCGCTCCAGGTCGGCATTTTGTTGGGTCATTTGGTGCTTGAAAACGCGGGTTATGTCCCTAATTTATAATCAATGTCAGGGCATCGTGATTTTCGCTGAAGCGTCGTGAACGAAAAATGTTAACAGCACAGGTCACGTGAGAATTACATCAAGGGAAAAATACTGAGATTATTTCATCACTCGAGGTATTCGCTGGAATGGAGATGGCCTCATGTGCTCCTGGTTTGTGATTGATCTCCTCTCATCAACGAGTGACAAGGTCGACGGTTGCTGCGAGGATGAGGGTGGAGAGTAGATCGACGTGTGCGTCAAACGCTGGAGGTGAAACTGAAGGATCGATGGTGGTGCTCATCCCTTTTTCCTTTGAGCCGCACGCAGATAAAGCCCCCAGGAATTTTCAGGGCTCGAGTTACGGGGGATTGATGAACATCTCGGATCATCGGAACATCGCAATAAAAACAGACAAAAATATTAAATTTATTAAATTCTCGAGAAATGTACCGGAAATTTCCAAAAATGTTTAACAGTGCAACGGATTGCCGTCAAGTTGTTAATCATCCGCAAATGAAACTGAAATTGAATGATGCGCCTCTCTCCCACCAGCCCCGTCAGCCACAGATTTTCGAAAGTACCCCAACCGTAAAAAACCAGTTTTCCTCCAGAAGAAAGTCCAGATATCCACATTATGAAGAATGAAAAAACAAAAAAAAGAACAACTGCCAGTGCTCTCCGATTACACTTCTCAAAGTATACATGATGGTAAAATTGGCATAACTTTCCACGCATTCCACGCGTATACACATGCATCTCGGATTACGCTTTTTAGCGTCCTCACAGGTATGACCGCGAAATACCTCGTTACGCCTACCGACTCCTCTCGTTGCGGTTCGTTGGTTATCTCTGGGGGGCACAGTCATGCCGTTGGGGGTTAGGTGTAAAAGTGTATATGTGTCTCGTGATGTGAGAATAAGATGAAATGATGGGGGAAAGAGCAGGCGGTTATTGCGATACAGAAATGTCTGGACACAGCAACATTGAAGCGCAACGGGCGTTGCCTCCGGAGGTCTCGCAATGCCTCCCAATATGAAAAGGGAGAGGGGAAAATGAAAAATTCAATTCTACTCTTTTTCACATTGTTGGTGACAATTTTGCTCAGTATTAGTGTAGTTAATTCCGCCTATTGTGCCGTGGAGTTCTTCAAAATAATTTTTTTCAACAACAGATAATGCAATCAATCTCATCATTGATCTCGGTCAAGATGACAATTGGATTCATTTAAACAATTATTTTTGCTTCCGAGTGGAAACTTTGCAATCGGCCAAATTCAAGTTTTGGATCTTTTATGTTATATCGACCGAGTATGATTCAAAAGTCCCAAAATTAAATTTTTCGTATGTAACAAAGTTTTTCTTCAATTTCTCGCTAATGAATGGATAGAATTGAATCATTTTTTTTTAATCTACTAAAATTTCAATTCGGTTGTCCCACGATAACTAAAAAAATGTTCTGAACTGATTGTCTGATGGCTTAAAAAAATTAATTGGATGTCCTTTTGAGCGAGTTCGAAGGTGAAGGAGATAGCAATAATCGCGATTCTGATTTATTTGAAAATTTGCAAAAATTTTGTATTTTTTGAAAATCAGAATTCCGGAGATATCTTTGAATATCATGCTTCAAATGAATTTAATCATAGCTTAAAATGTTTGTTTCACTGCCATTAAGTCGAAGTTAAAAGATGATTACGATAGCTATATTGGTTGATTTAATTTTTATGATGATGGTTAAAAATTTCGAATTTTTCATGAATTTCCTTGAAAGTGAGAAAATTCAAATTCATTCAAGTATGTGTAAATTAGTATATTTCGTAACGAGTGCAAAAAACATTTTTTCATCACGCTGTGACGAAAAGTGAACTTTTTGGCGCGCTCCGCGTGCCTAAAAGTCCAATTTCCGCCACATTGTGATGAAAAATATTGTTCGTAACTCGTGAAAAAATGTTTTTTAGCTCGTGGGATTATATCACTCGCCTTCGGCGCGTGATCTAAACCTCCCACTCGCCAAAAAACACTTTTTTGCACTCGTTACGAAATATACTATTTCACGAGTTACGAACTAGTGTACTTCGTAACGAGTGCAAAAAAAAGTTTTTTCACGAGTTACGAACAATATTTTTCATCACAATGTGGCGGAAATTGGACTTTTAGGCACGCGGAGCGTGCCGAAAAGTTCACTTTTCGTCACAGCGTGATGAAAAAAATTGTTCGATTAACATTTAAATCGAAGGGCTGAGGGGAGAGACAGAACCGTAAAAAAGACAATAACGATGATGACAACATTCAACTAAGTTGAAAATCCGACAAAATTAGTTAAAAAAGAATCTCATTCCATTCAATAAAATGAAACAAACAATTAATTATGCAGGATAGAAGGAAATTATGTGCAAAATAACCACTCAGAAGCACATTGCTAATTCATTACAACCGGACAGGTCTAAAAATATAACATTCCAACTCCCGAGGCCAATTAGTAATCCGATTCGAATTAGTCATAATTCAATGAGTATGAGCACTTCGGAAAAAGTCAAGTGTCCATTTTCCCGACTTGCCCCTGCTCATGAATAACTGGATAAAAGCATCTCCTGCCTCATCCGCATAAAATGCCCCCACAAACTAACGAAACCCTTGAAATAAAAAACCATAAAATATTTTCCACTGGCTTTTCAAAGCATACATCATCCTCGAGTCTTGCACAAAGAGCCCAGTCATCTCTCGGCTGATGTGCATGCGCCAGTTTAAAGCGTCGAGTGGTTACCAGAGACAAAGGTAAAAAATGAATTTCCGTATATTTCGGACCACCTGTAGTCTTTTACTACAACTACCTCTCAGCGATAAACCACCAGCATGACCATAGTAGAACTCGTCAGGGGTAATTACGTCGTGGGGCCCTCAAATGCGAACAAGTAGACAGTCCAATGGACACCAAAGGAACCAAAAAGATGAGTCGACTACGTGGGGAGGGGGAGATGCAACCAAATGGAAGAAATAAAAATGAGGGGAAAAAAAATACTGAAACTGAGCGAAACGGTGAAGCCACATAAAAAAGCACTTAATGGCGAGAGAGACGGAGCGCATTTTTCGGCAGAGGAGAATGGAGATGGGAGAGTGGGGGCGACGGGGAGAAGGGGCCGGCCAGGCGGGGGAAGGAGTAAAAATGTGAAACAGGAAGAGAAGAAGAGTTTTGCGGGCACGAGTGCATGGAGCGTGACAGTGGGCTTGCACGGACACCTGCCCATTCTTTGGAAGTTTCAGATTTACAAGTGCTATTGTGACTGATTGAAATCAAGAATGAAGAATTTTTTAATCGAAATTAAAGTTTACGTGGAGAATATTATTTGGTGAATTTCAACAACTAGTTAAAATTCAACAACTAATTGATTAATTTTATCAACTAATTAATTATCAATCTTCAAGTTGTTGTTAAATTTGATCCATCAAAAAAATTGACGATCATTGATCGAAAATTTAATTATTAAACACATAGTTGTTGAATGAAATTGAAAAATCTTTTCTGAATTTTAATTAATTAGATGTTAAATTTCATCAACTGGAGAAATTCACTAAAGAATTTTCTCCGTGTGACATCACATTAGAAGTTCCTTCGTTAATTGAATTTTTATTCAACATAAAGAAATATTCAATCATTAATTTCAATTTTTTATTCATGCTCTTTGTTATAGAATGGCTCAACATTTTTAGAGGTTAGGAAATGATAAATGGGAAATGTTGTTTTTTTAAAGAACATAAAATTTTACTCATGAATGCATTCGAAGAATTTACAACTCATTATTAACGTTCCAGTGTGAAAACACGAGGACATTAAAAAATATTAATGCGATAATATTCATGCGGCGTTTGTAGAGGGTCAATGGTGGACAAGTATTCGTATAAAATCAGCCACCTATCGATCGTTCCAGTCAAGAATTTATGTCTTACGAGGCTCGTTGTCTCGCATTTTACGAGTTGAGAGGGAGAACGGGATCCTAGTGTCGCCGACAAGTCACAGAATTTCTGAGATATTCCAATGACGTCAAGTCACATGAACTCCTCTACATGGAAGAGAACTGGGGAAAAAATTGCCGAACAAGTCGATCGAAAAATGTCGAAAATTCAAAATTTCGGTCACAGCGAGTGAGTTTGAATTTAATTTCAAATGAAAATGTTCATTAAATTTCTCTTTCATCTTGAAAATTCAAGAAAATTGGGTTTTTCGTGTTAAGCGATCGTTAATATTTCAATAAAAGCTTTAATTTACAATCTTATTGCGAATTCAGAAAAGTTGTTGCCTGAATGTTCCCTATTTTCGAGTTGGAAATCAAGAATTACTTGAATACTCAAGAAATTAACTGATCTACTCTTCAAATGATCTGGAAATCAATAAAATACTCGATTTTTCAGTTCAATTATTCTGTGAAAATTGAGAAAAATTAGGAAAATTTAGAGAAAAATGAAAAATTCCTGTCTTTTTCTTCCTAAATATTCATGTTCTCTTAAAAACTCATGAACTTCCGTGAATTCTACTTAAAACTTGAAATTTCATAACCATTTTTTCTCAAAATTCAATTCAATGTTACTCTCACGAGATTTACGCGTCACTTTGGTTTAGGCATCTCATATGACGTCATCGTCATTCCAAAATGCTCGAGAAACAGTACAGAAACGATGACTATCAATTTCTGAACAATATTCCCCGCGATTTACAAATACAACCTCGGCATTGAGGTCATAAACTCGGATTAACAAACGAAGAATGGAATGAGATAAAGTTTCTATATTGAACTTACTTCAACGGATTCAATACAATACAAAATATATCGAAATGGTGAGTTGCATTTTAACTGAACTGGTCACGCGTGCTCATGCAGATGGGGTGAGGAATTTTACGAGCAATTGCGAATCCCGCAAAGTAATGACCGTGCAGAGTCCCTTACATCGGGTGGGCCACGCCCACGCTGAAAATCCCCCCACAGAAGAGTGCAAGAAGAAGGGCATTAGCGCTCACAACTGGAGCTGTAAAGCCAATGCTAACTCTGGCTTTTTACCTTTTTGTTGGAGCTTTTATTCGTAAAGGCGCACGGAGTGACGGCTCCAGGGCTATCGTTTACCCGGTGTGGGCCAATGTTACGATGCGGAATATTCGTGATTTTGTTTTTCTCCGTCTTTTTTTATTCAGCGGGAAATGTTTTTTCGAGGCACTTACCATGCATTCATTCGAGTAGTTTTATTCTGTCTGGTTGTGTAGGCGAAGGTAGCGTGAGGGCTTTGTGGAGCTCAACTTTTGGAGGTTAGAAAGGTTCGATACATTTTTTTTTGCATTTTGCTGTACAAATAATTTCAGAGGAATTGCAAATTTTTATTTTCGATTTTAGAAATGTAATTTCTAACACTAATTCTTCGCTCTCTTACATCTTAACTGAAATAATAATGATCATGATACGACAGCAATCTTGTCACTTAGGGACACAATATTTCTTGATAAAATTCCCTCTAGAAAATATATTTTTATTAAATATTTCGCTGTTGTTGAAAGCAGAGCGATTGTTCATGTTTGAGACTTTCAAACTCAAACTGAGCAATTTTAAGGATATCCAAGTACTTTTGCTATTTTTCCCCAATGAAATTACTAGCGAAGTGGTAAAAGGAGATACGTAAATTTTGCCTATTAACCAGTTTTCAATCAATATCTCGTAATCTAAGGGAGATAGCAAAATTTTTGTCGGAATCTTTTTTGTGGAGCCAATTGAGTGCTACAAAAAATGTAATTACGAAAATTTCGCTATCTCCCTTAGATTTGGAAATATTCCTCAAAAACTGAACTCGGAGATAAGTCGAAAATTATTTGGTGAAATTCAACAACTAGTTGTTGAAAAAATGAATTACTAACGAGTTCTCGAATTTTGCATATTTCAAATATGTCGTGATTGTCGAAAGCCGAGCAATTATTCATGTTCAATCCTTTCAAACTGGAGCCAAACAATTATTTTTTTGTAATTTTCAGCTACGATTTCGTTGGCCCAAACAATACTGGCTTTATACAACTTGTTTTAGAAAACTTGTTGGTTTTTCTCTCAGTGCAGGCCATTACTCAACAAAAGAGCCCTCAAACCCAGATTAGACCGACAACCAGATCCATCAACAAATTCTAACTATCGCACTTATAACCCGATGACAGTAATATGACGTAACATTGGCACTGCTGACGAAAGAGTGCGCGCACCCGAGCTGAACCCATACCACCAACGTACAACGCGTTACGAACAGTGGTTTTATGGTTTATGCGAGCCACGTGCGGCTTATATCATAATACCACTTGGGTGATATGTCTCGGAGAGCAAGCGTTGGTGTGGCTTCTTTAGCCACTCTCAATGCCTCCCCCCCCTCCCCCCGCGCTGCCCCCCCTCGCCACTTCACAATCATTGGCTGCAGCATCCCATGACATCCGAGAATAATTTTCTGAGATGAGATTATTCCAAATGTCACTTTCTTGCATGCCATTTATTAACTCTAACAGCGGATTATATCTCCAACGCCCACAGGTTTGTCGTGAATTTTATGCCACAAATTTTTTAGTACATTTTATCGCGTCTTAAAAGCATTTGCGCACGAGTGAGAGACTATTTCAATCCAATAAAGTTGATAATTGTTTCTCAGAATCGCTTTTTAAAATTGGGGCCAATGGGGGACGTACATCAAGTATAGTTGGTTTTTAAGCGTTATTTAGAGGTCATGGAAATGATGATTTCATTTGTAAGTGATGAAGTCGTCGGTTGTGTTTAAGAAAATGTTTAGTTTATGTGAATAAAAATGCCAGGAGAAAAAATTGAAATTGAATAAATACTTTATTACGAATTATTTCAATAAATCCATTTATTTCCCGAGGGGCTTCGCCTCCTCGCCCTGTGACCCTTCTGTTGATCCACGTGACCCTTATTTTGACCTTCGTGACGATTATTTTGAGTCCCGTGACCCTTCTGTTGATCCACGTGACCCTTACTTTGATCCTCGTACCCTTATTTTGATGCTGGTGACCCTTATTTTGACCCTCGTAACCCTTAATTACTCACTCGTGAACCCTGAAAATTTTGCGTCGTCTTAATTTACAAAATTAATATACAGAGATAAACCATTTCTCTGAATTTACCACCTCATTGCCAGCATAAACTCGAAATTAAATGGAGAAAAAATTATACAGGTTTTCTAATTATCATAATTATATAATTACCTCTAAACCGAACGGTTTTCGGAGTAAATATCAGTGAATATTTTAGCTTATGAAATTCTCCACAAATAATTCCTTATTTCTCTGTTCCCCAGGGCGAATCATTACCGAGGTAATTAAGTAGAAAAAAAATCAGGTTAAACTTTTTTTTTTGGGTACTTAAAAATCAAATAAAATTTGTTAACAACTATTAAAATGCGAAAGTATGGTCTCAATACACGTGAACGTGCGCACGCGCAAAGCGCCCACCTGCCACGCCAGGGGGCCCTTCTTACCTCCGCTTTATTATCTATTATTACACGCGTGCAATGTTTTATTTTTCGGTAAAAAGGGCCAATGAGTCGGTTCGGTCTGGTTGAATTTTTTGAAGGATGGTCACCGCCCTCTCATGCTTAGAAATATTCCACGGATATTCTCAGTCCCTCCGCTGTTACCCTTTTTTCAGAATTGCCTCCGTGAGAGTTCATTAATCTCTGGGCGTAGCCTAAACACGTCGAATAATTCTACCGCTAAAATCCAGAACCGCTTCCCAGTGAAACTGACCGTCAATATATGGCTTTGGGAATTTTTTTTACGACTATGCTTTCGCTCGGGTTTTATATTTTAGCCGAATGAATTTTAGATTTTGGGGGGGACGGAAACAATGAGCGCACTGTTTTGGGGATTTCAAGCGTTCTTATTAGAGTTGAGTTAGATTTATTCTATCACTGTTGGAAAAATCTGGACTGAAATTGAAGTTAAAATGTTACGGGAAAATTGTGCCCAATATTGAGCGATCGTTCACGTTCGCGGGAATAATTTTTGATGGAATGACGGGGAAATTTTACAGCTTCGGCACGAATTATCCTGATGTCTCGCAGTTTTTCCCTGATACAGGGTGAAAAAGTACACTAGACGTTAGACATTTTTTGAAATTGCGTGGAAGATGTTATAATAAATCTCATGAGAGTGACATTGAACCGAATTGAGGGAAAAATGGATATGTAATTTCAATTTTGATTTTTATCAGGATAAAGTTTCTCTAACGTAGAATAAAATGTGATCATCATATATTAATCTTCACTAAATTTCAGGATAGAAATGAGGAAACGATGACTCATGATACACTTTTACAGAACGGTAGGATAATTTTTATCAAAAATTTTTTACAGTGTATCTTCCCCTTAATTATTACCTTAATTTTGAGCTGGGGAGTACCGCCTGTTCGATACAAGAACGACGAATCGACAACAAGAAACATGCGGCATCAGTACAAATATAAAGAGCACACACGTGTCAAGAAAAACAGAGTGAAACTTGACAAAATTTACGTGAATACAAACTGAGTGTTATTCCCAAATACTACATCACCCAAATGCCCCCTCCGATCCTCATCTAGAGGACCAATTTTCAACTCTCTTGTTTGCTGGAGATTCAATTTCAGATAAGGGGTACGGTTCCGTCATCACGAGTTAAGAGTTGCTCTGTAGATATCTAAGCATACCTCCACGAGACAGCCGAAGGAATGAGAAAAAGGAAATCACGCGGGGGCGCATAGCACGAGAGAAAAAAAAAAGCAGTTGATGTGTAAGTGAGGGTAGGTTTTAGTCCTGTGCAGCCGAGCGTAGCGTCGGCGCCACGGCTGCCAAATGGCCAATTCGTGTTTGCAGATTGGCTCTATCTCGGCACCCCGTAGCGCCCAGAGATTGCCATTTCCTCTGTTCAAGTCAGAGTGTACGAAGTGCTTCTGACCCCTGACACCTAATTGCAAAAACGAGAAAATCACATTCTGGTTTAAATTCAATTTTATTATGTAGTGAGCATAACCGAGATGATCTTCACTTTTTCGTTGCTCTGATCTGAGATATCCTCTATCTTATCTCAGGGGTTTCAGGTTTAGGTCGGGAGTAAACGGAGATCGTTTTGTCTTATCCACGTCCGGTCGGTGTATATCGTACTAATATTGATCCTGTTGGACGAAATGGAAGCGCCTCTGAAGTGGCGGCGAGATAACACGTCGAGACAAATTGCGTCCGCAGCGGTAGCTTCGGATATGTCGATGGATTATCATTGGTGAGGTGCTTTTGAGAGATGACGAGCGAGTGTTAGAAAAAAAATTGACATTTCGGGACAGCCAGGGGAGGGGATCATGAAATTTGAGGTTTCACTGGAAATTCTACGAAATTCCAAATTTTTCACATTGAATTTTCAATTAAGGATATCCTAGGATTTTTGATATTTTTTCTCCAGTGAAATGGTTTCCTACTTTTGTACACGGCGANTGCGGCATCAGTACAAATATAAAGAGCACACACGTGTCAAGAAAAACAGAGTGAAACTTGACAAAATTTACGTGAATACAAACTGAGTGTTATTCCCAAATACTACATCACCCAAATGCCCCCTCCGATCCTCATCTAGAGGACCAATTTTCAACTCTCTTGTTTGCTGGAGATTCAATTTCAGATAAGGGGTACGGTTCCGTCATCACGAGTTAAGAGTTGCTCTGTAGATATCTAAGCATACCTCCACGAGACAGCCGAAGGAATGAGAAAAAGGAAATCACGCGGGGGCGCATAGCACGAGAGAAAAAAAAAAGCAGTTGATGTGTAAGTGAGGGTAGGTTTTAGTCCTGTGCAGCCGAGCGTAGCGTCGGCGCCACGGCTGCCAAATGGCCAATTCGTGTTTGCAGATTGGCTCTATCTCGGCACCCCGTAGCGCCCAGAGATTGCCATTTCCTCTGTTCAAGTCAGAGTGTACGAAGTGCTTCTGACCCCTGACACCTAATTGCAAAAACGAGAAAATCACATTCTGGTTTAAATTCAATTTTATTATGTAGTGAGCATAACCGAGATGATCTTCACTTTTTCGTTGCTCTGATCTGAGATATCCTCTATCTTATCTCAGGGGTTTCAGGTTTAGGTCGGGAGTAAACGGAGATCGTTTTGTCTTATCCACGTCCGGTCGGTGTATATCGTACTAATATTGATCCTGTTGGACGAAATGGAAGCGCCTCTGAAGTGGCGGCGAGATAACACGTCGAGACAAATTGCGTCCGCAGCGGTAGCTTCGGATATGTCGATGGATTATCATTGGTGAGGTGCTTTTGAGAGATGACGAGCGAGTGTTAGAAAAAAAATTGACATTTCGGGACAGCCAGGGGAGGGGATCATGAAATTTGAGGTTTCACTGGAAATTCTACGAAATTCCAAATTTTTCACATTGAATTTTCAATTAAGGATATCCTAGGATTTTTGATATTTTTTCTCCAGTGAAATGGTTTCCTACTTTTGTACACGGCGAGAAATCAGTAGTGAAGCGGTAAACCGAGTTAAGTCGATTTTGACTATTAGCCAGTTTTTGCTGAATATCTCGGAATCTAAGAGAGATAGCAAAATTTTTCTCATGACTTTTTTTATAACGCTCTATTGGCTCTACAAAAAAGGTCATGACAAAAATCTTTCTATCTCTTTTAGATTCCGAGATATTCGTCAAAAACTAGCCAATAGTAAAAATCGACTTAACCCGGTTTACCGCTTCGCTACTGAAATGTTCAGTAAAAATTACGGAACTCCCAATTCGCTCACCGATTACGGAATCGACTCAGAAAATTTAAGTGACGGTATCGTGATTTTTCACGGGAGATTCAGCTAAAAATTACGGAAAGCTCTGGAAAAATTCCGTGACAGTTCCGTTAAATTTCCTACAACCACATTTCTCCATAAAATTCCACAAAGTTGTCTCACGCAATTCAATTGGCAATTTTGATGATTAAAAATGGTCGAATCTGTGTGGTCTGTAATAAAACGATAAAAAACACTTGGATATCCTTAAAAACTGTTCTCACCCGAAATAAGTCAGTTTTCGTTACCCAATTTTATGAATTTTGTATGTAATTAGGTAACTTGTTTCTTATTCTCCGCGTACAATGCCTTCTAAAAACGAGAACCCCCTTTTTCTCAGTGAAATAGTAAACCCATGTATCATTCAACCAAATGATGACAAAAATAAATGACAAATGCAATTTAACAATTCTCCAAGTCGTGAATACCATCAGAAATCTCACGAATGGCCATAAATCGCATTCGTTCCACTCATGTGATCCCCACAGACGCTTATTAATGATATTAATCCACCTACCTGGCATTAATAATTCCCCCATTAATCTCCACTCCGTGGAAGCCGAAACTGCCCATTGGTAACTGCAACATTCGAAGGATTTGTTAAGTGATGGACTGCCAGGAGTTGATGCCCACGCATTACCATATGGACAGCGATCCCTGATGAAGGCAAAACCTCCAGACATCAACTCCAGATATTTCACCATCGAGAATTTGCCGGAGTGATGAACCTCACTCGTGACATCGTCATTTTCGAAAATTAATTGTTCTGTCATCGGTATGAGGTTTGACTTTGATTCGGAGTGAAGTGGGTCAGGCGGGGCTGAAAATTGTCTTGCGTCAGTGACAGCGGGCAGGTGAATCACAGGTGACTCGTCGATGATGTGGGGGATTTTTATTTCTCTCGTTTCGGGCCTCCATCGGCTTGGCCCATTTTCTCCGGACCTACATCAGGCACAACGGGGGGTGGCTGCACTCCCTGCCGAGCGGACTCCACGCCAAAGCGGTTGTAGTTGTGGTGGAGAAGAGGGCGAAGGGGGATCAAATGTTTAGGTGATTATTATTGGATTTTTTTATTCTCCAATTAATTTTTTTCCCCAATTTTTTTTTAATTAGGAGAATAAGTGGGAACTGCTTTCGTCGGAATATAGTCAATACCAAAGCTACTAAATATCCACACAAAATGGTATGTAGTACTTACCGCCTTCAATTCAGTAGCGAAATGGTCAAACGGTTTGAGTCGACTTAGCTCTTAGCTGAGTTTTCGAGGAATATCTCAAAATCTAAGGGAGATAGCGAAATTTTCGTAAATATCTCTTTTGAAGCTCTTAATGTGCTCTATCGAAAAGGTCATAACAGAAATTTTGCTATCTGCCTTAGCTTGCGGGTTATTCATTGAAAACTCATGAGTAGTCAAAATTGACTTGAACCGTTTGATCACTTCGCTACTGAATTATTATTAATAAATCAATACTAAATCAATTTATGGGAATCCAAACTTAAAATGACAAGTATCGTCGATCCGTTCACCAAGTAAAGCCTCAAATTATATTTGAAAGAACTAAAGCAAAAAACCAAATTAAATTCCATTGAAAATTGTATAATTCGCAATTAAACCAAGTTATTTATCACAAAAACAAGAATGAATCTTTCAATTTCTTCCAAATGAATAATAAATGAACAGTCATCACATATTATTTGTAAATTTTCCAATTACGCTATCAATTAAGCATTTCCCTGGAGAAAAAATAGCCACAGTACTTGGGTATCCTTAAATCGCGAAACGAAAAACGGTATCAAGTCAATTTTGACTATTGGCCAGTTTTCCATGAATATCTCGGAATCTAGGGAAGATAGAAATTTTTTTGTCATAATCTTTTTTGTAGAGCCGGTTGAGAGCTACAACAAACGGAATTACGAAAATTTCGCTATCTCCCTTAGATTCGAAAATATTCTTAAAAAACTCAACTGGGAAATAAGTCGACGTTTTACCATTTCGCTACTGAACTGAAGCTTCATAAATATTTCTTCTAAAATCATTAAAACCTCAATATACCGAAAAAACGGGTATGTTCCCTATTTCATCAATTTTTTCCCTCCAGACTAATCAACTAGATCATCAACCGCGGTTTTTTACCTCGCCCGACCCATCAATATCCCCCATCTCGTTAAACTCCAACAAAACTCAACTCGTTCCACCTCACCTCGCGATACAAAAAGGAGGTGATATAAAAAAAAATGACTAATTTTTCTCGTATAATCGAAACGTCCCGTGGTCTTAGATCCATCTATGTCTCGTGATACAAGAGAGGCACCGCCCCTCTCGAAGCTTGCACAATTCCTCAAAAGATACCGAGGCTATCCTCACGCGCCCACGAGCCTCATTTATCACACGAGTGAAGCCAATGTCTAAGAAACACCTGCATTGTCTTAGTCCTGCAGGCGGTATTGTACCAACTGGCATTGTTGTTTTTATTCTCGTTTTCTCACGACGGTCCTAGGTACTGAGCTACCGCTGGTGCTAGCGCTGATTCAAAGGCCGGCGGCGGCGGTGAAGGCAAAGGTGGAAGGAGGAAACAGAAGGACCGGGTCACTCCAACTGCCCGACGATTTGCACTTTTTTTGTTCCCGAGAGCCCGGAAAAATTGAGAGTCCGGGGAGTGGGACTTTTTCCGCGCTATTGTCTCACTTCTACGGAGGATTCAATTCGACACTCTCGGGGGGGCGCTCGCATTGTCTTACGCGTGCCACGGAACAATCAGATTGAATGGGAATAATCGCGGTTCGAGGGGATCCTCACAAATTTGAAACAAAATGTTCGTTACTTTTGATCTTTGGAAACGCTGATGAGAATCTGGGGGTTCATGGGTAATTAACTCCGGAGATTTATCATTTCGAAGAATGCGGCTCGTGGAGATAATATTCAACTGGTGGGGGGATCAAACATGAGTAGATCGATTTTAGAACGGGGAAAATCGTCAATTCAAGGACGAAAGTGTTCTTGAATTGACGTTTTGAATTTTCAAAACCGAAATGTACGCTATTTCAACACTAAGATTCCCTTGAGGATACCCAAGTTTTTTTTATAGTTTGCCACAGATCACACTGTATATTCAATCATTTTCAATCATCAAATTTGTTAATTAAATTACGTGAGAATAATTTGATAAGAATTATGAATATTCAACGTCATAAAAATGACATTTTGCACACAATTTTTTTTTTTAATTCGTTATTTATAAATAAATAATTAAAACTGCTGATGGATTTTTGAAGACAATGTTCGCAAATTTAAAAAAATGGCGATTTTTTTATTACTTGATGAATCTTCCTCCAATCTAATTTCTATCTTTTTACAGATTTTTCAAATGATTTTTAAATGTTTTCAAAATGTCTAATGGTTCAGTATCGAGATTCAAATTCCGACATGCAATTTTTCAATGGTAAAATCATTGTACTCAAATGAAAGCTCTGATGTTCGACTACAAAAAAAAAAAAAGCATTTCAATGGAGAAAAAATAGCCAAAGTACTTGGCTATCCTTAAAATACCAGAAAGGAGGTCTTAATTTGTGTACAATTGTCCTAGATTTGCGTAAAAATGACTCAGAATTATAAATTTTCTCTCTGATTTGTAGGAAAAATTGTCCTATCATAAGCAGAAATTTTATTTATTTTCCAGAGATTTTTCCTCGCCAGTTTTCAATCTAACAAAATTCTGAAATACAAAATTTTTCACGGGGAATAGGAAACGTTTTTCACCGAGCAGAGATGACGAATATAGACAATGAGATTAGTCTCATATCTATATAATTTCTTTAATCTTCTCCCCTCGTTTATCTTCTTTTACCCTACCAAATTATAAAAAAATTTCCATGTAATATAATTGTGATAATTGTTTAGATCGAGGTAATGAATTAAAAAACAAAATAATATTTGTGACGTTTTTCTCAGACGATCACTGAATGCTGATTTCATGACCCCATTAAACAAATGGTCGAACGCTTCAGCGAGGGTTTTTTCCCATTTCGATATATTCACTTTATAGATTCAACTTTTTGTCGTTTAGAATATCTGACTCTGGCCGTCCGCCTGTCGGAGAACGAGTGGACAAATGGTGGATCATTAAGAAACGATTCGTTTGAATTTTCATCGTCATCCCTTCCCCCCCTCCAGGAGATTTTTAACCTATGACTGAATCACTCAGCGAAAATTAACAACCCAATTAAAACAACCATTAACGACCCCCCCCACCCGTATCTCATTAGTTCGGAATCGTTTGCAACTTTTAATGGAGAGTATTCTCATAATTGTTTTTATTTGTTCGCGTCCGACTGAGTTTCTCTCTTTGTCATATATTTTTTTCCGATGCTCCTGGCGGCGCGCGATGGATGGAGTCTCATTACCTCTTGGCTTTATGATCGTTTTCTTATCGTGTATGTGGTATTCGCCTGCCCAATACGATTAGCCACGCTCTGATATCGGTTTTGTCGAGTGTTGCGTGTTGTACTGAGAACCGAGTGATTTTGTTTTGCGTATTAAGGTTATTGAGGGGGGAGGAGTCGAGTATCAATAATTAATAGTTTTTGTGGATAGGGAACACGAACTGAAATCACATAATTGGAATAATAGAGGAATTAAATAACAGAGAGTATATATTAGTATATTTTATACTCAAGTGGGGGATGCGTATTTCAATTCGAAGATGATTCTTTTGCATCAGGCCGGGTTGCAGCAAGCCCTCTCCAGTGTAACATAAGGGTCAGGCACTAAGTGTCAGAATATAAGGGCCGAAAAGTGCAGGTTAAAAAATGAGGGCCAGAATATTAGGGTCAAAACATTAGGGTCAGACTGTAAAAATAAAAAAAGTGGGTGTTAGGCAATGAGGGCCTAAATATAAGTCATATATTATGCTTGATCACCGTTTTTAGCCCTTATATGACCCTCATTGCCTGACACCCACTTTTTTACTTTTATATTCTGACCCTAATTTTTTTATCCTAACATTCTGGCCCTCATTTCTTCACCTTTACATTCAGGCCCTCAGTTTTTGACTCTAATATTCCGGCCCTCATTTTTTAACCTCCACTTTTTGACCCGTATATTCTCACACTCAGTGTCTGACCCTCATATTAGACTCGAGAGCGCTTGGTACAACCCGGGCTGATACGAAATACAACTATTATTTTAGAAATCCCAGGCGTCTTAATCCAGATCTTCAGGTACATTTAAAATCCTCGACCGATGAAGCCGCGTAAAATACTCTAAACAGTAACATTTCTCTAATACCGAATACCTCTCGCCCCTTTCCACAGTAAAAATCTGTCCAGAGGGATAGAATTTCAAGTTTTAGAATGAAATTCAAAGTTCGATCTTCCCCACCTTAACAGCTTTCCGCTGTCGGCGATTAGGCTGCGAGTGGTTTCCTCCATTCGCTGTTTATTACTCTTTTTATCTTCCTCGCGTGTTTTTTTAATGCACCATCGACTCGTGGAGTGTTCCTCGCCGCTCCTCACTCCGGCAAACTATCGAATGCCGCCCTATTGAGCCCGAAAAATCGTCCGGCGATAGATTATTTTAATCGAGTGCTGTCGATGGCGCGACAAAACGCTCCTTTGTCCCCTTGGATCGTCCACCGCCCGCCATCACCTCTCCCAATTTCGCGCCACTTCTTTTTGTCATTATTCATGAATAAAAAGGGGCTTTATACAATTTCAATGGGTCCTTATTCACTTTTCACATCGAATTTTACTTTTTGCTTCATTTTTTCGCCTTTTTTTCATTCTTTGCGGCTCATTCTCACCCGCGCAGGCACTCATTCTTCTTGGATTCTTTGGCAGTGACTGTAGCCAGTGTTTACGAGAGTGGGGGCAGCTTTTTTTACGCACGAGCAGCGCGAAATCCCTCCGGAGAGATTTCTTTTTTATCTTGGTTTCTTGTCGTTCGCATTTACATTCGGCGTTTTCCTGTGTTGTAGGTTTATTGCGTTGTTGAAATGCGCGGGAATCGACCGGGGGATATTGCAATCCTGACCGCAAGAGAGAAGCCACAAGTGACAAACTATTACGGGGAATACCACTTCCTTCCGCCTTCCAGCCATTTCACATTTCCCATGGAGGTGTCCGTGGGGGCTTTGTTGAGGTGTTCCTTTCCGCTTCAGAGGGAAATGAGAAATGGAAAGAAGAATAAATAATTCTGATGCCGGTACACCGCTGGGAGAACTGTGAAATTTCATGGAAAATTTCCTCCCTCCTCGGCTCGCCCAATCAGAGCGCAGAATTCGAGGTCACGTGACACGTTCATGTCGGTTTTATTTTGATAATTCACCAGGCTACTAGGGAATTATCAAAATGATGATAGTTCCACAGTTGCCTGTCAATTGATCTCTCTGATTTTGACATTTCAATTTGTGAAAAAAGCTTGTGTGAGGTTGTGTTGAGTTGATTCAAGATAAAGAGTCATTCAAAATGAGTCGATTTGGCCAGAATTCTTTACGAGAAACTGATAACAAGATTAACCTTTTTTTTTACTTCTGTGAGATGTTCGTGTAAGGTGCCACGTGACCTCGACCACTGCACTCTGATTGGTCGAACCCAGGAGGAAGGAAATTCTCCTCTGAATAGCCCTCGACCTCCAAAATTCATCGGATATTTACCTGAAGTTTCCCTGCGTATCAGCAATCGGGATGAGTTTTGCGGAAAAATCACTCGCGCTTTGGGCTCGTGATTTTTATCCTGCAAAACTCATCCCTCTCGTTGCTACGCGACGAAGCTATCGGGAAATATCCGATAATTGTGAAGGTCTCGGGGTATTACAACCGAGAATTTCATATCCCTGCGAGTAAAATTCACGTGACACTCAATAATATTTCCAGTGCCAGCTGTATTGTTCCCGAGCTGGCACTTTGTGCCCCATTTTCCGTGCACTAGAATTTTTCTAAAGAATTTCTCTCCTCGTTGGAAAAAAAATTGAATTGAGGTGTGAACTCAACAGATGAGAAATATCTCCCAAGTTTTACTTCCAGTTTCACGCGAAAATTACAAATGAGAAGTACTGAGAACTAAAGAAAACTGTAAAAATCGTGCCAGCTTCGTATTCCATCGAGAACTTGGCGCACGACTGACTCGCGCCGATGGTCACACCCTGCGGCTCAGTGCAGAGAGAATAATTTCATGAAATAGCTCGAGTTTTTTGTTTCCCGGTCATTTTTGATTTTTTTCCATTCTCCGCTCACGCTTCCGGGGACGCCACCGGGGAGATTGTGGAGGCGTTCCACAAAATTTAACTCACAACATTTATTGTAATTAATACATTTAGTCGCGGTGTGGGAACCGGAGGTTGCGGTTGTTTCGTTCAGAGTGCTATGAAGTGGAGCCTCTGACTGCGCCATCAGGGGTCATGAAAAAGTGGTCGATCGTAAAAAGCCCTCGGGTGGTCCGGTTTATTCATCATTGAGTGACGGGAAAATGTTCGAAGATTATTAAATTGGATTAGAGCAAATTAATTACAGTTTTCTATTGTTCGCAAATTTTTCAATTATTCTAATAAATTAGCAATATGCTTCCGAATAGTTATTTTGCACATCATTTCCTCCTATCGTATATAATTCATTGTCTAATTCCTTTTATTGAATGATTAACATTTCTTTTCAACTAATTTTGTCAGATTTTCAACTTAGTTGAATGTCATCATCATAATTATTCCTATTATCCTGTTCTTCTATACAACCAATTGTCTTTTTTACAGTTCTATCTCTCCCCAAACTCCCGAGAAGTTTTATCTACCTCTGACTGAGTGAGACTCATGGGAGTCGCCCGAGGGCAATCGCGAAAAAAGAAATAAACACAGCAGCTAAATAATAAGCATTCCACTCTCTTGCCCTGACTCTAATGCTCCCGCTACCGTTGCGTTTCACTTGACTTTATCCTAGGATGCACAAAATTGCGGACAGCATGCTCCAGTCCAACTATCTGAAGAGTCCATCCATGTAATTACCAGTCCGAATTCCAGGACTGAAAATGACGGAAAAAAATAGATTACGTTGTTTCTTTTTCATGAAAACATCAGGTAAGGGGAACGAGAGAAGAAAGCACCAGTGGCATTCCTTGAATTTCTTTTTGAATAACAATAATTACGTCGAAGTGACAATCATCGAGGACAATCATCAACTGAGGAATGAAAATTCAAATCGTATTGGTTTTCTTACGTTATTAATTCATCGTTTTATGAATAAAACAGCATTTTGTGTTGTGTATAAAAGAGAAATTTTAATTACTCGATATAATTTTGATTGAATAATGATAATTATTTGTTTATTCAATAATGCGGTTTAAAAAATTTTCCGCTGAAATTTCAAGGAATTTTTTCATTGAAAATTCTTAATTTCATGGAGAAATCAGTAGGAACTGTAAATGAGTTGAATTATTCCAAGAAAATTGATGAAAAATCAGGAGAATTCAGAGAAATCTCTCCCTTAAATTTCAGATTCCTCTGAATTTTCCGGAAAATCCTTCAAAATTCCTGGAATTCTCACAATATGTAAGCAATTTCCAGCCAATTCAAGCTAATTTGACAGTGAATATTCATTTTCACTTGAAAATTCACGTAAATTGTGAAATTTCTATTCTCCAGTCGATAAAAAATTCAGACTGAATAACTAATCCGTGAAAATAATTGAAAAACGATTATTAAAATTTATTATTATGGATTATCTATATTGAATTTCATCACATTTTATCTGCGACTATTCAACAATTAACCTCGAAAAATCCATGGATAAACTGATAAATGAAAAGTGCACTTCGTGCAAGTTGCCTATTGCCCCACGATCAAAGATTAACGTTTCAATTCAATGGTCTCGATTAAAATCCCATGCGCCCGGAGGTGTTGAGTAATCATTCATACACGATCATTGGTTACCTCCGCAACTCTTGCACAATCCCGAGAATTTTTAAGCGCACCTGTCGCTCTGCCCCATGTGCTGAGTATTTCATTCGATAAGAGAAAAATACCAGCCGCGAATCAGCATCAGCCGATGACTTATCTCGGGTAATCAGATGCGTCTCGACGTTCCTCTTTTATCGTAATCTCCCCCTTGCGCAATCCAAATTCCTCGGGTTCTGTTCGCGACTGGCTGCCTTCCTCATTCAGAGGACCATGTTAGCTCGTCTCGCTCTTTATTCAGCATTTTTCCGTTGTTTTTGCTTTTCGAGAGAGGGAAAACGATGCACTGTGGGGTATCCCGATAAAAATACAATAGTCAGTGGGATGTGACTATTATTACGAGGACAACGTGTGGGCGAATTCCCGGACACGTTGGGAGACGAGACCCAGGTTATTTTCAATGGTCGCATTTCATGTTGAAGATACTTTCTCACGACCCCGTAGGACTGATACTATTGTTTGAGATTATTGTTTCAGATAGAGGGAGGGGGGATTTGACTGGAGATTTTGTTGGATGAATTTTGGGGGTGGATTCGAGGAATTGAGTGACACCATGATTATATTATGGTATTGGGCAATCATTTCTAAAATAAATATGGGCAATGTCGAACGAATGGAGAAAGTAAGGCGGTTTTCATGAATACAATCGCCTTGCATCCAATTTTCATGAAGCCCGTTGAATAAACGAATCATAATTGTCCAAATCATTTAGGTCAGAGGAAAATCGAATAATTCTACTTTCTTAATATTGCGTTTACTAAGGTTTTCTTCGAACAAAGTTGATTAGAATTAATAGCTAGAATTATGAGATTATCTCACATTTTTCACGTTAAGGATAGGAGAATCTGAATGCAATATAGTGAAAATGATGATCGATTTTTTCACTTTGAACAAATAATATTAATATCCAAATACAAAATTTCTGATGTGAATAACAAGAAGCTGTGACTCAATATTCCAAATGAAGTTTTAATTTTTAATTTGGTGCTGATAACACGAGATGACAATATTCTAAGCACGGAATTATATTGATGAGATGAACAACAGATTAATTGAATTACCGTGTAAACTAACTAAAAATTGGTAACAGTGTGGGCACGCATTTTTACCAGAGTATCAACAAACATTGAATTCCAGAAATTCACACTCCAAAGTGTGTCCTAGGAGGAATTGAACTGTTTATGATTAAAATTAGAATTATGATTAAAATATTATTCAGTGGGCACAGGAATTAGAACATGAGCAAATCATTTATTGTAATATGAAAATTTAACAGCTGATAAATTAAAAAAATTAATATCGAGGCTAGTCTAGTTGAATGTTTACTGCGCCAAACCTGTGATTTCACGTCGAAAGTTAATTCTCCTCCCATCTCTGGGCGATAAAAATATGACGATGTTATATGTTCCAATGTGTTATGTTTTTCGAAGTTTCATTAACATGAAGGTTAATTATAATTACCCTCCCCTCTTTCGGTACGCTGCAGACGTTCGGTGCGTATCGTTGCGCTCGGCGCAGCAATTACCCGACGCACACAAGAAGGATCCTCCAGCGTTCCGGTTTTGTTGTGTCCACGGTGACGCTTGGCGTATGCCCTCCAAACGCCCGATGCGTTCGACTCGCTCATTAACCCGTACATTATTCTACATATACCCAGTATTATTCACATTTGAGGTCTTTATTTCTACATTAATTATCTTGGAATAAAAGTTTTTTTCTTTTTTCGGTGCATCAGATCGAAAAAAATTATACTTCATTTCAGGATTTCAAAGGTTTCATAATGGGATTTTTTTGTTTTAATTTGAAGTCTGAAAGTCTTCAGTTGAGGGTTATGAAAATCTCAATTTGAGATGTGCAAAAGTCTTAATTTAAGACCACACTGTTAAAAAAAAATATCTAAATTGTTGGAGAAATGACAGTGAACTCAATTTAAGGTAAGAAAGTCTATGAAATTTCAAGTTTCCATGAAAATTCAAGGACATTCCTGATTTATCAGTGGAAAAAGAGAAAAATTCCATAGTCTATATGAATTTCCAATACAAACATGAGTTTTCAGTGGAAGTGAGACAAAAATTTCCCAACTCCATTGAATTTTCAATGGAACCTGAATATTCAAAAACAAAATGACATAAATTTTCAATTTTTCCCTCAATTTCTTCATTTTTACGGAATAATTTACCTGAAAATTCAAGTATTTCATTGATTTTCAGATCATTCGAACAGAAAATCACCGGAATATTTCATTTTCAATGACAATATTTCCTGAAATATCACTGAAAATTAAACACACTGAAAATTTCCCGGATTTGGCCCACAAAATTCAGACGAAAATTGTCACCAGTGTACACCCCTCGCCATCGAAGATCCCCGGACACAATCCGCACATCCACCTCCCATCGATCTCTCCCCACCGCCAATATCATCACGTCGCCTGAATATCCATCGCTCCAGCGGGCAAAACGGCCGATTGGCCACAGTCCAGAGATCGTGAGGGTGTGTCGCACTCTCTCCCGACACAATGTTTCATGTCTCGGTCAGCTACTCCACCTAATCGCCTCAAAACTCGAAAAAAAGAGCGAGAGAGATGGAGAGAATTGACGGTGCACGGGTTCAAAATGATACACTGTCCCGCATGATATACGCGCAAGATAGATACCCCACCCCCGCGCCACATCTGACGCTTCGACGAGCACGTGGTAGGATTCACACTGACCGATTCTGCTGATAGATATACTGCCATTTCCTTCCTCCAATGCTTTTCCGTTTTGCCTCCACCCGTTCTTGTACATATTTTTTTTCAATATCGCCGTCTCTGTTTTGTTCCTGAATATAAATTTACACGTACGCTAGGCGCCTCCTTCTCCCTTTACCCCTGATACTGTCCGGTGTATGCAAATAAAATAGTCGACTGGGATGCGAGAGATGGTCGCGATGACTGCTCCATGGACGGTTCCGGCTAGTGGTGCGCAGTTCCCGCTTTTTATTTTGCTCTGTATTTTCTGTTATGTGATTCAAACCATCTCACTCGCTCATACTCCTCTCTTCGGCTATCGAATCCAATGTTTTTGCTATTGTTTTTTTTTTCTAATTTTTGAGGCGTTTTGTGTGCAGTCCTTCATGGAGAAGTTGCGGTGATTGCGTGTGTGGGTGAGGCAGAGAGCAGCCAACACGGTCACAAAGCGTGCCACGTACCGACGGGCGTGCTTCCTCCGGGTGTTCGCTCCACTGGGCCAAACCCAACCGTCAGCCCCCGCACTACAACTCTACTCATCTCTTTGCCCGGACTACCCCGCTCTGGCGACTATTCAGATTGCACGAGTCGACTCGCTTCGGTCGGTTTTGCTTACGAGTGGATGGATTGTAAATTGTCTGTTTTGAAATTGGTTAATTTTGGGGGGGAGAATGGGTGGGGATTGCGGAGAGATTTAAAAAAATTCGTTCTGATCGGTAGAAAAACTAGTTCTAACCAGTACCAAGGGGCTTCTGGGGAAAAGGAAAATTTTGTAGTTCTTCGGAGTCACGGAAGAACTGGATGCAAGTACTTTTGTTACTCGGGACAAGTAGAAAAAGTACCAACACACGGAGAGAAATATTCAGTAAAAATTATGAAGCAATTCACGTAATCCGGAATGGGGAATCGTTTACCGGCAATTTTTATAGGAATGGAAAAGAAATCTGAAACATTCAGTGAATTGTCAGGCTCAAGGTCATTATGGAATTTCCCTATCAGGGAAAAATGGAACTGAAATTTACAGTTCTCTTGAATTTCTCCACGGAATTCTGAATTTTCAGTGACGACACTCCTTGAAATTTCAGTGGTAACTAAACTCGATAAAAATTTTCAATAAATGCACCGGAAATTTCAAACAAAAATTTTAACAGTGCAGTGACATGACTCGAAAAATCATAACTTTGTCTTCTCCGTGACGTTACTCCAACAGACATCGCCAAAACTTCCTCAGCCTCCCGCACTGTTAGAGGACCATCCAGGGTCAGGGGGTAATCCGATGAAAAGTGATTCCAAAGCCGCACAATACTCCAAACGTCGATGTATGTGTCCGTTTGAAAAAATAGTGGATGGATAAGGATAAAAGCGCCTCGTCGATGCCCCCTGCGCGCACGCGATAACCACGCTCTCCGCTGTGGGCCGTTACGCCATGTTTTTCGTGCCTCTGAGAAATAAGAGGCAGCATACGAGGGGTCAAGAGGTCGGGAGATACCACCGCTCTGGGGCGCACGCAAACCGTCTTTTATTCCCGTGCGCCCGCACCCGCTATATAGTCTCTCACATTCAACCCCCCCCCCCCCCCCCCC
>NW_021680366.1:2539192-2546293 GCF_001412515.2 Diachasma alloeum
GCCCCGCCAGCCCCCCGCCAACGACTCTCACAAATGTTGAAGATAATGCTATCTCCTCACTCAACTTCTTGAGTGGAAATTATTCTTTCTCGGATGATTTAAGACGTGTAAAATCTTTTATTTGGGGGCGAGAGGAATCGAGAGAAATGAAGAGTAAAAGTGTTTGCTAGGATTTTTTTTCATTCGAGTTGGGTAATTTTTTCTTATCTACACTTCATTATCGTCTCATTCCATCGCTCAACTCGTCTCGGATGGGAGTGAAGGGGCAATCTAATCGTGAACGATACGCCTCGCTCTTACATCCTCTTGATAACCTCCGGTGATTCCGACGGAGACACGTGAAAATTTTGTCTAAATTTTGTATCTTCACGGATTTGTGGCGCAAAATGTGCGTGTTCACATGTTATCAATTTTTATGTATTCAAAGTGAAATAGTCGATCATCCTCATTATGCGCTTTGCCGGTCAGATTCGGTATTCCCTTTTTCAATTAATTGTTTATAGTCATTCTCACGGCAAACAGCAATACGACCGATGAGATTCATATGTCCCAATTTATCAGCTCTTAAATTTTCGTATTAATATAAATGATTTGCTCATGTTCTAATTCCTATGCTCGCTGAATAATATGTTAATCGTAATTACAATTCAATTCCTTCTAGAACACACTTTAGAGTGTGAATTTCTGGAATTCAATGGTTGTTGATACTCTGGTAAAAGTGCCCACACTGTTATCAATTTTTAGTTAGTTCACACGGTAATTCAGTTAATCTGTTGTTCATCTCATCAATATAATTCCGTGCTTAGAATATTCTCATCTCGTGTTATCAACCAAATTAAAAATTAAAACTTCATTTGGAATATTGAGTCACAGCTTCTTTTTATTCATATCAGAAATTTTGTATTTGGATATTAAGATTATTAGTTCAATGTGAAAAAATCGATCATCATTTTCACTATATTGCATTCAGATTCTCCAATCCTTAACGTCAAAAATGTGAGATAATCTCATAATTCTAGCTATTAATTCTAATCAACTTTGTTCGAAGAAAACCTTAGTAAACGCAATATTAAGAAAGTAGAATTATTATATTTTCCGCTGACCTAAATAATTTGGACAATTATGATTCGTTTATTCATGTTTCATAGAATGGTATTCAATTCTCTTTTGTTTGCCAGGCGGCCTTCATGAAAATTCTTTTAGATACATCCCTCATTGGATAGTTCATAATAGTTGATTAAAAATCAGCCGCGATAAATTATTTTTTACTTCGCCCATCGTTTCAACATCTCCGTGCGTCTTAACACGATTACGCGTTCTTTTTATCCCGTTAAAATTACGAGGGCCCGATAATCTGGTTCATGACAACTACTATCTCCCCGGTTCTCCTCTCTCTTCACGCAGCGCAATGCGGCGCGTAAGCACAATAAGTGTTTACGTGTTTCGAAGATAAATCGCTTACGCCTTACCACGCGAGGGATTCCGATAATTTCACGACTGGGACACGCGCGCTGTGCGATCCCCTATCGCAATTTCTTTCCAACTCACGAGGTAAAAGTTTGAGGCTTTTTGTGGATTCTTTCTGCTATCGTTCATTACGGTTATTGATAATTCCTCTTCAGATTCATCAATTTAATTGATTCTTTATCTTCAATTTCACCTACGCGGAGAAAAAACTGCAGCAAAAATTGCGTGACAAAACGTTAAAGTGATGCAAAATGCGAAAAATTACGGAACAATTCGCGTAATCCGCAATGGGGAATCGCTTTCCGGCAATTTTTATAGGAATGGAAGAGAAGAAATCTGAAACGTTCAGTGAATTTTCAGGTTCATCACCGAACAAAGTACGAAATTGTCACAAAATTTTTCCCGAAGAAGTAAAATCTTACAGAAACTTGCCGACTTATTATGCCTACAAAATAAAAAATTCTTGAACGTTCAACAATTTTTATGAAGCTGGTGAGTTATTTCTACGTTCTGTTCCGTAAAATTTCTCAATCGTTAGGGAAAAATTACGGAACGACTTGTCCCCACAGCAATGAGTGATTAGACGGGTGGTTAATTTTTACGGAACAAATCGTAGAATTTACGTGGCGATTCGTACAATTTCAGTTCCGACTCACTTTTTATTGAATTTTCCTTCGCTCGCGGATTACCTTTCAAAACGTAATTTTTTGTTTTATTCTGGTTATTTTTATTGCATTTTTCTCTCCGTCTAGATAAGCGCATGACTAATGAAAACGTCACATCTAACTCGTTCCTAATTCAGGGTTCTTCAATTCAGTAGCGAAGTGGTGAAACGGTTTAAGTCAATTTAGTCTTTAATTGAGTTTTCCAGAAATATTTCCGAATTGACGGGAGATAGCAAGATTTTCATAATGACCTTTTTTGTAGAGCGAATTGAGTGCTACTAAAAAGGTTATGAGAAAAATTTTGCTATCTTCCTTAGATTTCGAGATATTCATTGAAAACTGGCCAATAGCCAAAATCGACTCAAACAGTTTGACCACTTCGCTACTGAATTAACACAATTTGGATTATTATTTGTCCCTTTTGAGACGTTTGTCTCCCCAAATTCCACTCATATTTGCAACGGACCAAAACACCAAAAGCCGCAATGAAAAGCTCCCCCTAATAGCCTCCCAGTACAACAGGTGACAGAAAAACTGTCGGAAGTACTCGGAAATCCCTCAAAAGGATAACCGAGGTTAACCTGCTAAACCGAGGTCTCTATTGACCGGAAGTATCCCCCACGCCCGAGCGAATGAACCTACCCGGGGCTGAGGTGCATCCCCTCGTCACACTTTGCTACCCATCCACTTCCGGGAGACTCTCCCCAACAGGTTAAACCCGCGGGCCCCATTCATTTAATCGATCTGCTCCGAAAAATCTGGGTTTACGATTTCACATTTTCACGAGTCGAGTTTAACAATCGCCGCGCAGAGACACAGATTTCTGTGTAATCGGGCGTGGCTGTTTATTATCGGTTACCCGGGAAGCACCCGCGGCACTCGCCGTCGAATAATGTCAAGGATAAACGCTCTTTTGTACCGATACCTCCACCGGCAGGTGTTATGAGCGCAACTGAGTGAAGACAATAATAAATCGTTTTTTGAAATTCACCGCTCAACGCGCTCATACACGTACGACATGGGAATCCGCTCCGCATCAAGGCTGATCATAAAAACATTAACCCGGGTTTTTTTTCAATTTCGAGAATTACGGGAAAAGGGGAAAGAGAAGGGGAATGAAAATTTGCGGATATTTGCAACGGTTGGGTGCAGTCAGATATTTGGGTCAACACTGGAATGATGATAAAATCTGAATGAGCGGTTTTTTACTGCTAAAGAATATTTATTCTTCTTCACTGGCGTTAATTGTTTGAAAATTACGAGGAAATTGATTGTACACTGAGGAAAAAAAATACGTTTGCCGAGGAATCGGCTTCTTGGGAGAAGAATTTATTGTTTAGGAACATATTTTTCCAGGCCAGTCATTTCTAAATATTAGAATTATGTTGAATTATGATGTAGAAAGAACACTTGCTTATCTTTTATTTTTTTCAAATTTACGATTTTCTTACGGAAAATGATTTGGAATAATTCTCAATGTTGATAATTGTCAATGGAGTTCAGTCAGGCAATTTCTTGGAAATTCTTGAGAATTCCAGGAATTTTTCAAGGATTTCCGTGAACATTCTGTGAAATCTGGAATTCAAGGAGAAATTTTTCAGAATTTTCCTGATTTTTCATTAATTTCCTGGAATAGTTGAACTGAAATTTAGTTTCCTCGGATTTCTCCATGAAATTAAGAATTTTTAACGATAAAATTCCCTGAAATTTCAATGGAAAAGGTACTTGTTAGAAATTTTCAAGACTCTTACCGGAAATTTCACAATTTGCATACATTATCAAGTGAAAATGAATATTCACTGCCAAAATCCCGTGAATTTTCAGGCAATCCCTTTAAAGTTCTTGAAATCCCAGGACTTTTCAAGGATTTCCCTGAAAATTCCGAAGAACCTGGCATTCAAAGAGTAATTTCATTGAATTATCCTGATTTTTCATTAATTTCCCCGAAATAATTAAACTGAAATTTACAGTTCCCGCGGATTTCTCCCCAAAATAAAGAATTTTCAATGCCAAAATTCCTTGAACCTTCAGTAAAAAATTGTCACCACTGTACATTAAAAATCAAACCAACGGAATCTCCTACAAAAACTCCAACTTTAGCAAACGAGAAGAGCCAACCGGCGATGATAACACGAAAATATACATCACCCTGCCAAAACCGGTATATTAAAATAAATGATGATTCTCGACTGCATACGTGGGCTATGCCTCCCATTTCCATACAATTATCATTAACCTCCTGGCATTTTCAGCGGGAGTAATCTCACTGACGGAGTGAGAGGTACTATTTAATTATTCACTCGAATAATTTCCAACGATCACTAACACGATTTTCAGCTGCATCGGACGAGAGCCGATGATAAATTCCCCCTCCCAAATGAATTACTCCACTGCAAATTCTGGATTTAATGAATGGAGTAGGAGTGGAAAGAAGATATGGTATTAATTCTGATTGTCGAAGGCCAGCGGTGGATTGATAATGAGACTTCACGTGGAGTAATTTGGCACATGCGAAATTCATTCTTGGGCTAATGGCTGAATCGAAATCTTAATGATGGAATGGGTGGCTGGGGAGTGATCGTTAGTCACCGTCTGAGTGTACATGCTGCCTATCGATTCACGTATTAGCGCTGTAGTTTGCCGGGATTACGGATGAGGGCCTTTGGTGCAAGCGACAATCAGTCTTCATCGATTGAGCCATTAATCAGAAGTCTCTGAGTCGTGAAGGCCTATCTTAATCACTGCTTTGAAGAGCATGAACGGGTGAGGCTTTTTTTAGCACTCATTCGTCTTTTTTTCATCGAGTATTCGTCGAGTGGCTGCATCTTGACGAACATTTTCATATTACGTGACCCTTATCTCATCACATATGACCCTTATTTGGACCCTTATTCTTACCCTTGCGGCCCTTATTTCAACCCTTAATTTTTGAGTCTTACTTCCGAGTACCAAGAAATCCTCTCCGGACTTCGACTGACGCAACACTGTCCGAGTGTTCAGTCATTCGCTGTTCGATAATAAAAGCTTTCTCAGCAGAATTTCTCACACATTTCTCTCATTATCTCGGACCTCCGCAACGCGATAATTGCAAACATCGGAACATTGACTGATTCAATGGTCTATCGTCATTCCACTCAACTCCACTGTTTGACGTTACGTGTCGGTGGATACTGGAACCGGTGCCAGACATCCGCTTTTGATTTCCGTATCAGCAAAACAGGTGGCCGTTAAAAAACAATCTTCACCCCCACCGACGCTCCTTCCTTGATGAACGCGCAAGCCACTGGCTATTTCCGGTTGTTGTCGGTTGATGTCCAGCGATGAGATTTGCATTCAGGATATCCCGCTTTACGGCTCGCACTGACTCACATGCATATTCTAGGTAAATACGAAAACCTGTTGAGACATCAATTTTCAATGTTGTCTGTGTTTATGTGGACGTGAACCTGATTTTCTCGGTAACTGGGGGTTTTAGGGAAAACGTGAGGAGACATTTGTACACATTTTTTTGACATTAAGGATATCCAACTATTTTTTACAATTTTATCAAATTTGTCAGTTAAATTGCATGAGAAAAATTTGAAAAAATCATGAATATTCTGCGTTATTCAAATTACATTTTGCAGCCATTTACAATTATTATCTTTTTAAACATACGTTGTTTATAAATAAATAATTGAAAATATTTAAACTTTCTGAAACCTTTCTTTAGGCATGAAAACAATTTTTGGTAAAATTCTGAATATGAATAAAATTTTGAAGATTCCGAATAAATGAGTTTTATGGTGAATAATAGATTGTTTATAAAATATTTATCTTGTAAATTTTTGTCATTTGGATATGATAGATTCCTTCATGCAGAATTAGCTAATGACCGCAGAGGCCAACACTAAATACAAGTTAAAAATTCGGTCGAAATCCTCTCCATAATAAAATATTTACAGAAAAAGCTCGTAATTCTCAAAAATGGCAATTTTTAAATTATTCTATCAATCTTCCTTCAAAAGTGGACTTTCTAATTTTTTTCAGATTTTATAAAATGCCTTTCTATTACTTTTTATTCACCATTTCTCTCCGTGCATTAACTAAATTCAAAGGCCAAGATTGTCGGCTTTTCGCCGCCCTATAAAGTGTTCAGGTCTCCAATCACCTATTCCTGTTCAAATCAGGCCAAAAACCACCCAAATTCCTCTCTGCTACCCGACAATTTGCACAGAACAAATTCCTCAGACCCCCGATAATCATCTAAATTCTCGCGATCCCGTCAAATCCAACATCGCCAACAATTGTGTGTGTGCAACTTCTCGTACCTGTCAACAATACCGCTGTTGTAAATCACCGAGATAAATATCACTCAAGTTACGACTCGAGGCCACCACCAAAGGTAATTAATGATTTATCTGTCGACTCAACGCCGCAAACCTAGCCTCCTATCATTCCACCATCATTCACATAATAAAAATCCCCCTCCCCACCTCAATTACCCCGCTGATTGTTCCAATCAAATTTCTTCAATTAACAAAAATTATTCCTTAATTATTCATTTACCAAGAATGATAATAAAAATGTTTATCTTAATTTTAATAATTGAAGAGATAAAAAAAATTCTTTAATTCGAATGGACGCATGAGCAGAGAGGGGGGGGGGGAGGAGAGGCAGATGGAAAGTTGTCCTCTTAATTATAATTCTTGTTTTTCTCGAAATCACCAGAAATTCCCTGGTTTATTGAATGTGACAGGTACAAGCGGGTTCTTGTCGGCTTCCAATTCACAGTAGGGGCTGTGAGTTTAAAAGGCCATCCTCACCCCTCTCGTCACCCCTCCCACCCCCTTTGCCCCCCACTTCAACTGGTATGGCTAATGGCGACAAATATTAATTAGCCACAAGGACGCGTATTAATTTAACTGCGGGGACACGCAGCCAACTCGGCGTGGACGGCGAGGGGGGGGGGGGGGGGGGGGGGGGGGGG
>NW_021680366.1:2546321-2636048 GCF_001412515.2 Diachasma alloeum
GGGGGGGGGGGGGGAGTGAGCGTTTAAAAGTGTACATAAATAAAGTCGAAAGCTACGATTTCGCGATAATCGTTTCTGCCGGTGGTTGGTAATTAAATTTTTGCACGCTGTGACTTTTTAATGCTTTTTCCCCCATCGGTGACTACACGCTGAGGGATATATGGCTGTCGTTATGCTTGAGGATTATCCCGTGTTTAACGGAAACGCTCGTTTTATGGGGAGATGTGGAAAAAATTCAATGTTTTTGGGTTTTTTGGACGACAGGGAATGCTTTGGGATGATGAGATATCATTGGGGGCATCATTTGAGAGGTGATAATTAAACAAGGATTTTAATCATGAGAGAAATGTTGAATACACTGAGAGAAAAATTAGCTCTGCCGAAGAACTCTGGGTTGCGCTCTAGGTTTTTAATTTGGACAGGTATTGAACGACGATAAATTGCTCAAATTGTATGATTTTTTCACGGCCTTCCGTTTAAACTAGAAGGAGAGAAATATTCCGTAAAAAATACGGAACAATTCGCGTAATCCGGAATGGGGAATGGTTTTCCGGCAATTTTTATAGGAATGGAGGAGAAGAAATCTGAAACGTTCAGTGAATTTTCAGGTTCATCACCGAACAAACGAAATTGTCGCGTAATTTTTCCCGAAGAATTTTTCCTGTAAAATCTTACAGAAACTTGCCGACTTATTATGCCTCAAAAATCAAAAATTCTTGAACGTTCAACAATTTTTATGAAGCTTTTGAGTTATTTCTACGTTCCGTTCCGTAAAATTTCTCAATCGTTGGGGAAAAATTACGGAACGACTTGTTGTCTCCACAGCGGTGAGTCATCAGACGGCTGGTTAATTATCACGGAACAAATCGTAGAATTTACGTGGCCCTTCGTACAATTTCAGTTTCGATTCACACTTTTTATTGAATTCGACTTCGCTCGCGGATTACATTTTGAAACGTAATTCTTACGTTTTCTTCTGGTAATTTTATTGAATATTCCTGCCGCAGTGATTTTATTGACTAAAAATAACATGTGAAAATAATATATGCATATGAAAATGAAATCAATCGGACTATAATGTACACATGTATGTATATAAGTAATTCAATCAGATAAAATTGCAATAATTTATCACTCGATAAATGAAACTACATTTTTGAGTTTATTTTTTAATTATGCACGTTGAGGCGATAACTCTCCACGGGGGAATGAGTCTTATCTAACTGTAGATACTATACGCGTGCGTAAAAGAAGCCTCGAGACGCGTGAGAACGAAGAAACCGGATAATTCGATGGCTGAGGGAGGACTTGAAACCGGGGAAAGTGAATTTCCCAGTTGGGTATTTTTATTCTCATTTCTATTCCATTCTAGAATCATTTTATTCCGAGTGCGTAACCCTGTATCTAGAGCTGTAATCTTGGGAGGTCGAGACGTGGTATTATCTGGGAGTGGGGTTGAAAATATCTAACCCGACTGTGAAAACATTTGAGGAGCCGCAGAGGCAGGTAGGATTATTACACGAACGTGTGGAGGTGATTCTTGCCTCACGTCTGGGAAAGTCAAACAGACAAACAGACGTGTAGTAGAGACGCATGAGTTTGTTTACGTGTGGCATACACTACGGGAGGGATGTCCGAAAAAAATATTTATCTGGATTTTTTCAACATTGAGATCTCTGTCATCTGCTTGGTGAGCAAGTCGGTGACACTTGCATTAACTTGATTCAAGTATATTTTATACTCGAATGGGCGATGGGTGTTTCAATTCGAGGATAATTAT
This sequence comes from Diachasma alloeum, assembly GCF_001412515.2. Taxonomy (NCBI): domain Eukaryota; kingdom Metazoa; phylum Arthropoda; class Insecta; order Hymenoptera; family Braconidae; genus Diachasma; species Diachasma alloeum. The sequence goes on from NW_021680366.1 coordinate 2,548,102, forward strand.
TTCGCAAGAGCCCGGGTTGTACCAAGCACTCTCAATTGTAATATAAGGGTCAGACACTGAGTGTGAGATTATAAGGGTCAAAAAGTGGAGGTTAAAAAATGAGGGTCTGAATATTAGAGTGAAAAACTGAGGGCCTGAATGTAAAGGTGAAGGAATGAGGGTCAGAATGTTAGGGTTGAAAAAAGAGGGTCAGAATATTAGGATTAAAAAATTAAGGTCAGAATATAAAAGTAAAAAAAGCAAAAAAGCATAATATATGACTTATATTTAGACCCTCATTGCCTGACATCCACTTTTTCAACTTTTATATTCTGACCCTCATTTTTTAACCTCCACTTTTTGACCGTTATATTCTGACGTTTAGTGCCTGACCCTTATATTACACTGAAGAGGGCTTGCTACAACCCGGCCTGATACAACAGAATCATCTTCGAATTGAAATACTCATCCCATACTCAATCCAGGTATATTTTTTCTCCGTGTACAATTAGTAATTTTCAATGTTATATTCTCCTCATGTGCAGTGCCCTCGTATTTTTTCCATATTTTGTTCATGTGAGTCTCGATCAGCTTTATCAACAATTTCACCTTCTGATTCGTGAATCAAATTTCAGTAAATAAAAAACAAATTGACAAGTGCGTGCGTCTTTCCAAAACAATCAATGTTATGCGTAGCTTCATTGATATGACACGAGCGATGAGAATGGAGAAAAGAGAGAGAAATTGTTGGAGTTGTATTCGACCCACGCGATTCCACGTTCATATCACGTCACCGGGTTTTCTCTCTTATATATGCCCTGCATTCCGTTGTGTCCGTTCAAAACGCACGCCGAACTTGAAATATAAATTATGGAATGGAATTTCAGTTTTCATTTTCGATTCAAGATATTGCCCACGATTTTTTTAAAGACAGAAGAGTCACTCGAATAATTTATTAATATTTATACTATTGATCGTTGTGATCTACAGTGAGGAAGAGAATTTGTGGGGTTTAGATTGCAGAATTAAACTTTACGAATATTTCCGGGCGAATTCGGGATTATTTAGACCTGAAACTGTCACAAAAATTAAACCCAATCACCACCAGTAATTAATCTGGAATTTAGTAATAAATAATGGACACGTGTGAAAATTATGAGAAATCTCGATGAAAACCAATCGACATTTCTCTAAAATAACATTGAAAATAAAACGAATCGTCGGATGACTCCCCTGAAGTCCTTGGAAGCCGACCCCGTGGCAAAATACACATATACCCAGTGTGTACTTCGAGAAAACGTTGAAGCGAAAATACGCCGACGAACACAAACCGGGGGTTCTAACGAGACGAGAGAGCCTTCGTGGCCTGGAATATAAATATTAAAACGCCTTCAAGTACTTAATAAGGTGTGGTCTACCTGACGTATGGTCTCATTATAACAGGTGCGAGGTACTGAGTGCTGTTTGATCAGTCCCTTTAAGAATTTTACCTCAACGGTTTTTTTTCTTCTTATTATTTCATTTTATTTCTTCTTCATTTGCATTTTATATTTTTTTTACCACGTGTTTACAGTACGTGACACAAACGGGTCTCCTGTGTCACGTGGGCTTTTTTTGAGATAATATTTCATTCTCGGGGGAGAAATGTTTTAATTTTTCATCTTCCGGGTAGGAATTGCCCGCGGGAAGTTACGCGGAAAATGTGAAATTTTCAAATGATGAAAACCTCGTGATTAAATTAAACATAAATTAATTGCTCTTTTTGAAATTATTGCCAAACTATCCAGAAAATTTCAATTTTTTTCCAACAGTATTAATTTTTGTCCAGCTTAGGCGATTATTCTTTAATCCTTTTCAATTTATCTTTAATAATTCTTTAGGAAAAGAAGAGCAGAAAAATTCGTTGAAAAAAATAACATTCAGATTAATTATCCCCGAACCCGCAACGTCTCACTCACTTTGGATTCATCCGGTGTCACGCCACGCGCCCTCATTAACAATATCACCCCTCGAGCCAGTGGCCGTCTCCCATGGAGGCCTTCTTGGCGAAGGCCGAGGGTGTCTGCCCCCACGGCCGGCACCGAGAACCTCGCGGTTTTTTCACTTTAAAATGTGGCTTGCCTACTTATCCCCCAGAGCCCTCACTCCATTCATCACCGTTGTATTTAAAACAGCTCAACCGGGCCGGAGCCACGCTCGCTCGATTTTTCAGGCTTCTACCACTGATCAATGCGATCTTTCCGCTCATTTTTTTACTCCCAGTCGATCTTATACTCCATTTCCTTTATTTTTTCAAGCTAACGTAATTAGTATAACTTTCTTAACCGGTAGCTGTCAATTTGTCAGGCCTGGAAATGTATTTTTGGGGCTGCACGATCGATCGTGGCTTGAAAAATTAATTGCAGCTGCCGATAAAATTGAAAATATGTTTCAACGCCGGATGATGTCATTAATATTGGCCTGTTGGGGTTAATGTTTCAGTGAGGTGGGAGCATACGCACGGCTCCGGTGGTTGAAGAATTATTATTTATTTTGTTGTCAACCGAGCTGTCATAGGTTGCTATTGATTAATTTGATGGGATCTTTGTTTCGTCGATTTGATTTCAAATGTTTGTTTTGTCCGATCTGTCTCAGACGGAGGTTTAAAATTTAAACTACAATGTTGAAAATTTTCCACTGATATTTCCTATAAACGTCTTGGAAATGTCAAACAAGTGACATTCTATTGAAATTTCAAGAAATTTTGTCATTGAAAATTCTTAATTTCACGGAGAAATCCGTGGGAAGTGTCAATTTCAGTTGAATTATTCCGGGGGAATTAATAGAAATGTGGAAAATTCAGAGAAATTTCTCGTTGAATTCTACACGGAGAGAAATTTTCTAGAAATTTCTGGTACGAGTACTGGAAAAAATCACAATCCACCGGCTGTGAAAAATTCTAGTGCTGTTAAGGTAAAATTTCTTGGTATTTCTGCTAAAATTTTCCCAGAAATACGAGGAAAAATTCACGTTTTCCCCAATAAAATTTCTAGTGCCGGCACTAGAATTTTTTCCTGGCCGTCACTTTGGGCCTCTTTTCCCATGCTAGAACTAGAGTTTTTCTGAAAAATTTCTCTCCGTGTATTGAATAGCCGAAACGACAAACTACTACCCCTCGTTTCATATAAAACGAGCATTTACGGAGAGCAAAATACGAATGGCAGCATCGAATAACGAAGAAGTAGTGCTAGAAATTTCTTACTTGCACAGAGAATGAAGTTTTTCGAAAAGACTAAATGTATTTTTGCAATTAAATTTTTTATCTCGGCGCACGCTTTGCATGTTTGGCACAAGTAAGACTTGTTTGAGAACTGCTGATAAATCGAGAAAAAACACTAGACGCTGAGGAATGCGGCAGAATGAATCTGAGAGTCCCCAAATCAATGCCCGAAGTATCGTTCGCATTTATGGAGTTGGCCATCGTGATTCCACTCTTTGTCGTGAATATTCGCAGTGCACCTGCTTTCATTATAACCCCAAAAAGTGGACTCCATATGCCGTATGGAGTGTGACACGTAACGATTTTGATGGGTTTGAAGTGGAAAATGTTGGGTGGAACTTTCAGCAAGAAATATCGACGCGGAGACATTCACGTACCGACAGATATGTTACGTTCAATGGGCAGCTGTTTGTCGATAAAATCCCTTGTCGCCTCGTAAGTCGGTGGAACTTCAGTGGAACAGATAGATACATTTTCACCAGATGTCAGTGAGCCCTCATTTTTTTACGGTTGCAATTAATCGGAGTCAATGGGCCGCGATCGATCAAACTGCCTCCGGTCGAGAGTTTCATGAGTTTTGAGGATGATTGCAGGTGAGTTCAGTGGTGGAGTGACGAAACGGGTCAAGTCGGGGGGTGACGGGCTTCGGTTTGATGAATATTTTGAGAACTGGGGCATTTTGAGGGGAAATGTCGAAGGGTGTTCGTCGTAGGTGAACAAAATGCAATAGAAAGTAGCTTTTAACATTCACAGAGAAAAAAATTTGGCTGAATTTTCACAAAAAAATTGAATTTGATTTAAGGGGACAAAATTGAGTTTCAAATTTCCCTGTTGACAAAATTTGGCTAAATTCTGAGGAAAAAGACCTTGAATTCGATTTAAGGGGAAAAAGTCAATGGAATTTCACGTTTCTATGAAAACTCAAGTGAAGTCCCAACAATTTTTTGGTAATTCCGTTAAAATTTTCAGAATTGCAGGAATTTTTGAAGGATTTCTCTGAAAATTCAGAGGAATATAAAATTTAAGTAGAGATTTCTCTGAATTTTCCTCATTTTTCATTAATTTCCCCGGAATAATTAAACTCAAATTAGCACTTCCCACGGATTTATCCATGAAATTAAGAATTATTAATAGTATTTTCTGAAAATTCAAGTAGAGTCAGATTTTTTTATCAGCACGTAAATTCTATAATTTCCATTAATTTTCAGGTGAAAAAAAACATTTCCTTTTAAAAATTTTGGAATTTCAGGAAATTTCGGAGGAATTCCCAGTGCTGGCAGTGGAAATTTTATTCAGGAAAACGTGAATTTTTCCTGGGAATCCCCAGAAATTTTACTAGAAATCCTGAGAAATTTTACCTTAACAGCACTAGAATTTTTCACAACCGGTGGATTGTGATTTTGTTCAGTACTAATACTATAATTTTTCTAGAAAATTTCTGTCCGTATATTTTTCACCATGCGGGAGTAATAGAAAATTTCTAAAAAAATATATAGAAGTCAATCGAATCCCGCAGATGATCCCGGTGATCTAATGACAATTGTTTTGCCTGATTTGGCCTAGAAAAGTGTCACTGCGTGTAATATGTCTCCCGAAACTCCTCAAACAAAGGAAATGCGCGCGCAGCTGACACCGCCGCAAGCCCTACGATAACCCTCTAACGGTCTAGGTCGCAAATAGTCACGGGGAAGCTGTGCGCTGCTGATACGTAGGTCTCGAATATACAGACGCATGTTTAGACGCATTGCACACCGCGCTTTCACGTAATAATTCCCATGACATACGTGATTGCTGTGGACCCGAGATTTCAGCCGTTAAGATAAGCCTTTTATATCATTACTACCCACGATAGCGATATCAGGGAGAACTACATGTGTTAAAATGTTGCTTCGTATATCATCAAATAATAAAAATGTGGTCTTTATCTCAAATATTTGAGGGGAAAAAATTAAATTTCATTTCGCTCGGTGTAATTTAAGGTTATGTGTGAAGTTTATGGAATGTTGTAAAATGTCTTCAGGCTTTTTTATTTTTCGAGGGATGAATATCAAGCGGAATGGGGAAGCGGAGGGTATCCAAGTGATTCGACGGTTGTCGTGACATTGATTACAGTCCGTTAACACTCCGTGTTAACACTCCGTTGGTCGCGCTGTGAGCGCCGCGTCGTACTTTTTCCGATTTTTCAAATTACACTGCCGTAAAGCCTCAGAAAAATTTGAAAAAAATTTGACATCTCATTTTGAAGTGTCTAGAACCCCTATCAATGAAAATATCCGCCAGAAATATCGTAAGCAGTTGGATTTTCAATTTTTTTTCATTTCGAAACTCCGGGCCGTGTACCGTGTATAAGGCGAATTTTTTAGAAAAAAAATGGCAACTTTGAGCTCGAATATATAATTAAGAGTAAGACTGAACTTACAGAATCGTACGGGATTTCTTCAATGTACGATTTAAATCACTCTTGATTTTTTTAGATTTTTCCTAGATTTTTTTCAGATTTTTGCCTTGCTTTAGGGCAGGATAACTAATTTTGGCATCAGGAGGTCAGATTTGCTATTTTTAGACCATTTCTTGACATTTCTTGATGTATTTTAAATTTTAATTTACGATGCTCTTCATTTACATGTAGGATAGTAATAGGATAAATACCGGGATGTTAAAAGAGTTTGAACAATAGTATTTTATTGTTAAATCGCGACGTTTCGTTGCCAATTGCAGCTTCCTCAGACTCTTCACAAATCTAGTAGATAGTCATGATAAATTTTAATAAACTCTGTGTCGAGTATCCGTAGCATGTTAATTAATTCAAAATGAGATTGATTCCATCATCTGCTTGAAAAATGATTTTGAAACAAATATTTAGGGAGAGGTACAAAATTTTAACATTGGGGCAATGTTAAAATACATCGCCATATAAATTCCATTCGGAAGCAAATTGCAAATTTATACAAAAAATATATTGACCGCATTGTGATGAAAGATTTCCCATTTGTTTTTCAATTGAATAACTCATCATTATTAAGAATAATCGAAATTTCACGGGCCCTTCAATAGTAATTTTCAAAAAGCTGACACCAGACGCGATTAGTCAGAATAAAATCGTGAAACATCAAATTTCGAAATGAACCCGCAAACACCAAAACGACTATAAAAATTTAAACAGCAGAGAAAACAAATTGGGAAACAAAAAAGTTGTTGAATTGAATAGCGTGTATCGGAGTGCATCGAGGGGTCTACTGAGCGAAGTAATGACTGGAGCTTCCTGTGCACACACAAATCAACAGGGCCAAACGTAAAATGAGATAGGGCAGGCGGGGGAAGGGGGAGAACGAGAAGGAGAAAGAGACAGAGGAAATAAATGAGTGGCGAGAGAGGACGACCCTATACAGGATATCCGACATTTAATCTGATTTCTGGATTATACACCAGTGGGTAACGACAACAAAAGCCCCTTTGCCTTTTGCCCCCTACCACAGGCTCACCCCTTCCCCTCTCGCCGCAGGGTAAACGAGCATTCGCTCACTATTAGCCATTGCCATCATTCAAATGAAAACGGATGTTTGTCACAGTGTGAGGGCATCACTTTCATTTTATATTTATTTTTATCGTTCGATCATTTCCGGATTTCAGTTACAATACATTCAGAGAAAAACGAATAAGTTCTCAAACAAATCTTGTTTGAGTCAACAAAATCGTTATCTGAAAATTATTAAATTAACGATAATAATTAAGAATATAATAATAATAATTATTATTAAATAATATATTGTAAAATATTTAATTTTTGTAAATATTATATTGTTGTTTTTGTTACTATATTGCTCTTTTATTATTATTATTATTATCGTTTCCATGAATCCATGAACTTGTCAAAATATTCATATCAAAATTGTCTCAACTTCAGCCATAAATTTTCACAATACTCATCACTCCATTGAAATACCATTCATCACGAAATGACGCAACGAACTCACAGGAAGACCCTATAAGAACTTGTTCGAGAATATCTCGACATGTGTCTTCTTGCATTTTATTTCATTTCCCAGGGGAATGCCACACCGAGACAGCGTAAATTCTCCCTGTCGTGAGATTCACTCGAGTGTGCAGTGCCGGGACGTGTCGAGATCTCAGTTATTCGAGTGTAACAATATCGTGCAAGAATACCCCGAATTATTCTTTTTTCGTATGGAAATTTCTCTGCGCAATGATAATTCAGCAGCATCGATTATTATTGCGCAGATTCGTCGGTGTTGAGTTGAGATCCAGTTATCGCGGGTAATTGGGAGATCGAGTGGAATAATTTGAAGAGGAAGAATATTTTTCATTCATCAGCGGAAAAAGTAATGGAGTTGTTGATTTTTGGTTTTGAATTGGAGATTTAAATTAATCATTTTAAATTAAAGGAAATTTGACATTGAATATGAATTTTTATTTGAAAATGCATGTAAATTGTGCAATTTTCGTCTTCCCGTCGCTCACAAATTGGAACTCTACTTGAATTTTCAGAGAAACTTGAAATTCTATTGACTTTCCCTCCCCTTAAAGTGCACTCAAAGTCTTTCTCCCGAAACTTCAGCCAAATTTTTTTTAAACTGCCCAATAATTTTCCCAAGAAATCTAACAATTAATTTAAGAAAAAATATAATTCAATAAACAAAATAATATAAAACTATAAAACGATGTGCAAAAATACTTATGCTATGTGGGAAAAAAACCAATATCCCACCTGTTCCATTCATAACGGTTATACCAATTTTTATTTAGAAAATAATCCTCACTCTAGATCAAATTCCAATGAATTTAATTCCCGAGTGATCGATGTGTCGCCATCGACAAGGAAGTCTCATCTCCGGGATTATTGCCGGTTTAATTGGCCAATTATTTTACTCCATTGATAATTTTCATCATTAAAAAATAAAATGGGTGAACGTCGCGCGGAGATACGGTACTCGGTCAATGTCCCACGAGATTCGTAATAAAAGCGCACGGTGGCTGCCCATGACACGTTCACATGACCCTTTTTTTTCCTCTCAACGTCACAGTTCTCATGTGAAACATTATATGCGTTATGTGCGAATGGGATATACGTGTCGTTGTGATACTTCCGCCGGATAAATCGTGTCTGTGACGAATCGTATTGAGGAAAATTGTTGAATTAGAAATTAAGCGGCATTGAAGATAATTTTATATGAAAGAATTCCTCGCGTAAGTGGGTGAAAATTTAACTTTAACAACTTTACGAAAAATTGTCTAAATGATTCATTATTCATTCACTTTGTTACAGACGAAAAAATCTGATGTTTGATGTCTCATCAATCTTATCTGTCGATAATTTTTTTCTTGGGACTGTAAACATAGCAGTGCATGCGCGCGGAGGCTCGGAAATCTTCCAGCTCTCGAAGTCAACTGATAAACCCCCCGTCGAATGACATCTAATAGAAAGAGGAAAAAAAAAATGAGAGCAAACTCTCACAATCGATAACAGAACTTCTTGGAGATATCGATAACCGGGCGGACAACGGTTGTCCATTTCTCGGTGAATACTCACGTTTGGGTTATTAACTCCTTTTCATCGGACAACAGCCTTGAGCCAGTAGATCGCGCGGATTATAGTCATACATTCTGATATACTTTACTATATTTGCTTGGGATTGTATGGGTTTTACCCTTTTTTATCTGTTTGTTTTATCGATGTTGGGAAAAGAATCCTCGGATATTAATTGAAACGTAAATTTTTACGAAATTTACAATTATTTTTAATGCATGAAGAAGGGGAATATAATAATGAAAAAATGGATATTTTTATATAGGTTCCAAATTCCTTTTTTAAAATAATTATTTATCATCATTCTCACTGCAAAAAGCAATACGACCGATGAGAATCATATGTCTCAATTTATCAGCTGTTCAATTTTCATATTACAATAAATGATTTGCCCATGTTCTAATTCCTATGTTCACTGAATAAGATTTTAATCATAATTACAATTCAATTCCTTCTAGAACACACTTTAGAGTGTGAATTTCTGGAATTCAATGGTTGTTGATACTCTGGTAAAAGTGCGTACCCACACAGCTTCTTGTTATTCACATCAGAAATTTTGTATTTGGATATTAATATTATTTGTTCAAAGTGAAAAAATCGATCATCATTTTCACTATATTGCATTCAGATTCTCCTATCCTTAACGTCAAAAATGTGAGATGATCTCATAATTCTAGCTGTTAACTCTAATCAACTTTGTTCGAAGAAAACCTTAGTAAACGCAATATTAAGAAAGTTGAATTATTCTATTTTCCTCTGACCTAAATGATTTAGACAATTATAATTCGTTTATTCAGGTTTCATAGAATGGTATTCAATTCTCTTTTGTTTGTTAGGCGGGCTTCATGAAAATTCGACCGGAACGGTTGGAGTGGTTCGCGTATGCAACTTTCAAAATTTGAAAAATTGAAAATCGAAAAATCAGAGGACGTGAAGAATTCAAAATTGAGAAAGAACTGATGATTTATTAACGAGTTATCTTCTCAATCCGTCAACCCACCGTCTATTTTCGTCCACCACCATCTCTGCCTGCGTTACCATCACGATCCTTCCGATCACTCATATCTCGAAAGCATAAAAACTGTTAAATTCCACACAAATAGAAGTGCAATGGAAAATCTGAGAATTGGATGACTTCGCGTGCGTCGTCAACAAATATCTCCACAGCGATGTCAAAGTCCGTGGAGCAAGTCACGTGTGCATTCTCACTCAGCGATTGATGAAGAATTAACAGTGAAAACAAAACCGGTCATATTCTCCCGATGGGGTAAACCCTCTGCGCCACCGATAACCCGGTTTATCGGATCCGTTGAGGAAAATCTATCATTTGAACTCTAGTGTCACTTTTATCAGCATTAATTGCCGATTCCCCCCTGTGGTGCTGCATGTCGCAAGAGGTCGTCCGATAATGAAAGTCATGCGAATGAAAATTCAACCGTGAAGGAGGGAAATCGGTATCGGGAGATAGTTCACAATTTAATGCACATGATGCCATCTTAATGAATATTGTTATTGCCGAAGCGTTTTGATTTCTTTATTGAAGAATTTTATCTCCCCTGCGACGAGGGCATGGAAAAGAGATCATCGGACAAAATTAAACTATCAATCTTTCATAATAGACTCGTAATCGTTGTTTATTTGTTATTCACATAATTTTCCACTGAATGGCCGAGTGGGGGGCGATCGCAGAGGATGAGTGATGTGGCCTTGTCCGATATTACGGAGATATGGTAGGAAGAAATTGAAAAAGTGTAGCTTATGCCGAGGAGATTGCGCCGATGAATTTGGTTTGTTTAAGCGGTTGCAAATAACAAGTTGTGACGGGAGGGAGGGGTTTTGAGAGAAAATAGTGCTTTCACTTTTCGTTTTTAGGACACAATTGGAAGTTCGTGGAGAGTTCGGTAGGAATTTCCGGAGAGACAAAATTTAATTCGATTTAGAATTCGATTGGGAATTTTACTGGTTTTTAATCATTTATGCGGAATAATTGTTAAAGTGACTGGATGTGCAACAGAAAGGTCTGATGCACTGGCAGAAGTTTTGAAATTTAAAGGGCACTTGAAATTTAATTTTCAATGTTGGGAATTTTAATTCAATTTCAAATCGAATTGTACATGAAATTTGTTCTTCATATGGACATTCAACAAAATTGATGTTTAAATGAAATCTTGAATTCTCAAACCAATTGGGAAAATTGATCATTATATTTAGTTAAATTATCAATAGATCGAGAATTTTTACCCAAAAATGGCTCGAAATTTCACAATTTTCAATCACTAAATTTGTCAATTAAATTGCGTGAGAAAAATTTGAAAAAAATCATGAATATTCTGCGTTTGGAATTTTTTTAAACATTCATTGTTTATAAATAAGTAATTGAAATTGTCGAAACTATCAGAAACCTTATTTTTTAGACGTGAAATCGATTTTTGGTAAATTCTGAATATGAATGACAAATGATTTTAATAGTAGACAATTGATTGTTTACAAATTATCTATAGAAAATGCTGGTAATTTTTAAAAATCAGAATTTTTTAATGATTTCACCAATTTGCTTCCAAAAGTATACTTTCTAATTTTATTTCAGATGTTCAAAATGTTTTATAAAGGTTCAATATCTGGATTCAAATTTAGACATGTAAAGTTTAAATAACAAAATCATTGTAAAATATCGGGAAAATTATTGTCAAATCAGGCTCAAATGAAAGCTCTGATGTTCGATTACAAAAACAGAAAAGCACTGGAGAAAAAGTATCCAAAGTATTTGGATACCCTCAAATTTAATTAATGTTTAAAAAATGTATTTTGGCTATTCCCCACAAACTCTCTCATTGAAAGAGAACGATTAAAAATAACTCCCGGAGGATCCAAGTCGTGCTAAATTCATCCGCGCTCTAATCTCCCGCGAATTACGCTCATACCACTATCCGCAGTCTGTGTGCACAAATTATAATCTTCCGAGTGACACGAGTATCTCAGTACATAAACCTCAAAAGGCCCCATGCGCTCGGCACGTACGCGCGTATACCCTGATTATTATTTTTTTTCCTCCAAACCATTCAGCCTATTTGCGCGACTCATTACCAACGGAGAGAGAAAGCTCACCAGTTACGAGTCATTCCCTCCAAAGTAGAAAACAAGACGATGATAGAGCACTAAATGTCAGACGAATTAACACTAAAGCGTTGAGCCTCGTGATATTTATCTAATCCCTTAAGACAGTCCCGAACATTGAAAACAATTTTATTACATTTTTTACGAGGCAATTTGAGTCCATCTGTCCTTTTCTCCCTTTTTGATAAATGGCACTATCGATTGGCCTTACTTCGAAAAAAAATTTCTACGAAACGTGACAGTTCAGCACGTCCACGGAAACGACAGGAGAGTTGTATAAAACAATATATTTTACTTATCGACAGGTTACACGAGTCGTGGGATATACGACTGCTACGTGACTCCATTCAAGTTCATTTTTCACTTTTCCTTTTTTTTGCCTTTGGGACGACGCGAATTCTTGGGTGTCTTTGCTAATAAATGCGGTGAGTATATTTTTGAAAAAGATTGAGAGAATTATGTCTCAGGATTGGCTGAAAAATGTTTTTTCATTTTTATTGTGCAAATGCTTGATAACAACAAGTAATTTCAACAGAAATTTTCAATTTTCTCCCGTGGAAACATCGCTAAAAAAAATTTAAATCATTTCCTACCGAATTCTCAAAATATTTCGACCCCAGAATTTAAGATTTTTCAAATTTTCAGGTGGTTTATAATTGAATGGAGTGCGAAATATATGTTCGTTATACATTTCCACAACGACAGCAATTGAATTACATAATTAAATATGTTTAATGTTAATAAAAAATCTGTCCTCTTCACATCTTCGAGAAACACCTCTAAGAACCCATTCTAACCGTTTATGACTCCTTGTAGAGTGCGAGGCCGGAAAAAACTCATTTCCCTTAGGTGGGCGGTACATGCACCAGCTCCCCTATACGGGCGAATGTCCATTCTTTAATTTGTTGAATAGGGAGTGTTTTAATGAGTCTTTACCTCATCTAAAAATATCTATTACAATTCAGTAGTGAAGCGGTAAACCGAGTTAAGTCGATTTTGACTATTAGCTAGTTTTTGCTGAATATCTCGGAATCTAAGAGAGATAGCAAAATTTTTCTCATGACTTTTTTTATAACGCTCTATTGGCTCTACAAAAAAGGTCATGACAAAAATCTTTCTATCTCTTTTAGATTCCGAGATATTCGTCAAAAACTAGCCAATAGTAAAAATCGACTTAACCCGGTTTACCGCTTCACTACTGAATTGTTATCTAATTTTCAGTTCAATTTCGATTTCAGATTCAACAGAAAGAAAAGAAAATTCCATTTGATTCAATTTTTGCAGGAAAAATTCTCGATGACAAAACTCCCAAGGAAACAAATTGATTCACCAGTGTGCGGTCAATTTCAGCCACTCCTCACGTTGCTCGTCGGAGCGTATCGCTTCACAGCACTCTTCCCCCCCGAAAAAACCTCTCGCGCCTCGATTTACCCCACGTGAAAACGCGTGCCCAGCAATCCGTCTCGCATCGCCTCGATTCGCGTCGAAAAAGCAGCTAGAACCCCGGCAAAATCGTCGCACAATTTCCTTCTACCTTTTTATCCGATTCTTTGTGATATACCACACACTTGGGATACTGATTGCTGCGGGAGGAAAAAATGAAGTTCACGGTGGGTAATTGTTTGGGCGGCGAAAGACACATACGCCTTTGGTAATGGGAAATTCATCGGGTATTTTTCACGGGTTTAATAGAGATGTTGAGGGGACGGTGGCCAACTGATGTACTTGATTTCAATATTTGGCGAAATTTTTCAAATTCACCTCAAAATTACGTTTTAAAATGAGGAAATTATCAGAAATTTGCAGTTTTCATCGAGGTTTTCATTCTCAGACTGGATAGACTGGAAAACTTACCAACAAATACGCGAAAAAGTGATTCATTACAATCCAATAATAATAATAATAATAATATATATTGGAACAATTGGAATAATAATAATAAATTGGAACTGGTATTTTGTTCTGTTAATTTGATATTAAATTTACAACCCTCTCCCCTCCGAAACTAAAATATCCCAAAAATACAATTTTTTTCAGAGTAAAACATCCACAAAAATGTGATAAAAAACGTGTGAATGTCCACCAATAAATCGATTCCGTTATCTCAATTTTTTTCAATTCAAAGTAAAGCGTGAACTACATTCTGAGTCAATTAAAATTCCCCTCGGAAATTTATAGCTCTAATTACCTCAAACATAAAAGTCAATGAAGAAAAAATTTAATGCGACAAATTCGATCGAATTTAGTGGACGATATGAAAAATTCGAATGGCTATAAAGTATTTGCTGAAATGAAAACAAGGTGGGTGGAAACTTTCACTTGACGAAAATTCGGTCAGCGAACGACAGCGAATCTGAAATCACTGGAGTGTACACGCGCACGCGAGTGAACGTTGTAACAGTGGCCGGAGAGTGTTTTTGGTTGCAGCTGATGCACTTTATGCCCAACGCCTCTTGATATCGACTTTTTTTTACCATCCGCCAACTGAGAGTTTATTCTCATTAAATGAGGTAAACACGACGGTGGGATGTGGAAAAGAAATCGGGACCGTGCCAGGTGATTTTTTTTAAAGGTCGTTAAATGAGAAGAAGTGAGCAGGGACATTTTTATAATTTATAATTGCGTGATACAATTTTATTTTCGATGTTTTCACCCAATTTTCGGACTGCGGATCAGGTGCATTCGAGTCTAGAGATTATTGAAAATTAATTGTACAATTATGGGACGTCAATAATTTATGAAATTTCCAGGCTAATGGTTACTTCATTTGTGTGAGTAGGATTTTCGTCTCGAGATTAGCCGAAAATTTTGAACGAAGAAAAATTGAAAATATTAATAATCAAGAGAGGTGTGAATTTGTGTTTTTTTGTGAAATCCCCGTCAAACAAAATCCCATGTAACAATACTGTTGAAAATTTTGGCTTAAATTTTCAGTGAAATTGGGAATTTTTATCGAGTGATAATTCCAAAGTAATTTAAATGTAAAAAATTCATAATTTAATGCAAAAAACTATTGAAACTGTGAATTTCGCGTCAATTATTCCTCAAAAGTCAGCAAAATTTATATAAATACAAATACTCTCGAATTTTCAGTTCATTATAAATTCTGCATAATTTTAAATTCGATAATTCTCCTCCCCCCCCCAATTCGAATTTAATGCCACATCCCACATCCCACAATAGTTATCAAATTTTCGTCCCCCAAAACAGTAGCCGATATTATTCACCATAAAAAATATGGGAAAAAGCGATAAAGGCTGGTGTATATGTTAATGAAATTCAGCACACCGTGCAGCACGGCAGGCGATGCAGAAAGTACTGAGGGGAATGATTCGCCTTACACGCGGATTCGTGTTACTCCGCATGGTTCTCTCGCCCCGTCGGGAGGCATCCTCCCTGACAGTGTAAATAGCGTATGCCAAATGCGAATACACACACCATTTGCGAGGGTTTATACCTCGAATGATCCAGCGACGGTGATCCCTCATGGATGCTCCACGACTTTTAGTGTCGAATTGTAGAGGCGCAGGCGTTATTCAATGTTTTATGAAAAATATTCCCCCTAGACGACGCAAAATTGATGTATATTTTTGGCTACAGGGTATTAATATAGAAATTGAGCTTCCTCTGCTCATTTTTTATTCTAGAAAAACGCGTCAATTCTCTCCTCAGAGGGTGAAATATTAAAATACTCAAACAAAATCATTCGCGTTTCAGTGTTGGAAAAATGTCCCCTAAAAACCTGAAATTCAGTCACTAGTTTTCCAGTGCCCACGACGATTTGATGACGTCACCCCAAAATCCCCGAAAAAATATGATTTACCCAGGGAAAAAATCCTCAACAGTTTTCAACAATAATTTTCCATTTTTCAAAGAACTTATCCACGTCGTTAACATCCAGAAACACGAGATGCAACATAAGATCGGCGCCAGGAGCGGATCGCGTGGCACTGCATCCGTGGAATCCTCACGACCCGAAAAAAAAATCCCCTATAAAAAAACTGAAAATCAAGATTACAGTTCATTATAAGAGCGCCTCTCGGTGCAATCGTACAATCGAAAAAAATCAGAATTTAAATTCGTTTGATCTGCCCTTGAGGTTGGAAGTGTGGCGTTGAATTAACCAAAAACCAAAAGAACTAAAAAAAAAATCCGGAATTTTTTATTTCAAAATTATTGCTCATGTGGCCAAAATGTTTTTACATGCAATCGGGGGAGTGCGTATATTCGATCGGTAAAATGCGATCGTGGGAGCGATTTATTACACCTCTCAAGACGCCTGGGCAGAGTGGACAGAGAGGCATCGGTCCTCCACGCAAGACCAAGATATCTTATCTTCGAAACACACACGGCGTGCCGCTTAATACCTTTACCTCTTTTGCCCGTTGGCTGTGTTTCTCTGTGTGTGCACCTCTCTCTCTCTCTGTCTTTCTCCCTTCGGGTTTTTTTCTTCTCTCGATACCAATTCGCGATAAAGCCTCACCTCTGTATACAGTACTGTACACAAGTAGGATCAGCAGAGACAAAAAACGCCCCCCTGTATAAGAAAGTTTCTTACAATCGACTCGAAAGAACGTAATGAGGGTCCTGTCTCATTGCTGAATGGCTTTATCTTTTTCGCGGTTAATTACAGAGATTTTTCTTACCAGTGGAAAGTACAGACAACTTACTCGTTGCGTTTGTACCGGGGGTTTTATTTCGGGGGCAATTAAATATGGAAACAAGTGGAATAAAGGGGAGATTAATAATCTTGGCTTGAAGGATGAAATATCGCCAGTCGGTGGGGGAAATTCGGTGTAAAGCGTCACGTATTTAAGCCGGAGAAATTTGCGCTGCAAGACTGTGCGCACTGACAAGACGAGAGTTTTTTCAGAAGCACGTCTTTATTTGTGTGAAGAAATTCATGACTTCACGCAGATTTTCCCAGAAAAATTCAATAAAAACTATCAGAAAAAAAAGTTCAAATTACGTTTCGAAATGTCATCCACGAGCGAAGTAAAATTCAATAAAAAAGTGTGAGTTTTCTCCTTCCAGTCCAACAATTTTTATGTAGATAACGATGACTCATGATACACTTTTATAAAACGGTAGGATAATTTTTATAAAAAATTTCTCTCCGTGTAATCTCTGAAATCTGAGTTACACTTACACTTTAAATCTCCGAACAATAAGGTATTTCATTAGTAACTGCAGAAAAATCAATCATCTGTGTGAAATCTCAAATTTTCCAGAGCTCTCATTTTGCCCCCATCTCCCCTGCAAATCCAGGACACCCTCCCGTTAACAGACCTCAACTACGTAAAGTAGCCAACGCATGTGTAAACGTCCTTTATCACCTGGCAACCAATAAACATTTTATTTCACTGTACCTAGAAGGCCTTCCACGTAAACATCTCTATCCAACTTTGGGTGACATTGTCTTAACTTACTCCAGCAATCGTTAATAACTTTCCAGCGCCCTCCCCCCCCTCCCCCCTCCCCCTCTCTGCCCGCAGCCACAGACAACATCTTCCATTCATCCCCCTTTAAAGCCCCACAGACAAGTGCTCATGCGCACTGTTCGGTAGATTGCCGCTGTCTGCCCTCTCCGCCACAGACACACGCAAAATACGAATTTTATGATGATCATAAATTTCGAGGACATAAAACCAATACCAGGGTCTTTTACACTCATCCAAAGGGAAAAACAAAAAGTACAAACGATATTTGCGCCCTCGAGTAGTTTTTGTGTATAAAACGCACTCGCAGCCACATCCCAATCGTTGTATATATCTGGTACGCTGAGATATCGACGCGGGACGAGGGGTGAGAGAGAGAGAGGGGGAGAGTGTGCAGCTTCTGCCCGAGAGAAGAGGCAAAAACGATCCTCGATAAGACTCACTTTAATTTATCGCTCTTTTCCTCGGGTCTTTGCCGCGTGCGAGCCGAAGAGTCTTAAAATGTTCTTTTTTTCGATTTGTGAATTCATAATTTTGAATTATGCTTTGAATAATTGAATGATGCTTCCGCAAACGAAAATTCCCGGGGAGATGAGGGATTGCGTGGAGCACTGTTAGAAATTTTTTGAAATTTCATGGAAATGTTGTAGTAAATCTCATGAGAGTGACATTTAAGGGGATTTTGGGAAAAAATGAGTATGACATTTCAAGTTTTAAGTAGAATTTACATTTTCCAGGGGAACATGAATATTCAGAAACAAAATGACGTGAATATTCAATTTTTCCTTGAATTTTCCTTATCTTTCTGAATTTTGGGGTCTGCCGCGTGCGAGCCGAAGAGTCTTAAAATGTTCTTTTTTTCGATTTGTGAATTCATAATTTTGAATTATGCTTTGAATAATTGAATGATGCTTCCGCAAACGAAAATTCCCGGGGAGATGAGGGATTGCGTGGAGCACTGTTAGAAATTTTTTGAAATTTCATGGAAATGTTGTAGTAAATCTCATGAGAGTGACATTTAAGGGGATTTTGGGAAAAAACGAGTATGACATTTCAAGTTTTAAGTAGAATTTACATTTTCCAGAGGAACATGAATATTCAGAAACAAAATGACATGAATACTCAATTTTTCCCTGAATTTTCCTGATCTTTCTGAATTTTCACTGAATAATTGAAGCGAAAAATCAAGTATTTTATTGATTTCCAGATCATTTGAACCGAAAATCAATGGAAGGTTTATGGGAGCCCATGAAGGGTAGAGCTACTTTAAGTACGCATTTCTCAAAAACCTTTGTTTTTCTCAATGTATCATAAACTCGAGAGAATTTTCATGACTCGATATCTCTCATAATTCGTATAATGCACGTAAAAACCGTTGGATCATTGACATTACGTTAGTTTCCAACGTCAAGGCCAGGTATATTCAGCCAACGTTTCTACGACACCTGTGGGAACTCAAACCTTCTCACGTATGCTACTCCCATTGCCCCGGCCTTCTCCACGCGCCTCGCTTTTCTCCACCCCCTTCTCCCCGAGTCCGGTGTTGAATTCTACATATACCCTAGGACATTATGAATGTGAATCCGTTTCAGATTCGCATTTAGGGGTCTCACCGCCCCTTCCCCCGCGCCGCGCTCTCAATTCTCTCGGTTCACCTTTCTCGGAACATCTTAAATGGGTTTCTATTCAGGTATTTTTCGGGGGTTAATTAGTAGGTGTATTAATTACTTCACCGCAAATATAGTTTTGTTAACAGGAAAGAGGTTGGCATCCTGGGGTTTTGTGGGGTCGAAAGTTTAATCGAGTGCTGTGTAAATCGCTGAGGAATTGCCGAGAGGCGGTACCTGTCGCCCAGGACGCAGCATTCTTAATTAAAGTTAATGATTTAATCATCTTTGAGGATGTAAAAATTATGGATAAAAGTGAAGGGATTGTTGAGGAAAATAAACGTCTTTCATTTTTGTTAGAATTTTTTTGAGTGATTGAATAGCTTTGTCAAGTGATAGCTCCGCTAGAACGTGAAGAAATTGATGCCATTCATCATTGAAAATTCGCAATTTTATGAAAAAATCAATGGAAACGTAAATTTCAAATCAATTATTCCATGAGAATTAATGGAAATTAGAAAAATTCAGCTATTTACATTCATAATTTGATGGAAAATGAGTGGAAACTAAATTTCGGGTGAATTGTTCCACAAACATGAATTAAAATCATAAATATTCGTTTAATAATTAAAAAATTCCGTAAATTTCCGTAAAATTTTTAGTTAGTTCACACGGTAATTCAATTAATCTGTTGTTCATCTCATCAATATAATTCCGTGATTAGAATATTGTCATCTCGTATTATCCACCAAATTAAAAATTAAAACCTCATTTGGAATATTGAGTCACAGCTTCTTTTTAATTCACATCAGAAATTTTGTGTTTGGATATTAATATTATTTGTTCAAAGTGAAAATTGTGCACAAGAAAAATTTATCCACAAAATCAAGATATTTATCATTGAAGCATTTTGGCGCCAGTTTGATTCTGCATTTCCCCTCCCCCGGCATTGAGTCGCATACGTTACACATTGGCACACGTACACTCGAGTGAGTCGGGAGGATGCCGCGAAAGGCGTGGGCAATAATTTACGATGCCGCAGTAACTATCCGTAAGTACCCCGTGTTCCAGCAACGGTCGAAACTCTAATGTTCAACCGAATGTGGGCTGTTTTACTGGCTAAGAGAGAAGGATGAGAGCCGGGGCATTTCACTGGCTTGAATTCGACGCTTTTTACTACGCATAAATCTGCGACTGGGAGGGAGTTTACTGCCTCACTTCCATCGAAAACCCACAGATTTTAAATGAAGGGCAGGAGAGAAACGGCTTTGAATGGTGAATATGGGTCTCTGTGTCGATGCTTTATATTCGTAAATATTTTTTGCAATTTGGTCTGTGGTTGGGGTACGGAGAATGAATAAGTTGTAGATTCCCTTTGTTTCGGAGGCAGGGACGTTTATGGAATCATACTAAAAATCGTGGGTGGAATATATGATGAAAGGAGTCAAAAGGAACGCAGATGAATTTACAAGTTGAAACAGGTGGAATGAATTTCAGATAAATAAGAATACTGCACCGAAAATGTAAAAAATTAATTTAAAAATCCAGATATTTAAACCTTTGGATCGGACGAACGAATATGTCAAGTTTCCGCAGTTTAAAAAAATTGTATGCAGGGAAGTTTGAGGGAAATACTCCGATTCATTTTGAAGCTCAAGGCGTATTCGTCGGATTATTTTCCCCATCACCATTTCGCTAAATAGAATTGCGGTATTCGGTGTCATCGTGGTACAATCGACAATTTTTTGTTATTCCGCTTGCCAACGGGAAATTACCGAACGACGAAAAATGATCGGTATAATTATTTTCCGATTGGTCCACGGGCCGTCGAATACCGCAATTCAATTGTAAAATATTTTATTTATGAATAATCCACTTGGGTTGGTGGATTAAAATTTTTTTCCTCCTCAAGTTCCCAATTCAGCCGATTTTTTCTTGAAGAACTTTTCTTGCGAAAATTTTTACAGTTTTCAGAACCAATAGTTTATTTTCTACTGCCTCAAGAAATTCTCATTCCCAAATTCCGAAAAAATTCCCTGAAATCCCACCCGGACCCATGAATCAACAATTTCTCACTCTTCATACACCTGGCCCGACCAACAGTCAACAAAAATTCCACCCTATTTATACATTTCGACTCTCGGCCAATTAATTTGGGTGCACAATCGTGTCACGTAGCTGGCCCTCCACGAAAACAAAGTAATCGGATGGTTGTATCAGGTAGATAAGTTTGTGTTGTATATTTGAAACTCTGGGCCAGTTTAATTAGCGTTAGTATTGTGCCACAGGGTCCTGGGGGCCCTCTCAAGTCGCTCGACTACACTCCTTGGGGCCTCTACCTTGGGTCAGATATCGGGTAACAAGATCTTATTCAGTGTTCGGCTTCAGCGGGTGGGTTAATGATGCTATCTACCACACAGTGCCAAAGAACCGATCGCATTAACCTGATATATACCATCCTTCGTGTACTTCGGTCGCATGCACATAGAGGTAAACCCTTGACATACACTGATTCCAGGCGATCTCGAGGGAGATTCAACTACTTCCGACCACTCTCGTTTCCTAAAATTGCTCCGCCATTGTTGCAATCGCCAACTTGTTGTTGTTTTTCCCCTCGGCTGATACTCCCAAGCACGTTAATTCCAGAAATTAATGTTTGAACGGGGAAAGAGATTGTTGAACCATAAATGTGTCAAACTTCGGGGAAAAATATTACGTAGTCATGACTTCAATTCCAATTAAAAACCAGCATGACTGAGGCAATGATTCTCAAATTCATGAATTGAGATTTTAAAGCTTGATTTGTTACATTGATCTCTAGATTTAGGGATATCCAAGAACTTCGGCTATTTTTTATTCGGGTAAAATGTGCAAGTGTACTTTTAGATGACGATTGATGAAATAATTTAGAAATTGCAATTTTTGAAAATTATGAGCATTTTCTTTCAATAATTTATAAGCAATTAATTTTCTATCATGAAAATCATTTTTTTGAAATCGTAACAAATTTAATTTTTCTGAAAGTTTAAACAATTTAAATTATTTAATTCTGTGCAGAATGTCATTTGAATGACGCTGAATATTCATGATTTTTTAAATTTTCCTCACGCAATTCAATTGAGAAATTCGATGATTGGGAATGGTTGAATTTATAGAGTAATCTGTACTTAACTGTAAAAGATACTTGGATATCCTTAAGGATGAGGATTCAATAAGGATGAGAGCTTTCACTCACAAAGAAAATTATTTGACAAATTTCAACTATTTGGTGAAATTCATTAAATAGTCAGTAATTTATTTTTTCAACAACTAGATGTTGAAATTCACCAAATAATTTTCTGCGGGTTTGAGCCACAATTGACCTCAAGTTTCCGGACATTTTACAGTAATTTCATCATTTAAACTTCGCAGGTCTGAATTTGAATCTCGATATTAAACGGTCAGAAAACATTAAAAAAATCTAAAAAAAAAATTGGAAAGTTTACTTTTGGAGGAAGATGAAATAATAAAATATAAATACAAACGATACTTGGATGTCCTCAACGTGGCCCTTTGGGTAAGTTATTCATCAAAGAAGATGGCCAATTGAATCTGGAATGAAAAACTATGCACAGAGAGAATGGAAAAAATTGCAGTCCTTGACACTAGACTCCTAAAAAAAATTAAAATCTCACAGACATTCAACTAATTTTTAGAAGAGTGACGTTGAAAGCGATTAGAGAAAAAAACCATGAAATATCTGGTTTCCCTTGACCAATCCCAACATTCGTCCTGCCTCTACTTGAATAATGTTTCGGGCCTATTTTCGAAGTGACACAGAACGATCCTCGCTGCAATCATCATCTAAAAATGATGACGCCTCTGAAAGCATGTTCGCAAGGCTGAGACTCTTCCCATTGAATGACATAAACCTCCTTCACCGACCACATCGTTAGCCGCAAACTCATAATTTTCACATTTGTCCCAACGCGCCCGACGATCTCCACGAAATCTTCCATTCTGGTCACACAATTTTGCACCTTGCGTTCTGCCAAATTCGAGAATAAAAATGAAACTTTCGGCGTAAACGATAAAAAATCGTTAAAAGCACATCTTCCACTTCCTGCGCCCGAGGCGCACCCGGTGATCTAGCTCCAAGCGTCTTTGATGCTCGCAGACGTCAAAAGACGAGATGATAGCACTCGGCAAAAAAGCATATCCGATGCAGTGGCTCCACTGCTTCACGCGAAGCGAAAGAAATCGTTTCATTCCACATTCATTCCCCCAGCTTGACATTTTGATAACCCGAATGGTGCAGAAGCCCACCTGTTTATCCACCTCCCCCGGCCCCGGAGAATCTCCACCGAAACCGGTCGATCGCGTCAAAAATCCAATATTCAATATTGAAATCCGTGAAAGTTTGGAAGTCATCACGTCGCCCATATCCCATAGCCATAAAATTTGTATCGTAAATAAAAATAGGCGCGGCGTGAGACTCGTTTCATTTGAATGAGACAGGTGTAGCTGTAGCTGTTTCGAAAGATATAAAAATGGAGATGAAAATAGACAGCTATCCGACCAAAAATTCTCATCCAACTCGTTTCCACATTTTTCTAATCTCCACGACAAATTCTGGTGGAGAGATTCGGGTAAAAAAACCCCCATAAATCATTGTCACTTATCCCAAGTTGGATGTGTTGTTGCTGGAGGTGAGGCCTCGGGGGCTCTATACTTCTTGCTGCAATCATGTGGGACGTCTGGTTTGAGGGGCTGATCTTCCCCTTCGGTAAGACCTGTACTTAGGTCGCACGAATGCAAGCCTCACAGGCATTGTGATAGTAATTTCAACTTCTTTCTCTTTGCATCCTTCCATCACTGGTGGCATGGGTTAACCGAAGAACCGGATCAGTCTGCACTGGGCAACAATCCGGATCAACGATAACCGCCACCATTGCATTCGGCTCTGGTGTACGATAATATACTTGGGATGCATGCAGCCATTGGGTCACGAACAGAGAACTTTTCGAAGAAGCTGAGATGACCAAGTATGGTCACGAGCTCTTTTGGCTTGGGATAATGGGTTTTTGGAGGGAATGATATAAATTAGAGGCTTGATTCAGAGTTTTGAAAAAGAACTGAGTAATCAATTGGTTAACCTACGATCAAACTTGTTGATTAAATTCAGTCCGAACTATTAAAGATATCGAAGGTAAATGATGCTCGGGTAGCCAAAATGAACACATCATTAGTCCAATATTTCTATTGAAATGAGTGTCAGAATGCGATGTTTTAGGTCAGACATCAGAAAGTAAAAACTTCAGAATTAGAATTCACTTATATTAATCATAATAATTACTATTTTTAAGAAATAATCGTCCGTAAACGGGGAAAGTCCTATGTCCCTACGCTCGCTCCTTTGTCCCCATGCACGTTTGACACATGTCCCTATCCTTTGAATGATATGGAAAGGTTATATCCGAAATAATTACATCGTGAGTCTCCTATTTGGGATAAAACAACATTAAGAAATGTCTCGAGGCACAAAATTATATTTCAATTGGACAGTCCAACCTTTCAAATGATTTTTTCATCCGTTTAGTAAGTTACCAGTTGACAGTTGGTTGCAAAACGAGCACAGGATCAATGCCATTTACATTGTACCTATTCTTTTAATTGCCGACATTTCTGTGAAATATTAGGATGTTACTATAATTTATGCATTTTTAATATTTTTTTAACCATCCGAAACCTCAGACAACGGATTTTTAATCCCATTTTACTATTATAACGGAGATATCAACATTTAAAAATTGTGAGTTTCTCAACTTGCGGCTTGAGAATTCACTCTGTCGTTGCAACACTTGATGTGAATGGGATTTTTCTCTCTTATTCTTCAATAAATCAATGTTCATTGGTGTCTACAACTTTCCTTATTAACTAAAATAATAACTCCAGTCGTATTCCATTCTTGATAGACTCTTGGGACTGTCGAAATGATTAAAATGTGATAACTTTTTCCGGTGAAATGCTGACCCTGTCTGATTCTAAGTTTCCTGACATTTAAAAATGATTTGATTATCTAAACTTTACAGGTCTCAATTTGAATCTCGACGTTGAATCGGTCGAAAACATTTTAAAAATCCGATAAAAAAAATTGAAAGTTTGCCCAAAAAATTGCAATTATTCAAAATTACGAGCATTATCAATAATCAAATCATAGGCAATCAATTTTCCACCATAAAAATCATTTATTCGGCATCGTCACAAATTTCAGTCGTCCCTTGCTGAAAATATCCAAATTATTATGAAGAGAATTCGATCGTACATTCCGACTCCCATTAAACATTCAAATAATTAACGGAATTATTAAATAATTCCCTCACGTCGCACACGGGAAACACCGGAATGTCCCGCTCAAGCGCTCTGCTCGTGATCTTATAGCCTTCTTTTTATTCCGTGAATCAGTCTCATCTTTTTTTCTTAACTTCAACATTCATAATTTGGAATCATCCTCAATATCCCCTAACCGCTCAATTTTTTCATTCCCCTCAATTATCAATAGTTGAGTACAATCACGTACATTCGCGCCACCACGATGCAGAATAGCGTTTTGACACGCGAGACAGCTTAAAGAGACCGTAGGTATCAAAGAGAACCGAATCGCCTTGACCCCTGACATTGGCTGTAGCACACTGTAGCCCCCGGGTGTGAGAGAGTCTGGAAAATGTCGATGCTCCAGGATAGCCATTGGAGGGATCCCATTGGTGAGTCAATGCCTGCCACACAGCCTTGAACTCGTTTGTATCGCTGTTGGAATGTTTATTCTTCACTTTATTCCCTTTACTCACATCTGTTGATTCTTAGGCACATGTAATTGTGTGGGTTTTCCAGGTTATATGCGGAGATGGAATAATCGATGATGAAATTCAGCCGGAGATAGCGCTGGGGACAGCAGAGGCAGCCCTCCACTCAGTGTACCTCAAATTGATGACTGGACATGTAGTCGTTGACGGCGAAATTGAGTCTCTACTATCCTCCTCTCGCTGGGCATGAGGGGTTTTGTAACTGTTGCCTCTTGAATCTTTCTTATCCACTACAAATAGAAGAATTGTGGACGTGACGCGTGCATCGGGGAGCCGGCACCGTCGGGAGGCTGCGAGGTGCTGGGTTCCCACACTTTGAACGAGAGAGGTCCCCGGGCGATGGACCGATGGGTCAAATTATTGCCCACGGCTACCATCACCGGTTTTGGTGAAAAAATGAGAAATTATTGGCTTTCGGGAGATGTAAAAACCGATCTGCAGGGGAAATGAGGAAACTAATGAGCGGTGGAAAGTTGAGAAAATGCGGGTTTCTAACGGAGATGTGGAATCATTAGCTTTTGGAGAAGTTGGAAATCTATGATTTGTTGGAATGAATAATTTTGTAGAGTTCTGGGTTCGAGGCAATTAGAGGAAATTTATTCAATATTCATTAATTCACTAAAGTGAGAGAAAAATTTGCTCGGCTGGAAATTATATGAACCAATTTATTTGGGGAGAAAAAGAAACTTTCCACCGAAACAGGATAATTTCGGTAATTTAATAAAACACTGTTGGAATTTCAAGTTTTAAGTAGAATTTTCAATGGCACATGAATATTCAGAAACAAAATGACATGATTTTTCAATTTTTCCCTGAATTTTCCTCATTTTCCGGAATTTTCACAGAATAATTGAACTGAAAAATCAAGTGTTCTATTGATTTTCAAATAATTGGAAGAGAAAATTAATGAAATATTTGATTTTCAATGACGAAATTTTAAAAAAATTCAGTGAAACTTGAAGACGATAAAAATTTCCGGAATTTTGCACGGAAAATTGCATACTATTGGAAATTAGTTGAAACTAGATGGGCAGTTTAGTCATGATTCTCGGGAAAGAGACATTGAATTTCATTTGGGAATGAAGGAATCATGAAATTTCAAATTTTTCAGTTAAAACATGAAATTTTGCAACAACTCTCACTAGGAGGATTTTTTCTCCCCACTTCCTAATCTGACCGTCGTTAATAAACATGAATAAATATTCAATTTGTGGAAATCGTCCAAAATCACACTTTTCTAAATTCAATAGAAGAAATAACCCCAATTAATAAAAATAACAAATTAATAGAATAATTGCAATTCGCAGTTTTCATTAATTTTTTCATCAAACATTGAATTTTTAGTGAAACTGTCATTCGATGGAAATCGTCAATAGTTTACCAAAAATTTCAGCCGACGAATCATAAAAACCTCCATTATTCACTCAGAGATAATAAAAATGATTTTTTCCTCATAAAAAATTCAATCGCAACTTGCAATTATGAATATAATAAAAAAATCAAGCACGTACGATAAATCGCGAATAATTTACATTCAGTCTTTAAAAAAATAATTTCCCAGCTATCGTGTAACACGGACGTAAACGTGTGGCTCAAGGCACGGCGCGTGCAGCCCGTGATTGTGTCCGCAGTCTCTTCTCCCACCTCACCGCGGTCTCCCACTTCACCATATTTTCTTCTGTCGCACGCTCGCTTCGCCCCGACTACGCCGCTCACCTCACATCCTCCCTGCCGATATTTCTCCCTCCCGCCTGCCCCCACATCCTCCGAGACACCGTCGCTAGAGGTTCTCTTTTTTTCCAACTGAGTGCACGGGATTCGCATCGAGGGACCGTACACATACGCCTCCGCTCGGAAACGACTCTCGACTCTCAGCAAACAGATCCGATCAATTAGCCCCTCATGTATAGATATTCCAAATTTTTATTTTTTTCCTCATTGAAGTAGTTTTGAAGAAAATTGCGAGCTAATAAAAAACATTTGCTAGTTAGTACTTTTTTTTAAATAAATTTTTGAAAAATCACCTCTGAAAAAAAGGGGTTATCCCCTCTATTTCATTATTTCCCAAAAATTTTATCACCATTCGATAGCAAATTGTTTGAAGATTTTTGCGAGTTAAGAAAATCGTCAATGCAATCCTATTAGTGTGTAAATTAACAATTCCAATTTCAACTGAAAACCAGAGTTGATGACCAGAGTTTGTAACAGAGATGTCAGACAAGATATGAATTTTTTTTTTGGCTCAAATGAAAGAGCGGCTCGAAAAATGGCGTGCAGAAGTCTTTAAAGATGACAAATGTCTCTAAAGATGATGTCTGTTTTCAATTGAAAAGCGCAATTGTGACAACATTGTCCAGTGGGGTCTAGGAGTCTCCCCTGGTTCAAAACCATCTTTAGAGGCCCTAGCACGCCATTTCTCGACCCGCTCTTTCATTTGAGCCCAAAAAAACATTCATATCTTGTCTGACATCGCTGCTACAAACTCGGGTCTACAACTCGGGCCTTCAATTGAAAGCCCGAGTTGAAGACCCGAGTTTGTAGCAAAGATGTCAGACAAGATATGAATGTTTTTTTGGGCTCAAATGAAAGAGCGGGTCGAGAAATGGCGTGCTAGGGCCTCTAAAGATGGTTTTGAACCAGGGGAGACTCCTAGACCCCAATGTTCTATACATACTCCTAGACCCCATTGTCCTCCTAGACAATGATGTCACAACTCTGCTTTTCAATTGAAAACAGATATCATCTTTAGAGACATTTGTCATGTTTAGAGGCTCTAGCACGTCATTTCTCGACCCGCTCTTTCATTTGAGCCCAAAAAAACATTCATATCTTGTCTGACATCGCGGCTACAAACTCGGGTCTACAACTCGGGCTTTCAATTGAAAACCCGAGTTGAAGACCCGAGTTTGTAGCAAAGATGTCAGACAAGATATGAATGTTTTTTTGGGCTCAAACGAAAGAGCGGGTCGAGAAATGGCGTGCTAGGACCTCTAAAGATGGTTTTGAACCAGGGGAGACTCCTAGACCCCAATGTTCTATACATACTCCTAGACCCCATTGTGCTCCTAGACAATGATGTCACAACTCTACTTTTCAATTGAAAACAGATATCATCTGTAGAGACATTTGTCATGTTTAGAGGCTCTATCACGTCATTTCTCGACCCGCTCTTTCATTTGAGCCCAAAAAAACATTTATATCTTGCCTGACATCGCTGCTACAAACTCGGGTCTTCAACTCGGGCCTTCAATTGAAAACCCGAGTTCAATCATCTCTGCTACTGGCGTATCTCCTAGTGAAGGCGCGTGGCTGGAATGCGGCGGTATCGTGTACTGTCGCACATATCTACACTTTCAATTGGTGC
The DNA here is from genome assembly GCF_001412515.2 of Diachasma alloeum. NCBI lineage: Eukaryota > Metazoa > Arthropoda > Insecta > Hymenoptera > Braconidae > Diachasma > Diachasma alloeum. Next base: position 2,577,250 of record NW_021680366.1, read on the forward strand.
GCACGGTATACCACACTGTTGCTGATACTGGTATACTCAACTCTGAGTTTCTCGCAATGTCCAGTTGAAAATGTAGACCCATACGAGCACTAGTTGGAATACCGGCTCAACACTTCCAGAGACATTTCTGCATGTTCCCACGGCTCGTAAATGCAATCTTGATGGTCGCAGTGTGGCCTTTAATCAAGTAATAACTGGACGGAGTTAATTAGATAGATTTTTATTACAATGCAGCCGCGGGGGAATCAAAGGTAATCGGCTGGCTTTGAGGTCGATTTTGAGCAAAAAATGTGTTCCCCAAGATTGAGGTATTTATGGCGGGGTGGGTATGCATGAGGTGAGATGGAGGGGAATCTATTGTTCTCTCGCAGAAAACCAATCGCTTAACAAAAAAAACGATATCTCAATTACAAATTTTCAATCTATTCCGACCATTTTTGTGCGCCAAATATTTTTTTAATAACTTTTCTAGTTTTCCCCACGTATTTCAAGCCTTCTTTTATTTTTCTAGCTTGTCTTTTGGATAATTGGAAAATAATTAATGTGGACAGAAAAAGCGACAATGTCGTGCCGTTCGAGGTACAAGTTGGCGGCACTGATTCACTCAGCTGTTATGTTCCTTCCCATAGCGAAATGTATCATCATAACTCCATTCGTATTTGCCGCGCTTACCCCTCCACGATTTCTAACCTCGACGGTGTCGCTATTCCAATTTGCGCACGCAGAATTACCATTTTTCATGAGTTTTTTAATTATCCCTTCTAAACAATTCTCCTAGGCCTCTTGGATTATTTTTTTCCATGTTCCTCCATGAAAGCTCCACCCAAGTGCCAAATTTCAGGAAAATGGCGACTTTTTTCTATTTTTAATATTTTTTTTTCGAATTCTCACAAGAGCCAGTGCTAAAATGCATTTTTTAGAAAAATTCCTGTGTTTCACGCATTCTCCTAGACTGTCTCTGCTTTTGCATAGGGATTTTGAAAAAATCAAAGAGTGTATAAAAAAAATCATCAATTTCTTGACTATCTTTCGACTCCCCCTGACCGCGCTATAAATATCTTTAAAAAAAAATGCGGAAACAATATACGAAAACATAATATGGCTCCATAAAATTTTTTAATCTCTCCGAGTCACATGCTGTCCGATTACAACGAGGAAAAGACTATTAAAGATGTTTAAATTTACTTGCGATATCATTTTGCCCCGGGGTTCACGGAACAAAATAAAAAATTGAAATTCCAAAAAAGTTCTTTTATTTTCACGAAACAACTGGGGCAAATTTTTTTCTCGCATTTGGGGGCGCAATCTATGCCCTAGAAATTTATGATTTATCCGATATCCACATCTGCGTTGGCTGCAATGGCCAAGAAACATCATTGTTGGCCATTCACAATGGCGGCCATACGCAATACTCGTGCAGTTATCGTTGCTGGGCTTTCGCATAATGTGTCATAAATAGGCGGGGGCTATGTGTTGTTGGTATAGGCACGGTGCTGAGACAATAACCATTGTGGTCAGTGGTACTGTTTATAAATAAGCACGTGTGTATAAGAGTCCACCTCGAGGGTGCCCACCTTATAGCGATGAAACAACACGGAGGAATAAACAGGGCACACACCAGAGAGGAGGAAAACTGGCGCGAGATTTTTATCAGTCTTCAGCACCCTTCCCGGTGGTCCCAGATGTATTGATTTCAAGCGTGGAATCCACGGGGTGAAAAAATGTTCTCAATATTGACATTTCCTGGGGCATAATTGCAGTTGAGTCATCATCAAGATTTTTCTCATTTACTTTTTTCAATTCCTCCGGCGTTCAACGGCCGTTCTGTTTGCTGAAGTTTTCGACTAATGGCTTCCGCTGGGAATTTTTACGACGAAAAGAGAAAAACAGAGGTAGAAGTTTGGTGGAGCATTGGAGTCATAAAGGGAGGGAAAACTAGAAGGTATACACGCCAACGGTATGTCTTATACAGAGAATGATTAGGAACACTCGTCTCACTGCAAGAAGTGTCGGAGTTGGCTGAAGAGGTACAAGAAATGAAATTGCTTAGGAGGAGTTTGCCTTCAGCCTCAGACGGCCTCTAATGCACAGATCATCAGGAGTTTCGAGGCACTCCCACTGAGCTTCGAAACTTTTCCCAGCAATTAATATCGATGCAAAAAGTTGTACTGAAGCATTGCGATTTTTAAGGTTGTTTGTTGGGATGTTTTTTTTTTTATTTATTGAAATGCTTGCGGAGGTAATTCTTCCGCGGCCGTGAAGATTACATTCCAGATTTATTGCGGCGACATTCGAGTCTTGGCTGACAATGTGCGATAAATGCCATATAACGTTCGTGATAATGAAGAAACTGATTTCGATTATTATATGTGAAAAGAGAATTACATGTTGGAGCGGCTGGAGGGTTGAAAACTGAACAGTCCAAATTTAAAATACAATTAAAAGTTGATATGCAACTCTCTGGTTTGAGAAAAAGTTCTCAACTCTTTAGGCAAATAAATGTTAATAAACCATTCCTGTTTTCATTTAATATCCTCTCACCACAATTCCGATAAGTCAGAAAGAGCAACGAAACGATTTCATAATGCACTGTTAAAAAATAGTGTCTGAAATTTCCGGTACGCTTTTCGAAAATTTTTATCGAATTTAATTACCAAGGAAATTTCAAGATATTTGATCAACATCAAAAATATGTGGATAGCTCTTTCCAACATTTATGCATTTATGTATGTAGTATGCTATTTAATTAACGCATGCGAACGGAGGGATGGGGGTGGCTCAGATAGACTCTGCAGACCCCTCCCCTTGTTGAGTAAAATTTTCAGCCTTCCTCTATTATGCATCCCCCCTACACCCCCTCTCGAAGTCCCAATGTTAAAATTTTTTATTTAAATTTCGCAATTTTATTTTTCATTCAAATAATGTACGCATAAGGAGGGGTAAGGGTGTGTTAAACATATGTTTTCATGTTCATTAACAAAATGCCGTATTCAAAATAAACTGTAATTTCGGATAAGTAAATATGAAGTTGAGGATACGAATGGAAACACAAAGTGCGACATCAAGAACAAAAATATGTGAATAGTTGTTAGGTGTTTCCAAAAATACAACTCGCCGTGGATTATAGATTCCTCTTATGTAATCATTATTTCGAGCGTTGACAATCATGATAATCACCAATGGTTTATTAATGAAGAACTTCATAAATTTAAATACCAGGAGCTATGTACTGTTAGAAAATTACTCTTGAAATTTCAAGTAAAAAAGCTTTAAATTTTCAACAACGACAAAGTTACATGAAATTTCTGTAAATTTATTCATTGCGGAATCAGTTAATTTTTTGAATATTCAAAATTTTGAAAATTTAAATGACAATTTTTCTCAACTCTCAATCTACTGAAAATTGAATTGTATGTGATCTTCAATTTTCACAATGACTTTGAAAATTCAAGCTTTCATTGAAAAATCAATGATAGTGTCCCTGAAATCATCGAGAATCCTCTAAAAATGAAATGTTTTGCTCCCACGACCGTTCTCAGCAGACGTGTGTCGTCTTGGGAAAGAGAAGTTCAAAAATTAAAGAGGAAAATAAAAATGCAGCAATCGCTCAAAGCGGAACACAAAACGCGGTCCCACGATTACCACCGACTTGTTTTTTTTCTCTTCCTGTGGTGAATCTCGTAGCATCAAGGGAACAGAGCCACGTGGGTTTCCGGACGTATGTGGTCGAGCGTCCTCGTCGCGTGGGCAGTTCATATGCTATTCCTCCTCATTTCCCCTCATTCCTCAAAATGCGAGTCAACAGGGCGAGGGAGGGAGTAGGCAGAGTAAATAAAAATTTTCATTCTTTTGTCAAAGTGAAGACGGAAAAGAAGTAGCATGAAGATGTCCCAGTGACACCAAGTGGGCGTTTTGATATTTCACAGTCGACATTCATGAGCCGAGTGGCTTCTCGGATCCCCTAGGACAGCCTGACCTTGTCCAGACATGAGAACTCTCGTGGAAGGTGAGCGCAGTTATAAGATGTTTATCCTTAATCCCTTCATCTTTCTCCCTCCGACGTGACTTTTTCTCAAGGTCCGATTGACCAACACCAGACATTATTCAATGTTTCTGTCCGCTTTTCCTTTGTTTATCTTTTTCGTGTTTATTTTATGCTAGAATGTGAATGGCAGAGGTGAATGCACGTTTGGTCCCCCCAGTGCTATTACAACGTGAGTCATTTACTGTGAATGAAAGTCCCCCCTGAAGGACATTACGGTTAATTGCGCTCCGAGTGACACGATCTTTTTAAAATACCAGATCACTGCCCAGGTGGAAATCACTCCGCATTTGAAGACATGTGTTCAAAATCCAGGATTGGATCATCATGGGTTATATAGTTTTTAGTCCCTATATACCGCTATATGAATTTATTTACTATAAAAAAACGCATTCTGTCCGAAATTTTAATCGATTTGTTCTCCTCAAACATGTATTTGTTGATATCTAAAGAGTAGTCTAGTGGAGAGAGAGCCGGGTCTCTTATTTGGCACCATATGCACTTTAATATTCAGTTACTAGCGCTTTGTCTCCTGCTCGCTTCGCTCACCCGCCCCGGGGCACTTCGCCCCGCCCCTCGCTCGCTTCGCTCGCTCCCCCCACCCCTTCGCAAACCCAGAACAATGATTTATTTGATTCAAATAAACAAGTGTATTGAAATAGTACGAAATAAAGTTTTTTTTACTATTAATAAATTTTTATTTGATCCAAATAAATTCTTCACTTAAATCAAATGAATTTTTTGCGGATCATTGTCACGAAAAAAGTCGAAATATTAATTTTGAATCGACGGCACTAGTACGAGATTAAAATCAATAATTAATAAAAACCCACCGAGCCTCAATCAGCCAACATGTGTATCACTGCAGTGACTCGTCGTTTTTTGCGCCAATCCAAAGATTTATCATCACAAGAGAAAAAAAAATTAACCGATGCAGTTAATTTGGCAATGCAGCCGGTTGCGCTTTAATTACACAGAGAGACCAACAGTTTGATTCTGAAAAGCTGCGATTGCAGCCGCATATTACAGCTCGGGGCGGTGAAAGTAAATACCCATGATCCCTTTGACGACAGCAATGCTCTTTGCGTGCACTGTCCCTCATCCCAAATAACGACAATTTTCGAGTGAGCGTGACTGCGCACGTGTCGCACGCGCCTCTTTACACCAATTTAATATTTTTCAAACGTCAACGAAATATGATGGTTAGTACCTGTGTTTCCTGTCGCGGTTACAAACCGGTGAAAGCGAAAATTACGAGACGTGATTTATATTTTTGACATTTTTTTGAGGAACAGCTGTGGCATCGATTTATCGGTCGCGTGTCATTGGATTTATTCAATATTTCAAAAACTTTATTTCGTATTATTTAAATAAATTAAAACTATATTTGACTCAAATAAATCATTAAATCCGGGTGCAATATCAAATTCATTGAACTTCAAGCTGAGGTATTTTTTGATGAGCTATTAAACTCGCAGGAGACATTTGATTCAGTTTACCCTGAAAAATAACGATATCTCCAGCTAATGCTCATGTTAATCATCGCGTTAATGACGCCTCTGCAAATAATTAATGTTGTTCATTTGCTTGGAAGCCACTCCAAATGAAAACTGATCGTTACATCTCTTTAATCAACGTATTATCCCAACTGAGTCAGAATCGTGTCTCTGGCGTCATCATTAGCGCACACAACATGAACTAATGGAATCGTTGAGTCACATTGGACTGCGTGGGCACTGGAAATGCATGTCTCCTTGGTGGATTCCGGACAGGCGTGAAATGAGATGCAGTGCGCACAATTTCTTTTTGGTTGTTTCCTGAAATTCATCGTACGGAGACAAATCGGCGAGACGAACGAGAAGAGTGAAAAAGTCTCGAGAGTTTGGTTGAAAAAATTATTCAATCATGAGAGCAACCGGTAAATGGTACCAAAGTAAACATAAATTTTCCATAATTTCTGGTGTCAACCGATAAATCCATCGCTACCTGTCACATCGCCCCCGTCTGCAAATTATTTTCGAAAAATTATCGTCAACAGTAGCCTAACAATTTTTATGGCAAGCCTTCGTGTTTTCTTCACTCACTCTTTTCTCCTCCTTGACGCATTTTTTTTCCAAGCATCCCGGAGTGGATGAACAAAGTGGGTCGTTCGGTCCATCAGTCATTCCCCCATGAGACACCAGCGAACTCTCCCCTCATCAGTCGATAACGTACAGAAGCCTATCCACTGCGTGTATAGTACACTGGCACTAACCCTCCAGGCACATACGCCAACAACTCCGTGGTACACGATGGTTTTGCCCATACCGAATGTGCATACATTAACCAAAGCGAAATGTCCTGGTTATGTACGCAGTTTAAACCATCAACTCCACTCACAGGGTAGAGACTCTCACAGCCACTCCATATTGGCCCGAGGCAACCCAGATTTATACCATAAAACGGGTGCATAATAACCTTCAGCATTTTCGATGGCATTTAATTGCCCACAATTCAGCTTCTTGATACTTTTGAAAAGTAATAGTTGATGCGCGTGAGAAGGCTGGTGAAAATTGTTGTTGCTAACGTGAGAGACTTGTGCACATACACTGATGGAAACGGTTCGGTGTTCTACAGGGAGAAAATTATTCAGTGAATTTCCACAATTCAGTAGCGAAGTGGTCAAACGGTTTAAGTCAATTCAATCTTTAGTTGAGTTTTCCAGAAATATTTCCAAATTGATGGGAGATAGCGACATTTTCATAATAACCTTTTTTGTAGAGCGAATTGAGTGCTACTAAAGCGGTTATGAGAAAAAGTTTGATATCTCCCTTAGATTTCGAGATATTCATTGAAAACTGGCCAATAGCCAAAATCGACTTAAACCGTTTGACCAATTCGCTAGTGAATTAGTTTGTGAATTTTCACAACTAGTTGGTGTAATTTAACAACTATTGAATTAAAATTCAGAAGATTTTTCGATTTCATTCGACAACCATTTGTTAAAATTTCAATAAACATTCGTCGATTTATTTGAGGGATCAAATTTAACAAGGAATTGTAGATTATTGCGAAAAGATTTTCTAGGGGAAACATCGATCGATTGATCTATCAGCGTCATTATAGTATAGGCATTCATGACGCTCGCATACGCTAGCTCAACCTGACACCCAACAGAAATACTAACACGCCTGTTTATTTCTCTTCAACATATATGTTCCTTTTTTTTCAGCTTGTAACCTTCTGTTACATACCGACTGCCATTCCCAATTGCGCACTCTGGTCACGTACGTGACGGATAAGCGTGGCGGTGAGCACCTCTCCCTTGACCACAGGGAGTCATGCACGTGTTAAAGAGTTGACTATTCGAATAGTACTGGGTTCAGCCAACTTCCAGACTCGTAAATTCTGGAGAAGGAGTTGGAGAATTTTTTTTTTCACCAAATTCAAATCACATGGGAATTTTCAGTTCACGAAGTGGTTCTGAGGGCCGCTAGGTTCCGGGATTATGCAATGGGAGTAGAACATGATAAGTCGTAAAGTATTAGAATTTATAGTAGAGAATCCACTTTAAAAGAATCCAGTGCAACGATTTTTGAAGCCTCTATTCCGCTTATCAAGTAATGTAATGTGGTGTCTACGTATAATTTTTTGTGTACCGTAATCTTTTGTTTAGAGTAATTGTAGAAAAAGAGAGAAATTCATTTTTTACTGTAATGAAAAAATACAGAATACACAAAGCAAAAGAGAAACGAAGAAGATGAAGAGGATTACGACGATTCCGAATAAATTATTCCAGTATTATTTTATTATTATTTATCATTATTGAAACAGTAAGGTTTTACTATTCTGGCACCCATGGAAAATAAACCGCGCCCTCTTCTACAATCACAAAAAATCCGAAACTTAAATTTCTCGCGATTAAAAATCTTCCATTCGGAAAAAGGGGCCAAGACTATCGCAATTTCAGACACGATTTTTTTCGATTGCACACGGAATTAACTGAGAACTTGAGAATGGTTAGACTACTCTGGATCAATAAATTCCCCAGCGATTATAAAATGAATCATGGCCAGTGGCTGGATGGCACGCAGTAGCGACTAATTTTCCAGCTCTCCCATATTCCCTTGATGAATGATTTTGTGTTGATAGTTAGTGGTACCATGAGAAAGATCCCAAGCCATGAGTTGGGCCACATCGGCTCTCACATTTTGCGCATATCTCGATAATTCGCCCTGAATCAAGAGCAGACCCGATAAATCAGTATGATGTAGATGAGAGTTGTGAAACCATGGGAACCAGTTAACCCAGCCCTCAACTGAGCACACGGTATGTTGAAAAAACGAGGGGATTTCAAAGTGAGAAACAAAACAAAAGTGAAATGAATGAGCTTCTTCATCCTTCCGTGCTTCAGGACCCATGATTTGTCATAGGTACGCCGGTCGCGCCTAATTGTAGGCCCCCTGCGCCCAATTACCCGGTGCTTACAGCTAATTTAGATGATTGAGACTGTCCAGCAACTCGATCGCCATCGAAAATCACTCGCTCACCCTGTTCCCATGTAGATTCACCATGCTCCTGGGTTTAACCGTTGAATAACCAACTCTCACCAATTATTCTATTATAAATTCGATTTATATGCACGTGAGGGGTCAGAAGTGTCTCACGAAAATTTTAAAATACCATTTTCTTACTAGACTGAACTCTTAACTTTTAACTTTTCTAATATTCGCCGAATGTCAGGGAGACCTTTCACCACTAAATCAATCCCTTCATTTTTAAAACGGGCATTTAATTTATTTATTTTTACATTTTAATTTATTTTAGTCACCCCAATTTATTCAATAAATTGCATTATCAATGCCATTCGTTAACTATTACGATAAATAAAAAATGCTAATCACCAGTTCCTTCGTAACATGAATTTTGTGATATGAAAACTCCAGTCAAAATGAGAAGAATATAAGTCATTTTTTTAGCTTGACCTTGCTAATTTGTTCGATTTTAATGGTACGAAGAGCTGGAAATATCACGCAACGTTTTAGCTTTCTGAATGAATAATAAAAAAAAGGAAATGATAAACCTCAGGGTAATGTGCATTCCACGCCTTGAGCTATCGCTATCAGCTTGGTTTCGTCCATTTTCGCAGTAAATTTTGATAAAAATTAATGTGAAATTTACTTATAATTCGTGAGACACGTGGCAGATATTACGTTGCACCTCCCTTCAAAATAACGGCAATTTTCAATAATTAAATAATGAAGGTATTTAAAATTAAATTCAAACGCGTTCGATCAAAATTCAGATTCACCAGGCTCCTGGGTCAGAAATGTCTCACGACAATCCAAAAATATAATTTTCTGACTAAACTGAATTATCAACTTTTTACTGTTCCCCCATTAGCCTAATGTCAGACGACCTTTTGCCACTAAATCAATCCCTTCTTACATTCTCCCGAATGTTTATTCAAAAAGAATTCGCAATTGCAGTAGTCTACCTTGCGCAATCAGGATTTTCCAAGTGCAAAACGAGAAACGACCTAATCCTTCCCACTTCTTCCAAACTTGCTAATCCTCACCCTGTGATAGATGGTAGCTTTTAATGATATATTTCCAGCAGCTTAGAGCAGGTGTACAGCCACCCTCAAGCCGGTTAAATCCCCCCCAAACCGAGATTTATCCATCTCCAATAATAAACAAAAGACCTTGGCAAGTCTTATCGATTCCACGAAGCACGTAGTGCACGGTAGTAAGATCCTTTTCCTTCTTTTTATATCTAAATGGAAGTGAGGCAGATTCCCAAGGCAATGAAAGGCACCAAGGCGAGGCCCGCAAAGCCGCGCCAAACTCATTGGTATTCCGTTGGAGTTTCAGCGGAGCGGCGGGAGGAAGGAGTAGTGCTCTATTTTACGAGCAGTTGTATATGATCCAGACAAATTGGTCTTTGGTGGATTCAGTGGTAGGAGAGAAAATGGAGAAAGAAAAAAAGTACGTTGCTACAAAGGCCTGATAGATAAAGACGGGGGGGAAATCGTTGCGAGGGTATTTTAAAAGTGATAGGAATCGACACTCAGAAATTCTGTGAGCACAAGGAACAATGCCACTGGTCATTAGACTCACTCATTCAATGCCGAGCGCTGAGCCTATTGATAGATTCATTTATTTTCTTGATGGAGCGACAAAGGAAGTGGAAACAGAGAATGAGGAGGAAGACGGGGAGAATGGTGACTGGATAGCCTAATTGGCTCTCACTGTCCTCACTCCGATTCCATCGACTTTTCCACCGTGAAGCTTGTCGTCGATAGCGGCACGTTTTTCATCTCTTTCATAAAACAGAAACAGAAAACTCGGAAATCCGAAGGGGGGGGAGACGATTTCTCGTACAAGAAATCTAACTTCGGAATACCTTATTCAGCCGAATGCACTCATTCCCGGTCATGTTGCTGGTGTTTTGTTGCATTATCAATGTCGATGGGATTGTCATTGGGGCTTTCATGATCCATGTGAACTAGAAAATTGTATAATACAGTCATCAGGGTCAGGGGCGGGGAGTTTGAAGTATTTACGAATGTCTTAATTATCATATTACCATATAAACGGGTCTGGTGGAGGCATGAGGACCTTATACAGAGGCAACTTGACAGGGCAGAAATGCGAGGCGAATGGGCATCGCACTGGTTGGTCACATGTCACTTTGTTACTTTCAAGAGGAAAAAGAAATCGGAGGCAAGTTGATGAACCTGTTCGATATACCATATCAAGAGAAACAAGAGGTCTATATTTTATCCGGTTGATTTTTGTCAGTGCACGGAGTAAATTAAATAGTTAACATTACCATGGCCACTGGAGAGTTCACTGTGGTAGCATACAAAGGGTTTTCAATTGTCTCGTAATAGTAATCCTTACTATGTCACATGGTAGTGGTTACTATATTAACATAGTAATTATTGCAACGTCCATAATACCTACCACCATTAAGGAGCTCACTATGCCCCATAGTAACCATTACAATATTCCATAGTAGCCATTACTATATCCATAGTAATACTTACAAAACTATGATAACGTTTACTACGTGCGGATTCCGACATAGTAATCTTAACTATTTTATTTTTTCGAGGATAGTTGAGTTTATTCATGCACTTTTGGTGGTTTTCCTTCTGGTGACAGGATTCCTGTGGCTTTTTTGGCAAACAGCAGCTGGGGAATTAGAACAAAATCCAAGGGTCTACGGTTTCTGCCGACATCGTGCGAGGCGATGACAAGGGTATCATTTTCTCGTAATAGTAATCCTTACTATGTCCCACATGGAAATGCTTACTATGTCACATGGTAGTGCTTACTATATTAACATAGTAATTATTGCAACGCCCATAGTACCTACCACCATTAAGGAGCTCACTATGCCCCATAGTAGCCATTTTGTAAGTATTACTATATCCATAGTAATACTTACAAAACTATGACAACGTTTACTACGTGCGGATTCCGACATAGTAATCTTAACTATTTTATTTTTTCGAGGATAGTTGAGTTTATTCATGTACTTTTGGTGGTTTTCCTTCTGGTGACAGGATTCCTGTGGCTTTTTTGGCAAACAGTAGCTGGGGAATTAGAACAAAATCCAAGGGTCTACGGTTTCTGGCGACATCGTGCGAGGCGATGACAAGGGTATCATTTTCTTGGCCAGCAGTGTCAGCTGGCAGTCGGTGAGGATACAAGTGCCTTGGTACACTCTGTATAGAATTCCACGGGATTGTTGGTACTAAATTTATACTGACGGAGGGGATAAAGACGAAAAAGGACGTGGACGTTAGTGGTATCGGGTTCCATGCTACTGGATATACACTCAAGCTATTTGATATGTTGAACGTATTTTTAACCCGATGAGCCACCTGTCACCTGGGCACGTTCCCCGTGATTTTGGGAGTCCTTCCGAAAAGTTGATGCTTACAATTGGATTTATTTGGCGTGAGGGTTTATCGACACGTCGACAACTAGGTCGCTGGCGATGGCTCTGGAGGCTTTCTTGTCGGTAGATGCGCACCGCTAGTTCCTCTGTGACTTCTAGGTTATCACGTTGACAGTATTTCAAGCGAATGATCAGAATGGAGTCACACGTGATGGTGAGAGTTGACTGGAGTCATTCAAGTTCTTCTGTGTGCATGATTCGCACGATATTGAAATCTTTTGATTCAAACATTTTCAATGGTGTCGGTATATCGTTTGTCTAAATTCAATAATAAGGAACTTGCATGATGCTCATTCTTAATTTATATCAGGAAACTCGTGGCTTAAAAATTTTTAAAAGCAAAATATCTTGTACTAAGAAAAAAAAATTTCGTCAAGTATTGTATTTGTTCTAAAGACTGGGATAATTTCTTGATAATAAGAAAGTGATTTCTCAAACCAAGTAAAGTTCAATCAATTAATTTAATAGTTTTTTAGCCTCAATTCAAAGACATTCTAATGCAAAAACCTCGTTTTCTTTGGCGTAAGATTTTTTTTTGCGAGATATTTCGAGCTACAAATTTTTTGACACAAGTAAAGGACAAGTACAAGCATTTCTCAAATAACTGTTGTCTTCTCAGTGTACGCTTACAATATTCTTCATAACCTTCTAATAGCCAAGCAGCAAAAATTCTAGCGAAATATTGTCTAGATATTTTAGAATGATTAATCAAAAAATTGATGATTTTCAACGTTTAAGAATCTTGAACTTTTGATAATTAATAATTAATTAACGAGCTATAATTAAAACTTTCATCTCTACAAAGTCAACTATTCAGGCTCTCAACTCGAGATTAGAAAAATACTAACGAAGATCATGAAAGTTCTCTATCCAGAAATGATTGGCCGACGCCAGGGATCGAACCAGAGACCTCTGGCTCCGTAGGCGGACACCCGACCGACCCGGCCATACACCCAACTGAGATTGGATTTGGTGTACGTCTCTCTCAACTATTTTGCTCCACTCCCGAGGACTCGTTCCCTCCAAACAAAAACCAACAAATCCAACCTTTCCAAATGTTGTTCGTAAACTTCACTATCTCATTCTACTGCCGCAGCTCTCCTGAATAACGAGCTCAACGTGCTTACCGGTTTTCTCTCACACAACAACAGGGCGCAAGAGAACCAACAAATTCTCCTAAGAACTCACCGCAGTCTTCCCGGAGCACCCACAGCTGGACGCGTTTTACAAGTCTACAGGAGCTCCCACACTTGCGTCCCCTCCCCCCCTCCAGCCGCCCCTCCCCCCTCGAATCCACCTCGTTATCCACCTAAAATCGGGTGCACCCGCGCACAACGTGCCTCACGGAAAGATAAACTTTGGGCGTTCAAGAAGAACGAAAAAAAGGAGGAAGGAAGGGCAAGGATTCCAGGACTACCGTGGCTACTGAGCGATATACTGGTGGGCAACACTGGGCCCAATTAAGGTGAGCCTCGAAGATGACTCGCCCCTATCTCCACGTGTGACTAAGCGCCAAGGACCCAAAAATGTCATTCCGATAAATGTGCGTTGTCGCTTAGGACGAGAATCGTTAAAATGCCGTCTTGATTTACCTCCTTCTGGCAATGGTCACTTTGGTATTACTCTTGATACCGCGTTTCATCAATTTTTCTCACGTAAAACGCCGCGATAAGTCGAGCGGAATTCACGACTCCGCGCTGGGAGGAAATATTTGTTCTGCGGACAAATTATCTGGCCCCTTGAAGAGATGTTTTTTGCGGCGGGGCATTTTGGTTGTGAAGGAAAAAAAAGTTTCCATGAGAACGTGTCAAGTTGCATTTTGAATTCTCAATGTTGTGAATGTGAATTCAATTCAAGATCAAATCATTCAGATTGAGAATTCAGGATAATTGAGTTTCCATGATAGATTGTCACCGATAGTTCAATGAAATCGAACATCACATCCAACAAATTTTTCAGGGAATTGAAAATTCAGGGAAATTGTTGCGTGAATTTTCAAATTATTTAGTAATTTTCATTATCATGTGGAGAGAGACTTTTTACTGGAAATTTCAGGACTAATGACGACAAAAATTTAATTTTTGTGACAGATATTAAATCTTTCAATCTTGCAATCAAGTTGGTTGAATTTGAAGAGGAAAATAATTTTTTTTCCCGAAACTAAATAATTTCGAGGGGACAATTTTTTGTTGAGAAAAAAATTTTCTTTCCTCGTCAATGTATTCTTTCTACGGTATAAAGCCACGGAGTTCTCTCAGATCAAATGATTATCGTACAATAGATTATATTTTTTCCTGCCAACAATTAAAATTCTTCTAGAGATATTTCTGACGATCACGACAAAAATTCAACTTTTGTGAAAGATATTAAATTTTCTTCTATCAAATTGGTTAATTTCCCTCAAGTAAATCCCACTCCATCCACTAATTTTTTCTCTCTGTGCAGACATTTCAGGTGATGAGACAAAAGACTTGGTTGATCGTGGTGATTTTCTGACACTCGTTAAATCGCTCCCGTCCAATCTCGATTAATTAGTCACGTTTTTCGAGCAGTCGCTCACCCCTGAATGTTTCAAACCTGGCCTTAATTAAAATTCCAAAAAATTCATCAGTAGACTGAACTAAAATGACGTGCGTTGACGCCGAGTTTTGTGTAGATCGCTTAGTATGCAGAGCGGTTGTCCTCTGAGTGGGTTTGGAGCTGGGCTGGGCCCGCTTCCTCCGCCGAAATTGAATTTCTCGGTGACCCTGGGCTTGAGGAGGCTTCAACGAATACGAGGAACTGTTAGAGTGTAATGAGCACTCTGGGTTAGGGTCTCCTCTATCTCTCCGAAGGGTTATGGAGTTTGAAATGAACGGTAGTGGCCTTTTTCTTATCTCCACTGGCATCCTGTCCTGACCACTCCCATTCTACTCGGTGTCCTTCAGGCGTTGTTTTCATCGCTGGATCCTTTCCTATTTTTATTTTATCTCGGGCTGATGATGCTCTCGATTTCGGCTGGGAGAATGATAAATTCTTTGGGGTATCGGAACAAATCAACGTTCAAAAACTCGTTCACAGGCTGGAAGGAGAAGCCAGGCGACAGTGTTGAGAATTTTCGGAGGAAATTTTGAGGATACTTCTCGGAAATTCCTATCAAGTGATAGTTACACCGAAAATTCGAGCAGTTTCGTAATTGAAAAGTCGTAATATGATTTTCAAATCGATGAAAACTGTAAATTTCAGTTTAATTATTTCAAGAAAATAGATGGGAATCGGATAAATTCGTAATTTGGTACTAAATATTCATGTTTTAATTGAAAATTCAAGTAATTTGGGGAATTCTCATATCTCTGTTGGTAAAAAATGTAAACTTTTATTGAAGTTACCGCGAAATTAAAAATTTCACCATTTACTCTTTAAGGACATCCAATAGAATCAACGCATTTTCAATCATCAAATTTATCAATTAAATTGCGTGAAGAAATGTTGAAAAAAACGAATGAATGAATGAATATTTAGCCTCATTAAAATTATATTTTGGCATTTCACCAAAGAAAAAACAGCCAAAGTACTCGGATATCCTTAAATAAACTTCAACGTCTCCTGCAATTACAGGGAAGACTAATTACTAAACAGCCCCTAAAATTTCATTTTTTTTAGAGTACAAAGATGAACAAAAATCCCTTATATTCCCTCATCATATCTCCAATTGTTCCCTCCATGTCCCTAAAAATTGGAAAAATACTGCGAACAATAATTTTGACAATATTTTTTTCGTTTCCCATCTGGCCAACGCCGGGACGACATTGATCCTCCGGCAAGAAAAGATCGATTGAAAAACCCGCATAACCCATCGATTCACGTTTGCACCGGCGAGTGATAGAGAGAGAAGATGATACTTCAAGCGAAGGCGATTCATTTTATGGGCACGACGGGCGTGCGACTGCCAAAGAAACCAGCAGACTCATGCATATAGAGGGGATACAAGACACAAGTTCGACTGTATCAATAGCCACCGATCCGAAAAACTGGTACAATCTTCGGGTCCTGGGTTTGAGTCGATGCACACCAGGCAACCCATCTCATCCCAATTTCATAAGATATACCCTCAAAGTCTCCCCTCCCTGCTCCCCCCCCTCCCCCCTCCTCTCCTTTCCACTCATGCCAGTTTGAATTTTGTAGGTGCAGGAGGGACTAACCTGTGATGGTTTTTGCCGTCATTGTATTTGCACTTGGCTTCGTGATCAAATTATGAATCGTGCGGTGAATATTGGAAGAGACATTTTCAGTCATCTGAAAACAGGTATACATTTTTGACTCGGGTCTTTGAATTCATCAACCTGACCAAATGTGATGGAGGAACTGAGTACGTTGATTTCTATACTAGGCGGTGTCGCTCCGGACGTGTACATTAGTTGTCGATGCACTGTGAATTTGAAATTACGGGTGGAATTTAGGACCGTTAGGTGGGCTATTGATATGTGCAGTGTGCGGCAATTTATGCAATGAGTCAGACCATTTTTAAAACGACCTAATGTCAGAAAAGTAATTTATGGAGGTTAGATGCTGTTAAATTTGGCTGAATTTTTCAGGGAAAAAGGTTGGTTCGATTTGAGGGGAAAAAGTCAATGGAATTTCGTGGGTCTCTGAAAATTCTATAATTTACATGAATTTTATCGTTGAAATGAATATTCACTGCCACATTTCCTTGTTTTTTCAGGGAAAAATACCAGAGAATTTTCCTTAAAAGTCTTGGAATTCCAGGAATTTTTGAAGCGATTCCCTAACATTTCAGGGGTATCTGGAATTCGAGGAAAGGCTTCTCTGAATTTCCCTGATGTTTTATTTATTTTCCGGGAATAATTGAACTGAAATTTACAGTTCCCAAGGATTTTTCCGCGAAATGATAAATTTTCAATGACAAAATTCCCTAAAATTGCAGTGGAAAATTTTTAACTGCGTATCATCGACCTACTGTCGCAAAAATTTGGCTGAATTTTCCGGATAAAGACGTTGAATTCGATTTAAGGGAAAAAAGTCAATGAAATGTTGTGTTTTTCTGGAAATTCGAGTGAAATCCCAATTTTTTAGCAGCAGGAAGATGGAAATTCCACAATTTATATGAATTTTCAAGTGAAAATGAATATTCACTGCCAAATTCCCTTCAATTTTTCAGATAATTCCTTTAAAATCCTTGGAATTTCCTGATTTTTCATGAATTTTTCCGAAATAGTTAAACTAAACTTTACAGTTCCATGAAATCATCAATTTTCAATGACAAAATTCCCTGAAACTTCAGTGGATATATTACTTGCTAGACTTTCCAAGACGCTGACTGAAAATTTCAGTGGAAAATTTTCAACGGTATCAACTCTCAACAATAGATCGATTGGGACAAGAATTCCGTAAAATGATTCAGGTCATTTCCGAAGTCAGTCAAGTATCCACAATTTAAATACGAATTTTTCACGATCGAATGCGAATTTCTCGGATCGAGGAACCTTTTTTACGGATTACGACATGGGAATTTAATAAACACAAAATTTATGCAGAGTAACAAAATTTATCCGGACAATCTTCCAAACTTGTCCGGAATCAAATGACCGTCGCTTGTTCTCAATCGCACAAGTCTCAAGAGTTGAAGACCGTGCGGTTTATATACACGTAAATGGCAGACAGGAGTCGGCTGTCTGAAGCGTGCAATTACGAGATATATAGAGGACAGTTTGAAAAGAATGCACTAGTCGGTGTAATGCCGGCGGGTGGAAGCGTGAGAAACGAATCTGCACGAGTGTATCATGGGGTCATCGGTACTTACACTCACGAGGGCTTTTAGTTTTGATCATTTCGTTTTGTTGGTGTCATTTGAGGATGAGTATGCTCACAGAGGAAGGACATTTCTAGTTTCCAGAACCATGTTACTGAATTTTTAAAAACTCTGTTCTACGCAGAAGGATTTGGAGAAAAAACCAAACAAGTCAAGTAAGCGTGGAGCGGAATTCATCTCTAGGAATTTTTGCTTCCGAATGGAAGCGCTAATCCGTCACTGTACTATTCGTCAAATTCGAAATTTTAAATTTTTTGTATCACGATAACTAATTTTTTGTAATTGTTTAAATGAATTCAATTGTGATTTAAAATATTCTTCCCAACGCCATCTTGACCGAGTTCGATAGTGAGATTGATTGCATCATCTTTTGTCGAAGAAATTTATTTTCAAAGCAATCTTCAGGGAAAGGTAAAAAATTTCAACTTTGGCACAATGTTCACTGTTTAAAATTTTTGTACAAATTTTCCGTGCGAAATTCCGGAGATTTTTATCGTGTTCAAGTTTCCCTGAAATTTCAGGAAATCTTGTTATTGAAAAATCAAATAGTCCATTGATTTTCTGGATAATAAATAATAAATAATAAATAATAAATAAATAATCTGGAAACCAATAAAATACCTGATTTTTCAGTATTATTCCGTGAAAATTCAGAAAAAACAGAAAAATTTAGGGAAAAATTGGAGATTCATGTCATTTTGTTTCTGAATATTCATGTTCCGCTGAAAACTCATGAATTTCCGTGAATTCTACTCAAAATTTGAAATTTCATAGTCATTTTCTCCCTCAATTCGATTCAATGTCACTCTCATCAGATTTACTACATCTTCTATGAACTTTCAGAAAATTTCCAATAGTGCGTTGCCAGCGTTGAGATAATATTGCTGACAAATGATAAATTCAATGAATCATTGAATTTATCATTTATCAGCAAAAATAAATTGACGATGCTGTGACTGCAAGCAACTTCTTACTTGTTCACCCTATATAAAATTCACCCTAAACCCCTGAAATTGGAATAATCAAGAACAAAGTTGATATCCTCACTGGCACTCCCCAGTTTCCCCGAAATTCGTGATGAAACGGAGAGAACCAGTTCTCGAGTATCATCCGCGTCAGTCCATTAGGACTGCTTAGCACGTAAAATACGCTCGATGATCTCGTTTAGTATGTAGTCAACTTTGAAAAGACGAAAAGGAATTCTCATACTGGTCTATATGTTACTGGCGTCGGTTAATATAGAGGGATCACCAACACACACTGACCCTCGTTCCATTGTAGGCAATTAGGACCTTCCTCGCGCAACATAATTAACGCTTGGTAGTGTTAATGAGACCATGGAGGTGTCGAACGCGATTTCGGGCCCGCTCTACATCCTTTCGGTTCCTTAAGATCTTTGAGACACGCTAACTTGGAAGATTTTTTTATTCCCCGTGATGAACATTCTGCTGTGAATAATGAGGATTTTTAGGACGAAATTATCCCTTCGTATCGGGGAATAAGATGGACAAATGGATAGCGATCGCATCATCGTTATACGTGAGAACAAAGGGACAGAATTTTATTTAATTTCGTGGATTTTACTGTTTCGGCACAATTTAATTTAATTTCGTGAATTTTTACTATTCGTCTCGCACTTTTTTCCCGATATAAGGTGAAAAGGTAATGAAATTCGAGTTCATTCCACGATTTTCTCCAACTTTATTCTTTGTGGATTGTTCCGAATTTTCAATTTGATCAAAAAATCATTTTTTTAAAGAAATGTTTCAAGAGAAAAAAAAACAATAATTGCATAATTAATTTTTTGACAATTTTTTCGAGAAACAAAAATCGATACCTAACTAATTAATGTTTCTCAAACTTTTTTCTTTGTGAATTGTTCCGAATTTTCAATTTTATCAAAGAATTAATTTTTTTTAAATTAAATAAATAATAGTAACTAACTAATTAATTTTTCTCCGTGTATTGTTCCAAATTTTCAATTTATTCATCCAAGTCTTCCCTCAACTGAAAATTCAAGAACAGATTCACTCGAATTTTCCTGACCTCCATAAATTTCCACAGGACGATTGCGCTGAAATTCTCAGTTTCCTTTTGTTCTCTCATCACCTCGTGAATTTTCAATTACGAAAGTTTTCTAAAAAATGTCTAGTATCAACACACACAGCGAAATCAATTAATCCTACTCATTCAATTCTCCAATAAACCCCAGAAAAAAAAATCCATCTCCAAGAACAAAAGGAGATAAACCAGCAGCCCCATCAGTTGGAACAATCGTCAAGATAATTCGCGCCACAACGAGGCGTGAAGACGTGAGTCAGCTCGTTTTCCCACCTCGCCAAACTCTCGAAAAATAACTTTTTACCCCATTTACGTTTACGTACAACCTAGGGCGGTAGCAGTGGGAAACGATCACCCATGGAAAACACCCACTAATCATCCGAGCCCAATGGACACCCTGGGATCCTTCAAACCCTGAAAACAAGAGTGCAATTTGACGAAATAAGGCGAGAGGTGTTAAACCATTCAGCATCGAATGCTTGAATACGTACATTTTCCAGTGAGGCACCATCGTAAAAGTGTTCGTGGGGGTAAGCGGCTCGCGAGCGTTTACGCTACGTTTACGAGAGCCAGGAGCATCTACGTACCCCAGTGTATCCAGGACTGCTGGTAACCCAATAAAATGCACACTTGGGCTGGGTGGGCAAGAGGTAGTCCAACCGTACTGGCTTTTACGATTCTCAATATCGTCTTGGAAATCTTCCCAGGGAATTGTGTTGGGTTTGAGGCAATTTTGATGAAATAAAAATTTACTCGTTATAAATGCATGAGAGAGGGACAGATTAATTGATTCTCTAAAAATTCTAGTACTTGGCCCCAGAAACGAGATGCAAACTGCCAGACTCCCGCATTTTATTCGAAAAAAGAATAAAAATTCTAGATCAGCACGGCAAATTTTGCTTCACGTTCATCAATTTTTGCCAGGATGCACGAGAAAAATGCTAGAGCTGGCACTAGAAAATTTCCGGGTGTGTCAATTTTGTGGGGAATTCCGTAAAAAATTGGGGGAAAAACTTCATTAATTCTTGGAAACATTAGAAATTTTATTGCGCAGTCGGGGAATTTTTCCAGTGCCAGCACTAGATTTTTTGCCAAATAATTTTCCGGCAGAACTAATTATTTCTCTCAGTGTGTACGTGGGAATATTCCGATTTTTTCTTCTCAATGGACCTATTACTCGGTAGAATCGACGTTACGAGTACTTGGATTCAAATTATGACACACCCGGGGCAGTTGCGAGTGGCCAAAATGTTTGCAACATTTATTTACGAGTCGTTTCTCTCAGTCTTGTTGGGCACATCCTCAGGTGGAGAGAAAAAATCCACGGGGTTATAATTTTCTTTACAGCCTGCCTGAAAGGCGTTACGCTGCCACCTACGCGTCTGTCGTAAATGCAAATTTTCGGCCGGTTGGTGCTCTACGGTCCAATGCGCAGCCTCCAGACAAAGTGCCCTTGTGGTTTTTGAGGGTCTGGTTTTCATTAAAGTCGATGAACGAGGGGTTAAAGGGGTCAGAGGGTTTCGCATTGTTGAGTAAGTGGTTCAATCGTTCATGGGTGATCAGTCGAATTTTTTTTTGGGAAATGGAGATGTGGCGGGAGGGGGAAGGGTTTGAAGTTGCTATATGAAGGTTCATAGGGAAAAAAATCACATTTACGGAGGGTATAATCCTGGATTTATGGTCCACACACCGGATGATAGCTGTACTTAAAGTCGCAGGTGTTGCCTCTTAGAACGTCGGGATATGAAAATTCCAAAGGCGAAACGCTCAGACATTTTAAATCCCCATGGTTTTTATATCATTCTTTCGTGGTAGTTCATTGATACTAGTGAGTATGGTTTTTGAGAATCGAGCGGGAACATTTTTGCAGCGAAGTGGTGAAACGGTTTACGAACGATTTGAAAATTCAATCAAGCTGCGACATTCGCTCCTCATTTCCCCTGGAAACTCATGAATTTCCTTCAATTTTACCTACACTGATAGAATGATTCATTTATTCCAAACGAGATTCGTTAACTATTAACGAATGGTAGAGTTGAATATGACCAAATGAATATTCGTTAATAGTTAACGAATGGTTCACTTGAATGGCGAAAGTCAAGTCAAACAAGGCTCCTCAAAGGTACATTCGTTAACTATTAACGAATGAACATTTGGTGGGACCGAATAGACTCTAACCTCGAACCAAAATCCATTCGTTAACAATAACTAATCCGTTCTATCAGTGTAAAACTTGAAAATTCATAGCCATTTTTCCCCTGAAGCAGATTCAATGTCACTCGCATGAGAATTACTGTCATATATTCCATGAAATTTCAAAAAAATTCCAACAGTGTAATATCAGTGTCCAATAACAGTGTACATTATACATTTCTTCGAGTGAATTTTTTCAGTTTGGGGTAATTTTCAAGCCGAAGAATTCACAGTCAATTAGAATCCAAGGGAATCCATGCAAATGAATTCTCCCCCTCAAGACATTACACTCACATTAGCAAATCCAAGTGATTTGGAGTAATGTGAAAATTACAGTTTCGGAATAATGCAAAAGACCACAGTACGCAACTAGATGATCATGGCATGGTAAAAACATCACGAACGTCTTCAGCCGAGTGTCGATTTCTTCGATTAGCCCTCCCATTAGTGGAGTTACCAGTTACCACCGGTTGCCACTTAAAGGCGATTGTTCTTCACCACCAAGTAGGTGTTTAAAAGATCCTCACCTCTTCTTTGATTATATCGCGTGCGAGGAACACTGGCATTGGGTTATATGGTACGGATGAACAGTAAATCAGAAAGAAGTGTGTAATGTGCGGTGTAATTGTTCGGGTGTGCGGTTGAGACGGGCATGTGTCTCCCAAATTGGAGTTTTCGGCGAGGATCCACCGAGTGAAATGCACACGGAGCAGAAATTGCGGTGGAATGCTTATTTCGAGAATTTTTATGGGAACACACGCGGGAAAATTCAATAGGAAAACCTAGCGAATTTGCTGGACAATTCTACTGGGTTTCTGTTGAACTTTCCATTAGTTTTCGGGCTGATGCTATTGACGTGTTGAATAGAAAATATTCTATAGAAAAAGTCAATAGAGTTCGATTTTTCTATTCAACTTATTCTATTGAGATGTTTTCTATACAATTTTCTCTGCTCAAATTTTCGAATTTTTTTTCTTCTCATTAAGAAGATCGAAACAAAATGGATGAATAAATACATTTTCCACCTGGAGCCAAAGTGTCAGATCTTAAATTTTCCCCGGGGAAAGTCGACTTTCGTCAAAATCTAATTTTTCCGCCGAGTGAACGTTGATTCTGATAATTCAGGTGACGGGCTATCCAGAACTCTCAAAAATACTTGGAAAAAGTGAAAAAGGAAAAAAATTATTTTTCACCTGGGACCAAAGTATCAGATCTTGGATTTTCTCCGGGGGAAAATCAACTTTCGTCAACATCGAATTTTTTGGCTAATCATTTGACCAATGATTTTATTGAAAATTTGATGATTCAAAGAATTGAATCTATAGGGTGGTCCGTACCAAACTGTAAAATATACTTGGATATCCTTAACGACGCAACCTCTTCGTTATTTCGCCAGATTCCTATCACCTGCGCGGGTCCAAAAATTATCAGTCATTGGATTTGACCAGCAGTTTCCCCTCTGACTAATGATGACTACATCTGCCTGACGAGGGCCATCTCGACGAGCCTCGGTCGATTTTTCAGTTGGCGACAGTCTGGAAAAGACACTTGTCAAGCGACAACCCCAAATCCTCGATCAATACTTCAAAGTTTTTAAGTAAGTGGAATCCTCTAACAATTTGTCAACTTACTCCACCATCGAATCCCCCGAGTATTTCTAAAAATGACAGGACGATGATGAGCCATCCCCCGAATTTTTCACGGTCGAAACCCTAATGACCACCATTCATCCTCAAATTTTCTGGGAGGCAACGGAAAATAACATTCTCTTCTACGCAAGACCTTGAGCCAACAGGTACATCATTGTTCTATTTTTCTATTGCAGGTGGGCCCACTTTTCGGAATGCGTGTCT
Source organism: Diachasma alloeum (assembly GCF_001412515.2). NCBI lineage: Eukaryota > Metazoa > Arthropoda > Insecta > Hymenoptera > Braconidae > Diachasma > Diachasma alloeum. Next base: position 2,601,158 of record NW_021680366.1, read on the forward strand.
CTTTGTTGGCGACAAACAATGCGGAAAAAAATGAGGCGCGCCCGATATAGATTTGCATAGGTTTGAGACTGGGTGAGGCGAGAGAGCGTCAAGGTGGGTTTATGCATAGTGCATGGCTCTTGACTTTGAACTGACTTTCAATAAGCCGACACATTCTTACCAAGGTGTGAATGCATTCTTATATGAGGCACGTGCAAACAACTGTTTCTAATTCTAAGATAAACTCAATGCAAACTGTACGTGAAAGGTTGGAGTTAGCAGCATCGGGAAGTGAAGAATGATTTTTGACTTGAAAAAAATTAGAAATACTGTTTTTTTCTCATGATCAACAATCAGACAATTTAGGTATGTTTTGGCAATTCCGTGCAGAGTTCTTGATTCCAGTGCATTGATGCAGGAAATCAGAAACCGTTTCTTCCTGTGAATCAACACCTCGATCCAAACAGCCTGTATCTCCCTCCCCAATGTACCCCATTACTTATTCCAATATTCCCCCCATCTTACGTCTATCCTCTTACAGGTCATCATCACTTCGATCCGCCCATTCCACGTCCATCCAAAATCAGGGACTCCAACGTGAAAGGTGGACAGCCAGCAAATGAGGTGTTCATTAGCGTCGATTAAGATGCTCAACGGTGAACACATCGACAGTCCAAAATAAATTCCACAGCTGTCCCCATCGATGTCCTCAGCCCCACAAACACTGGGCTTCACACATACGTGAAGTCAAAACATACACCCACCTTTATTCATTCACGATGGCCTCTAATTTGGAGATCTTAATTAGAAAAAGTTNGGGGGGGGGGGGGGGGGGGGGGGGGGGGGGGGGGGGGGGGGGGGGGGGGGGGGGGGGGGGGGGGGGGTGAGATAACTGGCAGGTGTTGCTGAGCCATCAGAGACCCGATGCATTCTGAATATTGGAGATATAATTTTATTTTAATCAGGCGATCAAGCCCAGGGGCCTGATCATTCGGAGGTGGAAAAGTATTAGTTACGATCACCGTGGTGTTAAAGCACATTATTAAGGACTCTGACCTGATTTTTTAACCTGCTGAAGATTATACCTTTCAAATATAAAATTTTAATATAGATGAAAACAAGTCAACGCGGAAAAAAATATACCGGAATAGAGTGCAAAATATACTTGTATCAAGTATGTTTTACAAAAAATTACAAATAAGGAGATCTGCGTCAATTTTGATTAGTGGACGGTGAGAAATTTCCTGGTAATTTTCTGATGGGAATTATCCTGATAATAATAAAAATTACCGTGGCGGTAGAGTAAAAATTGCTGTACCGATAGGGTAAAATTTATTATACATCAGGACAAAATTTCTCTAACGTAGAATAAAATTTGATCACCATATATTAATTTTTACTAAATTTCGGAATAGAAATGAGGAAGCGATGACTCATGATACACTTTTATAGAACGGTAGGATAATTTTTATCAAAAATTTCCCTCCATGTGTCTCCATGATGACGAAATGCGGAAACCCCGGTGACAAGTCAACAATATAATCTCCAATCTCCGAAAACTGTTGATAAAAATCTCGGGAAGCATCTCGACATTGCCGACATTCTAGGCGTGACCAGCGGGAGAATCCGTGAAATTTTGTCCATTTTTGATGCGACACGATAGCTCCCCGGGGACACCATGCTCACCTGTCTCCACACCCAGGACTACTTCCCCCCACCGTTCCGATCTTGAAGACAATGATGAAATATAAAGCCAAGAAGAGCCGCTGAAAACCTTCAGTCCGCTCTTTGTCTCTTGTCTCTTTTTACGTTTCTTTTGTCACTGAAAACAACAATGGGGGTGAAAGGGCGAAAGTGGCCGGGGGCCATTTGGATGATGCAAGGTGGTACTGTTGCTTTGGATTCATTGTCTACCTGGTGAACAATGCGTGATTCGCGTGTCCCCCAGCCATGAAAGAACCAAAAACCCCGAATCACAATGGATTTCGTTACTCCTAACAAGTTGGAGTACTACCTGCTGGAGGAGGATTTGGATGGCAGTGAAGAGTCTTCTGATTTGGCTAATGAAGGACTGGGAGAACAAGGGAGAAGACATCACAAAGAGAAAAAATTCTTAATTGAATTTCTAAGAGAAACTTGAAAAGAAATTTTAAAAAATAATGAAATACTTGATAATTCAAATTTTCAGTTAACTATGAATTGAGTAACTGGCGATGTGGAATTGTCAATTGACTATTGCGTAAATAATTCTAAATTTCTTGAAAGGATTTTTTCGATTAACCATATAATCGTCAGTCTTCCAAACTCAATTATTGATTGATAAATTGATTTGGAATTTGAATATTCAATTGATGATTGATTTAATAATTTAAAAAGTGTTGGGTTATATTAACCAGGTAACCAATGCAAAATTCAACGTAATTTGAAATTGATGATTGTACCAACGTCTGGAATGATTCCTCAATATTGCGTAATCATTGACATATGTGGAGGAATTTTTCTGTGACGGAGAATGATATTTTTTACTAAACGCGGTATAGTAAAATTTCACTTTCGTCCGTCCCCATGTCCTTCACATCGGAGCCAGAAAAAAATACCCTACCGTTTGGGAATTCTCACTGTACAGGGAACAGTAATTTTTGCATCCATACATGTGTTTTTTTATCGAACGAGTAGTAACATATCCTCCGCAAAAGGAATTTTTTTATTGAATCACAATTTCGCTCCACGGTTACCTTTCGTATAGTCAAATCAAATTTGCCACGATTTTCTAGGTAATCTTTATCCAACGAAAGTTCCTTCTTTAGGATTCCAAAACTGAGAGGAAGATGACAGTCATTTCAATGAATTGAGCAATTTCCCAACATCTCGAATACCCCTTGAATGCAGAATACAGTGCAAACCATAACTTTTTGTCCACTGAATCATTGAATTCAATTTAAAATACATCGCCATAGAAATTCCATTCGGAAGCAAATTTCCTTAAGCAATTTCCCACTTATTTTTCATTTATTTCTGTACATTCCCGACTGCATGCAAACCCTCCAATAATTTCATATGCAAAAATCAATTCTTCCCGAGCCCCTGCATAACACAACCCAATTTTCTATACCCCCCCCCCCAAATGTCTCGCCCAAGGCGAAATTTACGGAGTTTGCAGATGCGAGACACGGCCACATACCTTGCGCCGGAGCTGTTTAGCCCTAAATACAAGTAATACCCAGTAATCGCTGATAATAAGCTCCAAGTGTAACGTCGAGTCTCCGTAAAACGGTCCTAAGCTCACCCTCATTCCCCCAAACTCGTAATTTCGGACCTTAGGAAATGAGTTGTATCACAGAAGGCGATTTTGGAGACGTTCCAGTGCACCTCTCATTCCCCCCCATTTTTTTTCTCGAAAAAAAGATGGAAAAGAAGCAAGGAATCTTGGAGCACACAGGGCAGGTGTTGAAAAGTGAATCCAACGCAGCAATTTGCTTCACCTCAGAAGCGTTGCTAACCTGCTCTCTATGTTTCGTAGAAGCCCAACAAATTTAGCGCATCTCCATTTTCAAATCTAATATTTCTTTTTTGCAACGATCAAATGAGTTTTTGTTGGGGCCTCGTTATCCTAACCAGTTGATGATCTAGGTGTTCTCGTTAAGGGCTGAAAGGTGTGTTCCCCTCTTATATTTAACAGTTTATTCTGAGAGTGGGCCGAATTAATGACAAGATATCGCCACGTTGTTATGATTCCTCTCTTTCATGATGTGCGCTTAATTCTCAGTCGTGTTCTGATGCTGTTTCTGTCCTCCTTCGTGCGCCAGTGGAGCTGTTGGAGGGACCCAAATCGTGACGGGTGATGTTTCTTCGGTCGAAAGACGACACCGGCTTGCAATTAGCCCTCATTTAGGGGCGTTTAGCTCGACGCTTATCGCCGCCATTACTGTTATTATCGACTTATTACGCGTACATGGAGGGGGAGGACATCGCCGGCTCATGACACGTCATTTGGCATTCTGATGGAGTGCGTGGAAGGGCTATTGATGACGTTTTTCCTCGAGAGTCGTTTGCATATCGACACTGCAATTATGGATAAATGAAATTGATCGATGGAATTTAGTTTTGATTGTAACGAGGAGCAGGCGGACACTTTATGCCGCTAGGGGCGCCACGGAATGAGAGGCCACCGGCACGTAGAAATGCACTGTCAGAAATTTTACGAAGTTTCATGGAAAAGATGGTAATTCTCATGAGAGTGACAATGAATATGACTTAGGGGAAAAATGGCTGTTGAATTTCAAGTTTTATGTGGAATACGAGAAAATTGGGACGGAAGTGAGACGGAACTTTATTGAATTTACGATGGAACATAAATTTTCAAAAACAAATTGATAGGAATTTTCAATTTTTTGTGAATTTTCACGCAATAATTGAATGGAACCAACAAGTATTTTATTGATTTTTAGATCATTCGATCTGAAAATCAACAGAATATTCAATTTTCTAATGACAAGATTTCCTGAAATTTCAGTGGAAATTAAACACGATAAAAATTTCCGGGATTCGACACGGAAAATTCAGAGCAATTAGAAAAGCGTATTTAGACCCTCATTGCCTGACATCCACTTTTTTTACTTTTATATTCTGACCTTAACGTTTTAACCCTAATATTCTGACCCTCGTTTTTTTAACCTCCACTTTTTGACCCTTATATTCTGACGCTTAGTGCCTGACCCTTATATTACAGTTAAGAGCGGCCTATAACCCGGCCTGATACAAAAAAATCATTTTCGAATTGAAATACCCACCCCTCAGTTGAGTATAAAATATACTTGGTTGTATTTTATTAATTCACCAGAAATCCTCCCCAAAATTTATCCGTCCAAAAATAGTCCTAAAACCTATCGAAATCATTGAACATATTCATTAGTATTCGAATAAAGTAACTCAGCCCCACAGATACCGCATTATTATCCCCACAAATGGCCTCAGTATCGGTGTCTACTTACGCCATGTTTATGTGGTGCTCAAGAACCCCTCACTCGTTGGCTCCTCATCATCGCCGTAGGGTACCAGTCATACCTACACCAGAATGACCAACCATTGGATCGTAATCAGCCACTTGAGCCACCTCACCACCCCCCGGATCTTTAAAATTACATAGGTAATGGATTTGTTATAGGCGCGTTCTTTTTCCAAGCCACTTGTTTTAATTCTAGTGATCGAGAGCAGATCTTCATCTTCTAAGACGCGCATTGATGCATATAATCACGGACAAATGATGCTTAAAAATCGATTGCAATGGGCATCCTTGACTCAAGCCATTTTCTCAACAAAAACATCACTAGACCCAGAAAAATCATTTATTCGAGTCAAATAAATTCTTTATCAATGCCAAATAAACATTTCTTTATATTAAGAAAATGTCTTCATTTGTATTTAATAAATTGTTCATTCAATTTCAACAAAAGATTTGCTTGAAATAAATAAATTGTTCTCCTGAATTTAACAAAAATTTCATTCGAAATTAATAAATTATTCATTTAACATAATTAAATTCTCTTTCTTGAAACAGGTAAAGAAGTTTATTTGTTTTTAACAACGACATTCTTGAAACGAATAAAGGAATTCCAAATAACAATCTTTATTTGATTCAAATAAACCATTTTTCTGGGTGATAGTATCTTATCACTTGTCGCAACATAAGCTTAATGGTAACTCGTTGAGAATTTATTTCACTCAGTCGTGAGCGTTTTTCCTTTACACCACAACCGATACTTGATATTCATCGGCACTGTAATATCCTCGCCGAGGTTGTAAGATGTCGATTGACGGTATTGAGTAAAGTAGAGGGAAGCCCAATTGCCGTTGAAACGATAAGGGAAATAACAAATTACAATTATCGTTTGGGATGAAAATATGCACAGGTGAAAAGAGAAAACAGGGATAAGTTATGATTTTCGGCTGTAGCAGCTGAGAGATGTAACGATTCGCTGTGCGTTATAAATGTTTGGAGTTGTCTGTATTCAGTTGATTACTTCTTTCGGGATTATGATGGATCGAATTATCTCGAAATCAATAGCGTCAACGCTGGGTAAATTGTGCAGTGAGAGAAGAACGAGGAAGTTCTCAAACAAGTCTTGCTCGGGCCAACAAAATCGTGGATGGTGGATCGTGATGGTGTTGATGGTGGATTTCCCGAGTCTTTCACTGGCGGAACCCTATTAGACTCTCGCAGAAGAGCTTTTTTTCTTGACAAAACAATTATATCGTCTCCTTCTTGCTCAAATGTTTGTGCGCGCACAACGGAAAAATCAGCCATTCCGCGAATGTTTGCGTGCTGGAATGCCTAGCATCATGCGACACTCATTGCGCCCGGGGCATTAACGCAATTGGATCTAGGTAATGACCACTTACCGTGATATTTAATACGGTTCTGCTCACGGATGGCACACGGTGGCCGTGCAACACGTCTCACGTTTAATGGCCGTCCACCACGCCTGTCCCGATTGCTAATTCCACCTCCACTCTTCCTGATCTTTTTTTGGTTTCACTCTGTAAAACTGTATTCGTGATTGTTACAACGTACTCATCGGGCTTCGTGTCGATTCTGAAGACTGTAAAGTAGGTTTCACACGGAGAATTTATGAATTCGGTGAAGAAAAGGAGATGCCACACGGAGAGAAAGGTTAGAGAAAAATAGGGTAGAAAATGTCCGGAGATTTTAGTACACAAAGGGAATTGGAATGTTGGAAAATGATTATTGAAATTTCCAGTGGAAAAGCTTGAAATTTTTAACAACGACAAAGTGACGTGACATTTATGTATATTTCTTCACTGATGAATCAGTTAATTTCTCGAATATTCAAGTAACTCTCGATTTTCAGGTCCACACGGCACTAAACAACATTTAACGTTTTGAAAATTCAAACAACAATTTTTCTGAATTCGCAATCTATTATTGAATAGATTGTATGTGATGTTTAATTTTCATAGTGAGTTTGGAAATTCAAGCTTTCATTGAAAAATCAATGATTGCTTAACATGAAAAATCCAATTTTCTAGAATTTTCGAGATAAATGAGAAATTTTGTGAACGCTTTCCTTTGAAATTGAATCCAAACTCACAACATCGAACATTCAATTGAATTTTCAATAAATTGAGGATTCCGTGAAATAATGACACGAATTTTTATTATTTTCAATCTTTTGTTGTCGTATGGACCGGCAAATTGAAATTTAATTGAAAATTCCCAAAATGAAAATCAATTTCATGTAAATTTAGTGTTCTTAAAAATTTCAATTTTTTTTTGTCTGAAATTTCAAGAGTAATTTTCTAACAGTGAAATATCTGGTCAATTGATTCTATTGTACCATATCATTGTCCTGTGAAGGGTGAAATCATCGTGCTCATTATTAAATTTGAATTGAAAATCCATTCAATAGAGCTCAGAATATCGTGTCAAAAGAGCGAATGCAATATCCGTAATTAAAGCCCCTAATGATACCTTCGGCCCCACCCCCAATACTTCTGCATATTCCGTGATTACTGGCGAACGGGTATTAACTCCCATGACTGTCAAGACTGCACGTTTCAATCGGTCCGTGTTCACCAATTACTGGTTAATTATCTCGAGAATGATTCTTCAGTTGGAACCGAAACGAATATTAAAAGGCGGGCGAGGTCTTTTATCTTTGGAAGGCAAAATACAGGGAACAAAAATTTGCCCTCAATTCTACATCAAATTTTAGGGTGATCTATTTAATGAGCTCTGAGATGAAACAATTCACCCAAAATGCTTGAGAAAGAATAATTAATAAATCGTTAGTTCATCATTGATTTTCACAGGAAGATGACCTAACATTAATGTTTTTTCTTCTGAATGGAAACTTTGTATTCGTCAAATCCAAAATTCCCGAAAACTGATTTTGGGCACAATTTTCCACTTGTTTTTTTTTATATATTATTACCCTAATTGCTAAATTTCAACAACGAATTCGTAAAATTTAACAGCTAATTAATTAAAATTCAGAAAAAACTCTTCAATTTCAGTTTCAAGAAATTTCAGACAAACATTTCCTAAATTTTTTATAAATGTTTATAAATTTTTTTGATGGATCAAGTTTAATTGCAAATTGGAAATTATTGCAAAACCATCTTCTATGAGATATTGATCGATTATAAAGAAACAAATGATTACGGGATTATTTCCAAATATAAAATTAATTGAATCAGAGGTTTAAACTGGCTGCTTATTATAAATAACACCATTAAAAATTTTGGACTGAAACTTTCCGTGAACCCCTTAGAATTTTTCCTCATTGAAATTTCACGCAAAATCGTTATTACAAATTCGAAATTAATTAATTAGCTGTTAAACTTCACCACCTGGTTATTGAAATTCACCAAGCAATTTTCTCCGTGTAAAAAATCTATTGAAATGAAGATGAGAACTACTCGAATCACGCTTCTCTCGTTCGATTGAATCCATTGAAAGTGCAGGCATCAATCAGCCTCGCAGGTTCGACTCCACCGCTGTCTCAAGTGTCTCTGAAATGCTGATACTGCAGGTGTCCTCTGCAAAGCATCAGGGCCATCAATTTACACCAACAAATCGTCAATCACGATCACCTGATTGCATCTCCCCCCCCGAAATCCGATCGAATTACTCATTTTTCCCCGCCCAAACACCCCCTCAGAGCGCCGAGGGAATGAAAATATTCACACGCATTTAATTCCGATGTGACATTTTCCTCCGAATCATAATGCAAAAGAACGAAGAGTCCTGTGACGAATTTGCTGCAAGTTGAATTCACTGTGAATCCCAGCTGCTCCATAATCCTCGTTGTTGGAGTCTGCGGTGAAAGAGCAGAGCACTATCTCAGGGGCCATCGGCTGATCGTTCTCAAGATTATTCTCTAACAGGGCAAACCAATGCCCTAGGTCTCTTGTGGGCCATTGATCTCATGCGAGATAAGGCTGTTCGGCGTTGGCGCGCGCAAGACCCACCGCGGGGGAGTTTGCTTGGAGGACCTTCCCTTATTCGTAGGCCCATTGTTTGGAGACTGCGCGTGTCTCGATCGTACTACCAATGGACAAATAAAATTCTCAGTGGTGTATGCGAGCCGGAGATATTCCTCTATTTTTACGGGTTGAGAATGGATTTGGGATCGTAAATGAGACATTCCCGGGTAATTTGGTGGTGTAACAATGGACGCATAGATCCTGGGACGGGTGAAAAGGGCAGATGATGCTTCGGTAATGCTACGGAATTTTTTCACATGTTTTCAGTACATGTTTGAGAGAATTGTTTACGGGACTTTTCGGGGAGTGAAATTGGATATTTTGTTGAAATTAGGTGTTTGCGTTGTCGCATTCGGAACAAAAGACATCGGAATTATCAGGGGAATAGAAATTTGTGAATCATAGAATTGAATGCTAAACATCTCTTTCGTTGTTCCTATTTTATTCAAAAGTGTCTCGAAATTTCTTTGTTCTACACTATTAAATTTTTTTGAAAGATATTATAGTAAATCTCATGAGAGTGACATTGAATCGAATTTAGAGAAAAAATGGTTATGAAATTTCAAGTTTCAAGTAGAATTCACGGAAATTCTTAAGTTTTCAACAACTTGATTGAATTTTCAGCGGAACATGAATATTCAAAAACAAAATGACATGAATTTTCAATTTTTCCCTGAATTTTTCTGATTTTTCTGAATTTTTACAGAATAAGTGAACAAAAAAATCAACTATTTTATTGACTTCCAGATTATTTGAACATAAAATCAATGGAATATTAGATTTTTCAATGACAAGATTTCCTGACATTTCAGTGGAACATGAAAGCAATTTATGAAATTGCTTCCATAAATTAGCAATTTTTTTCCGAACGGAATTTCTATAACAATGAATTTTAAATTAAATTCAATAATTCATTGGATTCAATACAGCTCCATACATCCGGGAACGGTCTAAAAAAATCATATTCGAACTCCCGAGGCCAAAGTTAGTCATCCTGCCCCCAAAAAATGGGAAATTTTGAATTCAACGAATACAATGCTTCCATTCAGAAGCAAAAAGAAGTTGTCTACATTTAACAGCCCTACAGAAATAACAGTATTTCACAAGATAATCAAGTGTCAATGGTTTTTCGGTTTTGAGTATAAACGTTAAAGTTGTACCGGACAGACGTGTATCTAAGATAGCTATCTGATCACACTGTGGACTTTTTCAATGAACTCGGGACAACCGAACGAATGGAAACGTGAACGAAGTGATCAGATATATACGGCACGACGAGTGAGACAGTTTTTACGCGGGAGTTTATTGCTTTGAATATACGTGTGGAGATCTTAGAGATTTGTGAAGACATTTGAAGGGAAAAGTTTAAATTCCGGAACTGAATCTCAGTTGTGTTGTTCGTTTGATACTCGTTTATGAGTTGATAGTATCTCTGTTGGTGTTCGGAGTTCATTAAAATTTTTATAATTGCCAAGCTGTTGTCTCGGTTCTCCTGATAGTTATGATTATCCGTCTATCAGTAGCTAATATTGATTTCACTAGAGCTGGCTTGGATACTGAAACCAGAGAGGGACAATTTTCAAACTTAGTCAAGTGTATCTACGGGTCCTTTCACGGTTAATTTGATCTTGTTGACGATAAATACGTGCAATACTGTCTAACCTGTGTTTCGAAGGAGATCAGATAAACACGGGGGATAAACGACGAGATTGCGCAGACTAATTGCCGATTTCTCGAGAGCGTCTGGGTAAACTGTTCGTTATAATAGGAAAAAAGATATTTCTGTGGCTGTCTTTGAGGTGAGATAAGAACCGTTGGGGAGACGTTGCTCCGGAAGTCAGTGAGTTGAATTTCTTCCTTTATTCCTCGGGGGTTTACAGATGAAAAGAAGTCAAAGATCCTGAATTTAAAAAAACCTATTGACGTAGCATTCTACCTTCACATGATACATTTCTCTTTTTCGAAATGTCATTGCACACGAAAGTGACATTGCACATCATCTTCAAAGTTTTGTATAATATATTCACATCCCACATTATATTTTCCACTGCCACAACAAGTCCCCATGAGGCATTAATGTAGCCACTTCCGGACAGTCTGTGGGTGAATTTTATGAGCAATAAAGTCAACCCCTCCTCAGAAGTACCGGCCACTTCAGGGAGAGATGACTTAAATTTTCCGAAACGACGGAAACACACCGAAGTTGATTCGAGTCGTTATGTCTCCAGAGTCATAAAACCCATAGGCCCTGATATATATCGGTAGGTGGTGGAGTATTTTCGGGGGAGTTGACTAGATCTTTTATGAGATTCTGAACGTGCCTCGCTGAAGCTATCGCTGAGATCATTATTTTTAAATGATTGTGAGGATGTGGACAGTGTTTGGGCAGGATTATTGTGTTTCCGGCACAAATGACATTTTTAATGACAAAAAATCCGGAAAAAAAATTATTTACGAGTGAAAAAATGAATGCACTGCGAGGAGAAGAACTTTTCTTAAAGATATCTCACTTGCGTCAAAAAATAGTTGATTGATCATAACGAATTTATAGGATTTAAGCCATTATTGAACTCCCGAGGCTTGAAAACAGACATCATCTTTAGAGACATTTGTCATCTTTAGAGACATTTGCACGCCATTTCGAGACTCGCTCTTTCATTTGAGCCCAAGAACACATTCACATCTTGTCTGACATCTCTGCTACAAACTCTGGTCTTCAACTCTGGTTTTCAATTAAAAGCAGAATTGAGAAGCTCTTACGTTTGGCAAATTTTCCCGGGCCAACGGAGTAAAATTCACTATTAATCTCGCATTTTTTTCTCCCATTCAAGGTGCAAAAATACTGAAAATCGAAGTTGCTTCACAATTACTCAACTTGTTGGGTAATTTTTCTCCAACTCTTTCTCCGTGTATGTAATTTATAGAAAAAGAATGAGAGAAATCTCACTCCTTCAAAGATCTTTATAAAACAATGCGCAAAGTCATTTGAATTCATTTGATTCCATCACATCCTCAATACGATTGCGATCACTATCGCTTTTACTTGAAAAATACCCGTAAATATTTTCCCCCAGCATCGCTCCAAACACCATCACCCAACCGTTCCTTCAGCCCAACCGATTCCTTCAGAAAACCGTGGAGAAACGTCTGCATAGTAGCCCATAATCCTCGGATTTTCACATGTATCGAAAGAAATCTTGTGGGACTGATCTTCAAAGGAGGAAGAAAAGATCGTAGATAACGCCTATATGGTAGGCTTTACGTTTCAGCCGCCTCCACCAAAGGACTCTCTGTACTCCTCGAGGGTCAAAAAAGAAGACCACAAGCATTCAGCCAACATCCGCGGAGAGTGTCGACTGGTGGATCCTACTCCATACCCATAAACAGATCGAGTTATAGTTTGCACTGTATTCTGCATTCAAGGGATATTCGAGATGTTGGGAAATGGCTCAATTCATTGGAATGACTGTCATCTTCCCCTCATTTTTAGAATCCTAAAGAAAGAAATTTGTTTGGATCAAAATTACCCAGAAAATCGTGGTAAACTTTACTATACGAAAGGTAATCGTGGAGCGAAAGTGTAGTTCAATATAAAATACCTTTTGCGGAGGATATGTTACTATTCGCTCAATAAAAAAACAAATGTATGAATGCAAAAATTACTATTCCCTGTAGAGTATAATTTCCCAAACGATAGGGTATTTTTTTCTGACTCCGATGTGAAGGACATGGGGACGGACGAACATGAAATTTTACCATACCGCGTTTGGTAAAAAATATCATTCTCCCTCAAAGAAAAATTCCTCCACATATGTGAATGATTACGCAATATTGAGCAATCATTCCAGACATCGGTCAAAATCAAATTTAGAATTCCATCTTTTGAGTAAATACTCAATAGTCAATTGACAATTCCACATCGCCAGTTACTCAATTCATAGTTAATTGAAAATTTAAATTTTTCTCTAACGTCTTTCTCCGTGCAGTGAAATTTGGAATTTTCTAATTTTTTCCCTTTGAAATCGAAATCGTCGTCATTCTCTCCAAAATTCCTGCCAAACTAACCATGAATTCCCATTTCTTTCCCAACAGTGTCCTTCCATTTGAATGCAAAAATACATTGCTAACGTTAAAATCATTCGATTCAGAAGATGTAGCATTATTTGTCGGGGATGGTGGTCCATGACGCACTGACAAAGACGGATGGTAACATACAGGCAATAAATTGTCGACACAAATGTTGAACAGTTTTTGAAATGAAAAGAGAAAAGGGAACGAAGCCCTGAGAGTGAAGCAGCACATTGCCGAGGAAGCCAGCACAAATGTGAAAGAAAACACTCTGTAACAGCATTTCCAACCGGATCATAAGGAATTAATTCGTGTTGGTACACGACAAGAAACGCGAATTGAAATGAACCATTTCCGATTGGACCGGGATGATGATACCGAAGACTGAGTCGATATATTCCAGTTCTTTTGGATTTATTGGAATGTACTGCCGTCAGAGACAAGTGGTGCAGTTGTGGAGGATCATTGAGGGTTTTGTGAGAAGTGAACGAAGATTTAACGTCTATCGATGTGAATATTGCTGAGGTACGAAAGTGCGATGAAGAAGTTGTTGGAAGATCTCGTTATCTGGAGGACTCTGGTGATAACTCTGATGGAATATATTTCAAGTTTTGATTTTCATCGGGAGAAGGACAGGAAATGCCGGCGATTCAGCATTCGGAAATCATTTGAATTCCCCAATGATTCAGAGATGAGTTTTTCTCATTGAATGTAAGCGTTGTTGGGATTATTTTTGACCCTCACGCACCTTCTAAGACATGATTCAGTTTTCCCATTTATTAATTATGTCATATTTTGTAAAAAAAAGAAAATAAAAAATACTCAAATTTTGGTACAAAAAAGAATAGCAATTTCACGGTTTTTTATATTTGTAATTTGTCTCATTCAACGTATGATTTAATTTAATTTTAGTTATTTATCAAATTATTCATTTTTATTTATTTTATTACGTAGATTTTTATGTAAAATTCAAAGAAATTCATAATTTTCCAATTGAAGAAAAATGAAAATTTCACAATTTACATCAACTTTCAATTCAAATTAGGTTTCATCAACCATTATTAAGACATTCCTCAATTGCTACCTCAATATCAACTTTCAATCGAACATGAAAATTTAAAATCAAAGAACAACTGAAGAGAAAAAGGTCTAAAAATTTAAAAAAATTGATAATTTTTTTGAGATGACATTTTATGATTTCATATAAAGATGCTTGAATTTGAAACTCCATGCATCTTCAAGGACATAATGTAATTGTTCCACTGGAAAATTACGTAATTTTCTTGCAGAAAATCGAAAATGAGAAATAATTGAACTTTAATATTCAGAAAAAACTCGGCAAATTTCCAATTTTCCACCTTCACAATCACCAATAATTTGTCTCATTCAACGTATGATTAACTCGGACCAAGAATTCCGCAATCGTGGAAATTACATGGTGGGTGTAAACAATCAAAAACCCCTTTCAACCATCAGCTTCTCATAATCCTTGTAATTCCACCTAGCGATGCATGTAAATCAGCTTAACAATTTCTCGCGAGTCGCACGCACAGTTGTACCCCCTCAAATGCAAATAATACTGAAGTGAAACGACCTCGTATGGAGTGAACGAATGTGTGGAAAAATGTTTGAGTAAAACTGTTTATTCCTACTGGTTTTCTGTTGTCAGGCATTCGTCACTCCCCGAGAATTCCTGATTTCGCTTGTTCTCGACTGTCTAACAGAGTAACATGCAAATTTGCCCTTTACTTTCTTGGGCCGGCGGTCTCTGTTCGTGGACAGTTGAATTTCACCGAAATTGTTTGCTTTATTGCATTGGCAACAGAGTTTTGCGACATCGGGATTCGTCGTTCGAAATTTCTCAAACTGACATGAGAAAAAAAAACGTTTTTTGAGCAGTACTTTTGGGCTCTACTTTAATCAAGAAATTTGGAACTCGAAATTTTTAGTAGAAAAAATGTCTTTCATTGAGAAAAAAAACTTCCGATAAAAGACTCTGTACGCAAAAAAAAATAAAAAGTAAAAAATCTTACGCCCAGAAATTTTATATTTGTCCGAAAGATGGCGGCAAGTGGTTTTTACATTAAAATATTTTAGATTTAAGGATATCCAAGTATTTTTTACAATTTAGAATGAACCGTATTCAATCATTAAATTTGTTAATTAAATTGCGTAAGTCAATCTTCCTCCAAATGTAAACTTTCTCATTTTTCTTAGATTTTTAAAAGTTCTCCTAAAGCCTAAAATACTATTCTACAAATTAATTCAACTAAACTTCGCTTGAGAAATCATTCTTGTAATAATAAAATTCTCCTCGTCTTCAAGACGAGTACAAAATCTCTTGACGGAATTTTTTTCCATCTTCTCCTGAGAATTTTCGAGGTATGAGTTTCTTAATTGACGTAAAGACGCGCTTGTCAAAAAAATTTTCTTCCGAGCGCAGCGCAGATCGTTATCACTCGACTTTACAAAATGCAACATCAAGATTACCGCAAAAAACACACCTTTAACCCATATCTCCACCATCTGCCTCCAAAATCCCCGACATCTCCGAGATCGGTCTCGATTTAGCCAGTGTCCCTTCATTCAGAGCTGACAAAAACACGAGATCCACTGGAGTTGCCTCCACCCACTCAAGAATATCGATGTGAATCTTTTCCCATTTCTTCTTCAATTTCTAACGGCCGATTGCCATAAGCTGCTCAGTATTCCATGGTTCGATGGGGTGGTACCTATCGTTCGCCATCTCCGTAAAATATTGCGGTTTCGTTGACGGCTCAATCCGGCTTCGGAAATTACGAGCCGAGGCGCGCGCCTGCCTCGAACAACAGAAAGAGAAAAAGAAAATGTGTTCTTGGCCCTTCTCTCTTTCTCGCTCTCATTATCTCTGGGCTCCCTGGATTGAGGCTACCAACGTGACAGCGGGCCACGGTAATGCCCTGCGTCACGCGAGTGATTTGTCATGTTCAGCTCGCAAGCTCGGTTACTGAACGCCTCATATATGCCATTTTTTTGTATATTTCTCATTATTTTCGTGGTTCACTTCAGTGTTAGAACGTTATTATTGACATGTCAAGTAACAAATCGTAAGAATTTTAGTATAACCACTAATTTAATAGAAATTTCCGTGTACACTATCAATTTTTTTGGCTGAAATTTCGAGTTCAATACGTGTGAAACAATTCATTAGAACAGCCTAGCACCTTTCCTCCGCAACTCTATTGAAATTCTATCGGAACTCTATAAGAATTGTCTTAAAATTTAATTAGAATCCTATTAAAAAAATGTATTTATTTTTACGCCATTTCTTTTGCAGAATACGCAATTTTCCAAGTTTTTTTCTGCTAAATTTTTTTTTGTTTCTCGTGATCAATTACAGCTGTAAAATTCAGTTCAATTATCGTAGTATTCGTATTCGTAGAAAATATGAATTTGTAGAAAATAGGAAAATTGAGGTAAGCATATTGTTGAATTCGCGATTAATTGCAGATTCAGTACAATTTGGTGCAGAATATTCATGTTTCGATTGCAAATTCAAGTACATTGGGGAAATCTCATTTTGATGAAAATGAATTACCAGATGTGCAGCAGACAAAATTGTTTCCATGAATTTTCAAGTTAAATTGAATATTCACTGTCAAATTCCCTTGAATTTTCAGAAAATTCCTTTAAAATTCTTGAAACTTCAGAAATTTTTGAAGAAATTCCCTGAAAATTGTGCAGAATCTGGAATTCAAGAAGGAATTTCTCTGAATTTTCACGGGTTTTTCCCTGAAATTATGAATTTTCAATGACAAAATTCTCTGAAATTCCAGCGGACACGTCGATTGAAAATTTTTAACAATCCTTCCATGAAATTTTTTTTTTCTATCAAAAGTGTAGAACAATGTATAAAACAATTTATATATGCAGATTGAAAAAGAAAAATTCAGAATGTTTCATTACCAAATCTCGTATCCATAACTCTTTATTTTCCCCGTGAATATGCGGTAGCTCAAGATTTACGCGATGTTCGTCGCCAAAAGCCTAATAGGATCTAATTCCCCCCCGAAGAAATAAGACCAAAAATTGACGAAATTCATCCATAATGGCAGGCGGCACTTTTACCCCAAGCGACCAAGAATACGAAAATGGAATCGATCCGCCGGAGATCGTTGAATATGAAAATCAAATCTATTACAAACGCTTCTCTCGTCGCATCGAGTCGCTAACGCCCGCTTAAAACCGAACAGCTATTAAGCAAATTTCAAATTACGCTTGCAAATTTGGGGATGCTAATGCATGGGGAATGGGGCAACGGGGGGACAACATTGGACGATGCATTCACCTGTGACTTTAGATGGTTACGCTTCTACGCGCTTTTTCTGACCATAAATTTCGCCTTTAATTGGAATGGATTATTGTAATTCGTTGGGGTATTTTATTTATGGGTCCACGAAAGCCAGTCTTTTCGTATTAAATTTCGGGGGAAATAAGTTATGCGGGAAGTGGCCATTAAATTTCGATTCTTGGCTCATTTCAGTTTTTTATTGATAGGAAAAACAAAAGCTACTTCATTCGTCTGTATTTGGGATATTTCTTCCGAATTGAGCTGGCATTATAACTCAATTTGAGCGGAAAAATATTGTGTCCCAAAACTCATTGTACATATCGTAAGGGTTACCGAATAAATCTAGATATTTTTAAAATTATTATGTCAAATAGATGAGGGGAATTTTTTTTTTAATTTTCTCAGGTTTTTCGTTTTTGCATGAAATATAAAAATCATTGCTTTCGATAGTTCATTGTGATGCAAGCGCGATAAATGCAAACTTCACACCTGTCATAACCTGCCACTTATCGTCCGAATATCATACTATATCATGTCGAGACTAAAGTCACACGAATCTTGCGCCAAAAAATCTCAACTCTGAAATTCTCGATCTAATTGGCAGAATAAATTTTTATCGATCAACAAAACTTCACAAGCGGCTGTAGAAGAAGAAAATATTAAGCGTCATAAACTCGAGAATGACCGATGAATTGCGTTACAAACGGACACAAAATTACAGGACCGCAGGACTCGAGCTCACCACAGCACTTTTTATTATATCCCCGAGGTGGAGATTTTCAAAACCCCCGAAAAAAAATATTCCTCACATCAAGTGGAGCTCACGCGTTCTCACTGAATAAAGCCGCAATCGTGGTCAATTTATCGATACAATTTTTAACACTTTAGGAGTCAATGTATGACATTAAAGGGGTGAAGTTATATGGTGATTTCCAGTTGGTTGGCTGCCTGAACGGTAGTTTGTCCTGGTTCTGTGAATGGAAATTTATGCTAATTGTTGTCTAGTGGGATCCGAATCAGAAATTGGTCGAGCCCTGTCATGATTGTTAGATCGAAATTCACTGGTGCAGTGATAATAATAGACAAATTGATTGCTGGGTGGATGATTGGATGAGGAGTGGAATAAAAATTTCATTTTTTCGGTGGAAATTCAAAATGTGAACGAATTTTTTTTTTTTACTTTGGAAATATTTTGATTTTCGGTATAAAACATCGAAATATAGAAGCAAAGTGTTTAACATAGCGAACTTGTAAACAAATGAAAATTTTCCATGTCCTGTACAATGGAAAAAAAATTGTTGTTAAAAAAAATGTCTAAATTGAAAATTTTTTTTTTATTCTAACATTTCGATCAATTCAAGATCTTTCTTTTTATGGGAAAATGAGGAAAATATTAGGTATGTAATAACTTCATAGGAAAACATCTCGAATTGGATTACAAAAATTCTGTTCAATTTCTATTGAACTTTCTATCAACTTTTTTTATATAGTATTTTCCATTGAAAATTTTTATATAAAAAAAATCTACAGAAAAAATCTCAATAGAACAAATTATATAGAAAAATATATAAAAATTTTTTTTTATACGATTTATTCTGTTGAAAAATTTCCTATAAAAGTTCCACGGCTCAATTTTCTAAGAAAGGAAATAAAGGAGAAAAACGTTATAAATTTACAGAAAACGTCTCAATAGAGAAAGTTGCATACAAAGATAAAATTCTGGTGGTTTTGCTATAAAATAGTGTCTACGGGCATTTTCAATGAAAAAAAATGCAATAAAGCTACAGAATTCTCCAATAATCCGCCAAAAACTAAAAGGACACTCAACAAGAATTCACTAGAAATTCAATAAAACTCCCTATCAAATCCTGTTTTTCTATTAAATTCCCGGAAACCCAAAGCTTGAATCACTGTTCCCTTTTTAAAAAAACCCATGACACAAACTCAAGCAATAAACTCAATAAAAAATGAATAATATGCATTCACCCTTCTCGCTTCATTACAGTCCCGCATACTCCGGCCACGAGCCAATGGTTTTTACACCTCTCCCACAAAAAAACCCGAGAATCCCAGGTTGTATAACACACAACACCCAGGGAACTATTCTGCATGACTAAACATCCTGCAGAAGACGCCTGAACCCCTTTATAAGCCATCAATCAATGCGACTAGACGCGCATCTCTGCACTACGCTCCACCGACAATCCCAACGCTTTTTTCCCATATTTTTTCACCAACCCGATGACTTGCAACAAAGCGATACCCCTTCAGGACTGAGGCATAAAAAAAATGCAAAAGAAAAAAAAGCAGATTCAGGAGGAAAATTTTAATGACACCGTTTCAAACGTTTAGACACAATAAACGTCAACAGAGGGTTGCGCCCTGTTATAACCTATCCTTTTATTTTCATCGACATTATTTTTTTTCAAGAGTCATTTGAATTCGTGGCAATATCTGCGAAGTAATACGCAATTCATTATTGAATCTCCATTCTAATTTCAGCGGTGGATACACCCCTCTCTCATCCATTATTAAAAATCGAGGGCCATTATTGGGAGGTAGGGATTTAATGGCGAATGCCGCGATTTCCCTTATTGCGCACTGCATGCATCGTGATATTCAAATTTCCCCGTAATCGCTTCATTGGCTCGGGCAAATGGACGCTTTCTCTTTTTCGAATAAAAGGGTTGCCTTTTGTCGGATATTAAAATTCACGAGGCACCGAGGTACCCGTTGAATTTCCCCACTGCATCTTCCCACGAGTGCAGAATGATCTATTGTGCATGTCCATACATCGGGAATTTGATTATTTTAAAGTTAAAGAAGCGAGAATTAATAGTCATCATCATCTGCGCGAAACCGTGAATTACCAGATGGTGGATTTATTCGGGATCCGTGTCTCTCGGTTTTTTCACTCTTTTCAGTGTGCGCATCTGGATGATGGCGATATCAGCCGGCACGGCCTGTGATCACTTGTGTTCCCTGTCATAAAGTTGTTGAGCAAATGTCTTATCGAAGGTACAGTGGAGAACACTTCAGTTAATACTCGGATGCTTTGTCCCGGGTTTTGCTTTTTGATGGTGCATTCCGCGTGATCATCTCCTGTCGGAAGTTGCGGATGAGGTGATACCATCGATTGGAAGGGGTGGGGAGACGTGTCTGGCATTCGAGCGTGCGGTGAGAAATTGACCGCGCGCGCAGGGGAACGATAGCCTAGTGCAGTTTATCTTATGCAGTTTGGTGCAGACCACACTATAGATTCAACCATTTTCCATCATCACATTTGTCAACTGAATTGCGTGAGGAATATTTGAAGAAAATCATGAATATTCGGCGCCATTCACATCACATTTTGCATAAAATTGTTTTTCAAGATTCCTTGTTTATAATTGAATAACTGAAATTATTTAAATTTCAAGAAACCTTATTTTTTTAGACATTAAATCGATTTCTGGTAAAATTCAGAATGTGAATAAATTTTTTGCGATCCTGAACAAATGACTTTTAGGGAGAAAATGGATTGTTTATAAATTATTTGTAGAAAATGTTCGTGATTTTAAAAAATTGCAATTTTTAAATTATTTCATTAATCTTCTTCTAGAATTAAACTTTTCAATTTTTTCCCGATTTTTTAAATCGTTTCAAACGGTTCAATACAGAGATTTAAATTCAGACCTGCGAAGTCTTGAATTAAATCGTCTTGATGGCACTAACTTTGACAATGCACAAAATATTTCTTTCAACTTAAACCGCAAATCAAATTCATTCAATGCAACCATTGAAAACCCAAGCACGAAATTGTTTTCACCTAATGCACCACAACAATTTACATACAAAATTTATTTCCCCCTGTTAATCTACAAATGTGTAGGCGTCTCAACGCAGCCCTAAAAGGTGCACAGAATTCCGACAAAAGGCACTCTTCATTTATATACAACTTTGGGTCCCTCCGAATTCCCACAATACTGGCTCTGAGATACGTTTACGTACAAGGAACTGATTCGCAATGCAGCTATTTTAGGCGCCTAGTCCAACTCTCAGCTCCTGAATTTCTAGTTCATCCGCTTCGTTTTTTTTTAAAGTGAACCTACGGTTCGCCTTCGATGCTAATAAACCACGATTTCGAGGGATTATTGGGTCGTGGTAAAAACCGTCCAACCCACCCAGGGAAGCGATCGAAATACTGGGAAGTCGGCAGATGCCGTGGCTAGTTCGCTTGCTGGTATCTTCACGATTTACATTTTTGAATATTGGCCGAGGTTGTTTCGACGTTCTGAACTAATACAGTTTCTGTTTATGATTCTTCGAGTTGTTGGACATGTTTTCGCGTCTGTCTCATATATAAATTACCGAACTATTCCGAATTATTGCATCATAAATCATCATCATTGATAATTTTTTCACTTTTGCATCGCCATCGCAGAGGCAAAAAATTGACAAGAAAAATACTGAATTGCTTCCAATTACGGTTATTAATGACACCACGCGATCGGTTTAATGGCTCGTTAAATTCTCCCAATATTATGACTCGTCATCAGAAAGGCCTAAATTACCATAAAATCAAATGTTGCAAAGTCAATATAAATATCCCACAGTGAAACCTCTAATGCCGGTCGGCATTGTCATTTAAATTATCCACTGGGTTAGCGGGGTTGGGTCGAGAGATCAATAATCACGTGATGATTTATCTCACTTTAATAAGCCCTCGATAGTGCCTGAGTTGTGATCAGCGCTGTCGATAAATCCGGTTTCATTAAATACATACCCCAGCGCCCAATTTGCATTACCATGATTTCTTATGGGTTCCCTAATTTTTACTCATGGGGAGATTGATTTCCTTTCCCAAAATAAAACTGGCACTGGGGCTTTATAATCATTCAAATTTAAGTTTTTTATTTTTTGAGAAAAAAAGCAATTTTTAGACCTCGTCCGTACGCTTGTGTGTATTGTTCGCCAATGAATCGATGAAATCGAGTCTTTTTTTCAAATATAAGTATTGAGGAGCCCTATCGTTCGCCATTAATTAAAATTTAATTCATCGATTATTTTTTTTAATTTCCGAATTTTTTCGTAAATCAGTTGTCCCACGATAACTAAAAAAATGTTCTGAATTTATTGAATGACGGCTTAAAAAAATTGTTCGGATGTTCTTTTGACCGAGTTCGAAGATGAAGGCGGTAGCAATAATCGTTATTTTGATTAATTTGAAAATTTGCAAAAATTTTGAATTTTTTGAAAATCAGAATTCCGAGGATATCCTTGAATATCATGCTTTAAATGAATTCAATCCTAGCTTAAAATGATTGAATTCATTCAATTAAGTTGGAAATCTGACGAAATTAGTTAAAAAGAAATCTTATTCAATTTAACAAAATGAAATAAACAATGAATTATACATGACAGAAGGAAATGATGCGCAAAATAACAATTCAGGAGCACATTGCTAATGTATTAGCAAAAATACTATACTGTGTGCAGTACAAGAGCAATTTCCCACTTGTTGTTAATTTCCAACAAGTACACCGGAAATGTTCAACAGTGTCTTGCCTCTCACTGCCAGGAAGACGTCTCCTCCCAATGTAAAATATGAAAATCGATGAAACCAGAAACTAGAACTGAAGATTATTCTACCTGCCTAAAAAACCGACTAGACGACCCCATGTGGCTCCATGCAAAGCAGTATATAATTTCACTGAACGCCAAAGGGTGAGACAGCAAACGGCAAAGGGGTGCAGTGACACCGAATAAGAACCCCTAAGTCATGCCACACGTGTCAAAGGTCCTCCACTATTTTTTCCCTCTTTTTTCTCAGCCCCGAGACTGAAACGTTATTCCCACCTGCTGTCTGTTTTTGCCGATTTTTTTTCCCCCCGATTTTTTCATCTCGCTCACGAACAGTTAGCCATTTCGCTTAATTGTACAGCTAATGCATTGACACACTGGCCCACCGGTGGCCTTTCACCGGGTCATGCATGCATTAAAATTAGTTTTACATTTTATAACACCCACCATTAAACGTATACCTGTTTATATAAAAGTTTTTTTCCGAGATAACGGTTTCTGGGGTAGTTTGTACCGCTGAAGTGATGCTAATGGTGGGCATGATTATGGGAATGAATGGCAGTTGATTTTAGATTATAAATTATGCTGGAGATTCAATTAGTAAATGACATTCTCAACTGTTTTACTGCTGCCAAAAAAATCGTTTGCTAAAAATGATCAAAAAGGATTTTTTTGCGCAAAATATGCAAAGCGTGCGGCGAGATTGACAATTTTTATTGTAAAACTAATATTCATATTTTGCAGAAATTAAAAATATCATTGAATGCTCATGATATTTTCCATTTCCAGAAAGATCAATTAAGATGATTATCTATTTTGTAATTCTCATCCCGGTATTAATTTTTTCCACCAAGAATATGAATACCCAGATTCATTAATACCTCGAGACGAATGAGTATCATTATAATAAACTCTGGGAGGTAGAAAAAAATTGATTCGAGTGATTTAACAAAACGTTCCCCACAAAAAACCATAAATCTGAGTTATTTTTATCTATTAAAAACCGGAAAAGATCGGTCTGATGTTCGAACAGAGCGGTACATTTATAAAAATTAGTGGGTAAGGGAATAGAAGCATCAGCTTTTGGATGGAATAATTTACCAAAATGTCTCAAATGTAATCCGAGTATTTAGATAATTTCGGAGCTATCCTCCATCGTGTGGACCTTTCTCGGGAGAAATACTACTAATGAGGCATTGATCTAGCCCTTATTTTCATAATGCCACGCGCGTCTTTCACATGGTTTCACATTAGATTGGCTTCTCAGAATATTTTTGACGTAGCTTTCGATGCCATATGTAACATTGAAGCGATTTTGTGGAGAAAAAAGCGGAGGGAGAGACTAGAAGTTGGCTCAAGCGTTTTGAGATACCTCAATTTTCGAAAATCACTATGAAATCACAGTGAGTAGGGTGACCTTTACGTGATCTTCGTGTTTGGAGCCTTAATTGTGGATACAGTCTAGTTTTACGAACCGGGATTTTAACTTTTTTTCTCTCCTCTGGCCTCTGAAATTTTGAAACTATTTCACGTGAAATTTAGCGCCACTGACAGCTGTGGATCTTTTCCCAGGGATTAGAAATGGGGGAAAAAATGACAGGGAAGAGGTTTGCTGAGGCGTTGGGTCAATTTTTGGATAAATATTGGGAGTATTGGGGCGGTGATGCGACACGTGCAGAAGATTTGCCAAGAGCCACACCTACAGATATTATTTTTTCGGAAATAAATTGTGGAGGTAATGATCTTGGGGTATGATCTTTAATAATCCGTATTTCTGACGGGGAATAATGTTAGCAAACTTAATGCGTCAAATTCCATGGACTTTCTCCCCTTAAATCGAAATCAAGGTCTTTTTCCGGAAAATTCAGCCAAATTTTATCAACAGCGTAGTATCTCCGTGTCAAGATTTAACTCGTGTCTTTGTTAGGAGTTTTAATTCACATAGGAAGAGGAACAAAAGCGTCCTAGATTATAGGAGCGGCAAGGACTCCTCCCCCTATTCCCAATATACTCGCGGCCATTTAAGAAGTCATTTTCTTCCCCCGAGGGGCAATTACCGCAAGGTGCAAAGCCGGGAAATTTTCAGTCCCTCAATTCTTTTTTTTTTCGATGTCTATTATATATTTTTTTAAGAGTAATTCTAGGTTTGGTAGGTACATGCACTCGTAGCACAGGCCCTCATGCTGCTGATTCAATTGATTTTCCAGCTGATCATGGGTGGCTCTTATTTTTTCCATTTACAGTTAATAGATTGTGAGGAAGTGGGCGGTGTACGGAAGATCGAGGTAAATATGAATTATGGGTTTATAAAAGACCGGATCGGGTGAGGATGTAAACCTGATTTTCACGTCAACCGGTGCACGTTACATCAGATCGTCGGGGAATGCTGGATGATTACGTGAATCAACTGATTCAGGGGTGATTTTTGAATTACAGAATTTAACTTGCTTCATCAGTATGCGGATGTGAATGTATCAGGTAAAACATGTTATTAACTATATAAAATTGAAAAATTTATGGAGAAAAATTGGTTACTCATATTTACATTCTGTGGACTATTGAACGCGAAATTCTCATGCATGTGACGAGAATACGTGCTTCAAGAATATTAAATGAATTAAAGAGTTATAAAATGCCACTAATTTTCCTAATTTTTGAACAAATGTCCTGCTGAAAGTTATCGATATTTTTAGAAATGGAAGAAAGTTAATTTCCTGTAGGCAAGGATGAAGATCAATGTGCTTTGAGTTGAATAAATTTTGTAAATTTGAAAAAAAATTCAAAAAATTTGAATTTTGATTTTTTTTTTGAAAATTTCGGGAAAACGGTGGCCAGTCACCGATGGAAATGACAAGAAAATGCTGAAAATCAAGTTCGCTCCACGATTACGTGACTTGTTCGGTAATTTTTCTGTAATTTTATTCTCCGTGTAAACAATATTCATTGATTCCTCTGATTTTCCAGTACTTCCCTCAACTAAATCCCCTTCTGCAGTGATAAATAACCTCACGCATGTAGTTGTGAACATCATTATTCAGTCAATTATTCGAATTCATCGTTTTAATTCAACGAGTGCATAATTATCATTCCTCTTTAAATGATTATTCCATAAATCTTCCGAATAACTTTTCGAACTTTCTCCTTGAATATTTTGGGGAGTTGTTCTTGATGGTAGGTCCCCCATGATTTTTCTCAAGTGCACCGCCTCGTGAAATTTTCCTGGACCCTGTAATTTCCGGTACCGGGGCGCCAACGACCCGGGGAACATTGCAAAATGTCGCAGGGCCACACGTCTCATCCCCGATCCTGGGCGTTACTCAAAACCACTAAATTACGGGTCATTTTGAACGCTCATTTGGAGGACTTTTCTGGACAATTAAATTCGCATTTTGCTTAAAATGTTGGACGAGTCTTTAGTTTAGAATTTTCAGGGGAAACATTCACAGGAAACCCTCAGTGACATCGTGTTTACGTTAATAAGCTGAAGACGTGCGGGAATGCGCACATGATGAATCTCTAAATTTTTCAAGACAAAACATAATTTCGCTCGCTTAAATCGATTAAATTACATTATTTTCCCCTCATAAATTAAATTCGAGAGAAATATTTAATAAAAATGACGTATTTTTTCCATAATTCCGGAGCGAAATGTGATTGTAGGAAATTTAACAGAACTGTCACGGAATTTTTCCGAAACGTTCCGTAATTTTTATCTGAATCTTCTGTAAAAAATTACAATACCGTCAGTTAAATTTTCCGAGTCGATTCCGTAATCGGTGAGTGAATTGTGAGTTTCTTAATTTTTACTGAACATTTCTCACCGTGCGGTTCTCCCGAAAATGACTCCTAAACTATCCATGAAATTTTCACTTTTCTCCTAATGATGAATGTGGAACAAATATAATGAAACAATTATCACCGCCACGCGTCCCGACATAATATTCAAGACGACCTCGAGCCTCTTCCGCCCATCGTGGGAAGTCGCCGCAGTAGCGCCAGGAAACAAAACGTCAGGCGGTCATGAATCACGGAAACAGGAAGCCTCGCCCCCGTACAAAACGAGCCTTAAAAGACTATCACTCACAAACAATGAGGAAAAACGTGCGTGTCTCATGGCACTAGTGACAGTCATGAATATATATACATGATGTGCCTGTCAAAATCCGAGTGAGAGCCCAAAAAACCCACGACCAAATGGCTTCGTTCCAGCATTACGCGCGGACCCACAATCGCTGGGTAACTCTGCACGAAAAATTTCCCCGGTCATATCTTAATTGAAAATCTCTAAAAAAATGGTCGTCGGAATCTACTCTAGGAGCGAACATCACTTCCTCATAGCCGAGTGAGCACCGACCGAGGGCTCCAGCGAACCTGACCGTCAAAGGGGGTAATTCAATATTTTTGGGTAGAATTGCGAGAGAATGAGGACTCGCAGATTAGAGGGAGACTTGCTGACGTAACTAGATGAGACAGTGGAGATGTTACGAAATGGTAAGCTGAGACTAGTGGGCCACAATTTATTTTCATTTGAAGACTTGGTGTTTGAGTGTAATGAGGTGAAGTTATTCGAATATTGCACGCCAGGCGATCCCGAAAATATTGGGATAATGGTGAAGAAAAATTACGAAACAAGACATGTAATCGTCCTATATCGGGGCACAAAATGCGAGAAAACAGCGATTTTTCTCCGCTGACTTGAGAAAATTTACTAAACGTGAGGGTAATTTGTACCAAAACTATAAAATTTATCATTCATGATATCAAAAATTATCCAATGAATGTAAATGAGTCAGGGACTGGTATCAATAATTATTTTTAGAATATTTTTGTCAAATTATGGTGCGTTGTATCTTACAATAATTAAGGTTTACTTCTCTTCATTTGAAATTTGAAAAGTAATAAAATAATTGATAATTTAAATTTTCAATCAACTATGAATTGAGTAATTGGCAATATGCAATTGTCAATTGACTATTGAGTAAATAATTCTAAATTTCTTGAACGGATTTTTTCGATTCACCATATAATCGTCAATCTTCCAAACTCAATTACTGATTGATAAATTAATTTGGAATTTGAATATTTAATTGACGATTGATTTAATAATTAAAAAATTGTTGGGTCATATTAACCAGATAACTAATGCAAAACTAAACTTAATTTGAAATTGATGATTGTACCGATTGTACTGAAATGATTTCCCAATATTGCAGAATCATTTACACATGTGGGGAAATTTTTCTGACGGAGAATTATATTTTTCACCAAACGCGATAGGATAAAATTGCACTTTCCAAATTTACATTTCGTAATTTTGTCTAAAAAAGATAATCATCAATATTGATCTCTAAAATATATTAAATATTGCAAGGCAGTGGATTCATAATAACTAACGTAATCCTCATTCAAATGAAATGTCATACAAATACAAAACCTCTCGACGAAAGTTTTTTTTTCTTCTAAATATAAAATTTTTTTCTTGTCAATTTTCGAGTCAGTTTTTTAAAATAAGTAAAAACGTCCTACAAAAAAAAGTAATTCTTCTCAGTGCACGAACTCTACTTGATAAATTCAGCAGGACAACAGCCCCAATTCTCCCCCAAAATCACAAGTCACTAAATATTTCATTGAAGATAAACGTGTAGTACACACGCAAATGGGCCGCAGGGGTGAGGGAAAAAGTGAGCCAAGAAGTTGGATGAGAACAGAAAGAGTGTTGCCAGCGGGTGCGGGTGTCATTGTTGATATACAGCATGGTAAGTGTGCGATAAGTAGGGCCCATAAATTTAGCCAATCAGACATGCCGCCTTGCGCCAAAGTATTCGCGCATGTCTGAATCTGGTATAGACCTTTCCAAACTCGGTATTTACCATGTTAACGCGGTTCAAGGGGGAGGTGAGAGACTTTCGGTGAAACTCCTACGCGGGACATGCAGATAGAGACCGTAAAATCAACTTGTTTATTAAGACGATCCATTCTGACAAAATAGTTCGACTAAAATTTTTAAATCAATATCTTTATCAATTCCTTCTTTATCAATTATATTTTTCGCCTGAATTCTCATTGTTGAATTCCAAATTTTTAAATTACAAAATTAATAATGATCTCCCTGAAAATTGGTGACAGAATCACCGAATCCCCGAATTTTCCAACCACTCAATGTCAATGTCAAAACAATCGCGAATCTTTAAGGATGTTTAATCTATCAAGTGGACAACTCACTTGAAAAGAAAAATAAAATTCACTAAATAAATCATTCACGTTACAAATTATTTTTCTCATCAAAGTTCACACGGTCATGCTTCTTCCCTAAGCGGAATGTTACAAGAAGTAATTTTCAGAAATTAATTTTTCACTAGGATGCCCCGATGGAAGGATTAAGATTATTACTAACGTGTGACTCGAACCTGGCATATGAAACAACATAAAAATTGTGGTGATTAATGTGGGTTTTGGCTAAACATCCTTAATAATTGGGAATAAATTCCTGTAAATCAATTAAACGCCCCTGAAGATCAAAACAGTTTCTTTCCTCTTTGAAAAATATCAAATATCCAATACCAAAAAATAATAATCCGTTCCATACGAACACCTACAATGCACTTAACCCGGCTGACTTATGACCAGTGAAAAACAACTCCCGACTTGGTGTTGAAGCAAAAGAAGCGGATGTGGTGCATCGTGTGGTAATTTTTGGGGTGGATAATAGTAGACAGCGTGCAGAGGCTTAGCACCTCTTTTCGATAGCTGAAATAAGAACTGAACGAAAAAATAGAATTTAATTTCCTGCTTGGATGGAACCGGGGGAGAAAAAGAGAGAGTGTGGATAAATGCGAGTTATGTGGCTCACGAGAGGTCGAAAGGTGGTTCGCGTCGTGTCGGTGCCAATTACCTTTTCTCCCATTTCTTTTTTCACTCCATTCGTTGAATTATTGACCAATTTCTCGCACCATCTCAAAATAACGTTTCATGATCTTTCCGATTTTATTTTTATTCTTATTCTCATGCGGAAAAATGAGAATGGGGAACTTGCATGAAGCTCAGTTTTCCCTATGCGGAGAAAAAAGTTGAAGAAAAATCAGCAAACAATTCAAGTAGGGTAAACAATTCAATTACTGAACTGGAGTTTCGGAAATTCAGAGTTTCGTGGAAGAATCAGAGAGAACTGTAAAGTTCAGTTCCATTTTTCCCTGAAAATGAATAGAAAACCAGAAAATTCCGGTAAATATATTCTTGAATTTTCAGGACAGCGACATTTGATGCGATTTAGAGAGAAAAAAATCATGAAATTTCCAATTTCATTGAAAATTTCATGTAATTGGGCACTGTATATTCATATTAGATTGAAAATTCAACTAAATTAAGAAATTCTCGTCTTTATGTTGTTTAAAATTCCGGAATTTTACTGAATTTTCCGTGAAACCTGAAATTTCATTTTTTTTCTAACAGTGTACAGTGTATTTTTACAAATATAAACGACAAAAATTATTCCATGACTTGCAAAACTATCAAATCTGAGATGTTTTTTAGATAATTTGCAGAAAAATTAACTCCAAGACGCAGTTGTATCATTCTCTCCTCTTCATTTATAGCTGTTCGGTTACGTGGACGATATAAGTGAAGCATTGAGGGTTATAAAACTCGTGGATGATATTTCATGCTCCTTCAGATCTGCTGGAGAGTAAAAATGAAGGGCTAATAGGGAGGGCGAGAAGGGGGGAGGGATACGCACGCGAAGGACGATATCAGAAATAAAAAGGGTTCCGCAATTTCATTCGAGGCAGAACACACGCTGGCAAGAGCACGAGTAATAATTCAACATCGTTAATCCTGTCGGCACATTAGTAATCCTTAACTCATGACCTCTCCATACTGCGCTGTGTAATATGCCTCCTCATTAATTGCAATTAAGTTAATACGAGGATGAGGTGCAGATGTGGAGCTTGAATGCATTGCTACAATCTTCTTTATCAAAGAATTAAGAAGAATGTTGAAATGTTGAAATGTTTTAGAAATGGTAAATATTTTTGACAGACTATGGAATTAATGTACGAAAATCATGTATTTAAACATTTCTTTAATATGCACTAATGGAAATTATGCATTTGCATCATATGAAACTGTTTTTTAAAATTTCTCTTTTCATTTCAACAATAACTTTAGTAAAATTGAAAATTTCATAAATCAATAAGTGAAATCAATTCGTGCAAATTCATCGTTGAAAAATAATCACATTCCCTTGATTTTCTGCAAATTATTTAGTGAAAATTCAGAAAAGTCAGGCAAATTCCTGCGAAAATGAAAAATTTAGCTCATTCTGCTCCTGAATATTCATGTTCAATTAAAAATTCAACAATTCAATGAACTCAAACTTTTTTTCAATGAAATTATTTCAATTAAATAAAAATAATCGATTCATTTAAAAAAAAGCTCTGATGTTCCACTACAAAAACAGAAAAGCATTTTACTGGAGAAAAAAAAACAAAATCCTTGAACTTGAGTTGATCCTCAACTCAAACAATTCATAAAAATTATTTTCATCTAAAATAAAAAATCTACGAATAAAGAATTGAATTTCACCTCAATCGATGATCGAAATGAGGGCAGTTTGATGTATGCCATCAATGAAATCGTGTTTTTATTTCCTTGGAATGTCATGGATATAGATTGGCAGTGAAGTGTGATTATATGTAATTATTAAATGAACGGTTGGAGTAGTGATTCCAGCACTAGTCAATTCCTCGTCAAGTTTATCGACAGTCTCTCCCCGAGAGTTTCGATCAACAACTGGGAGAACAGTATCGAGTGTCGCCACAGGCCTTTTTATTTCCCATCCCCCCCCCACCCGCCCCTCTGCCCCTCGGGACTATAAACATCACTTAAACATCAAGCATGTACTCCTTACATTGCGTGTGTACGAGTGGTCACCCTCGAGTGGTCAGCAATAAGATCCACGGGTCATTAGCTTACGTGTACCACAGCGTAATATCACGCGATAAAATCCAACGGGCGATGGGTGTCGAGTGTCGGTGTGGTGGTGGGTAGAGGGATGGTGAATCGAGACACATGAGACACTCTCGATTATCTGTCGAGTGGATATCTTCGGAAATTATTATATTCCACCCTCTCCTCCGTCCCTTCACCATCCAACCCTCTCTTATTTTCTGTTATGAACGTGATCACTCAACTGGACACGAGCATGTGGCAGATGTTGTCCGGCAAATCGCGCACGTGCGAGCGTGCCTCGTTGTTTTTTTTATTGCAATGTTGTAGAATGCGGTAATTTAAAACTGATTATGGACTTTTTAAATTGTTAAATTGAATATTTTTTAATTAAATAACGCTTATTTGCGGGGAAAGTGGAATTTACTGGGATTTAGATGAAAATAGAGAGAGGAGAATAACACGTGAGGGTAATTTTTCATTATTCTCATCTATTATTTTTTAAGGGTAAAATTTCGCTTTCATTGCGAGAGAAAATATTCTACTGGTGTGGAAAATTTTACTTTACAGGAGGATAATTTTTGCGGCTGCAGATGTATTTTTTTACGAATCGTCAAATATCCAAATAGTTAGAAGGAAATATTTAGATTATATTTGAAGCTCAAGGCGTATTCGGCGGATTACTTTTCCCATCACCATTTCGATAAATAGAATTGCGGTATTCGGTGTCATCGTGGTACAATCGACAATTTGTTGTTATTCCGCTTGCCAACGGGAAATTACCCAACGACGGGAAATTATCGGTTGTACTACCCCGAGACCTTCGAAATTATCGGATATTTCCCGATAGCTTCGTCACGCAGTAACGAGAGAGATGAGTTTTGCAGGATAAAAATCACGAGCCCGAAGCACGAGTGATTTTTCTGCGAAACTCATCCCGATCGCTGATACGCAGGGAAACTTGAGGGAAATATCCGATGAATGTTGAAAGTCGATGGGTATTCGGAGGAGAATTTCCTTCCTCCTGGGTTCGACCAATCAGAGTGCAGTGGTCGAGGTCACGTGGCACCTCACACGAACATCTCACAGAAGTAAAAAAAAATGGTTAATCTTGTTATCAATTTCTCGTAAAGAATTCTGGCCAAATTGACTCATTTTGAATGACTCTTTATCTTGAATCAACTCAACACAACCTCACACAAGCTTTTTTCACAAATTTAAATGTCAAAATCAGAGAGAACAATTGACAGGCAACTGTGGAATTATCATCATTTTGATAATTCACTAGTAGCCTGGTGAATTATCAAAATAAAATCGACGTGAAGGTGTCACGTGACCTCGAATACTGCGCTCTGATTGGGCGAACCGCGGAGGAAGAAAATTCTCGATACAATTCTCTTCTCTAATTCAATGTGTCAGAACGGCGATAAGGGAAATAATCCAGGTAATTTTTCCCTCCGCACAGAAACCAAAAATAAGCACTTCCCCCTCCGAATTGCCCCACCCAATAAATCCTAATCCACTTATCCAAAAAAAAAAAATCCCCAATCATTCACTCCGCCACCGCAGTAAACCTGTCAAATCCCCACCCCCTCCCACCGCCAAAAAAATTGATATTTCTCCCATCGCCACGAAACCGAAACCCCCCTCGGGTGATTCTCCACCCCCTCCAAAGAATACATTATCGCATTAGCCGGAGTCTCCAACATTCCCCAAAGGGGCCCCCAACAGTTAATCTCCCTCCACGCCGAATGCCAACCCGTTATACCCCAAGCAGTGCAAGTTACACCTGCGTGGCTCACGTAGGGCGCTGAGCGCTGACAATTACCCCAGGATCGATGGATATTGGCCTCGGGACACACAGAGGGCTCTCTCGCATTTCGTGAGCCGTACCGTATGCATAAAGTGGAGTGGGGGGGCATATATACCGGTGAGCTATTGTCAGATGGACCGAAAAAAAAGCCGGGGAGGGGGAGTAACGTTAAAGATTAAAAAATGGACTGCATTGAGAACGAGGCAAATTGCAGGTAATTGCCGGCCATTCATTTGCAAGAGCACACAAAATGCGTCCGTCTCCCCCTGCCCCACCTCTCACTCTTCGCCTCATTTCGTACATCCGATCTGCATCTTACATACCGAGAGTTGGTTTCGTATTTTTTTTTATTCTCTCTTCTGCTCTTTTTTTGGTCTTGAAATTTCTTCGTGTCCGTACGCCCACGAAATTGCCGTGTGATGCCTCGAGGACACACACAATGCTCGATCGATGGGTGAATTTCGTTGACTCGCTGAGAGTCCCGGGTCTTCAGGAAAATTATCGAGTGCTTGAGGGCCGTGTGGTCAATATTTCTTGGCAGAAATTTTTGCTTGCACTATTAAATTTACTATTTCACGTGTGAGAAATCTCCACTGAATTCCCCCGAATGTAAATTAATAAAAAAATCTTAAAAGTATCTCTCTAATTAAAATTCTTTTGAAAACATTTCCAAAATAATCTGCAGATTTTTTGTTTTCACTTGAACTTTCATCTCCTCGTCACAGATACGTAACTGCCTTCTATTAAAAAATTCTAATTCGTGTCGTTGTGGGAATGCCAAATTATCACTTGTGACATTGAAATGATATTTGTGGAGCCAAAGGGGAGGAGGGGGGGGGGAGACTTGTCTTTGTCGAGGGGAATGGGTTTCAGCGCGTGAGTTTGCATATACCGGAATGAAAATCACTTCCAGGAGATGACTCTTTGAAGAGGTGAGTCGTAAAGTTCGTGGATATGAGGGTCCTTCGGCCAAGAACTCTTTTAGCGGGGTGAGAGGTGTGGGCTTCGTTCACCCACGCGCGAGTCAAGAGGTTCACTATAGAAAAGGATAATTTTCAGAATTATGCACGGCACGTTGTTTTATTTGTTCAAACAAAATTGAAAATATTTTCCCTCGAAAACGATCGATTTACAATTTTTTCGTCGAGGGTTTTTAATTTCTCCACTGAAATTTCCGGTGAGAGGCTTGA
>NW_021680366.1:2636452-2693717 GCF_001412515.2 Diachasma alloeum
GGGGGGGGGGGGGGGGGGGGGGAGACTTGCCTTTGTCGAGGGGAATGGGTTTCAGCGCGTGAGTTTGCATATACCGGAATGAAAATCACTTCCAGGAGATGACTCTTTGAAGAGGTGAGTCGTAAAGTTCGTGGATATGAGGGTCCTTCGGCCAAGAACTCTTTTAGCGGGGTGAGAGGTGTGGGCTTCGTTCACCCACGCGCGAGTCAAGAGGTTCACTATAGAAAAGGATAATTTTCAGAATTATGCACGGCACGTTGTTTTATTTGTTCAAACAAAATTGAAAATATTTTCCCTCGAAAACGATCGATTTACAATTTTTTCGTCGACGGTTTTTAATTTCTCCACTGAAATTTCCGGTGAGAGGCTTGACAATTTCTAAGAAATGATATGTGCATTGAAATTTCAATTTTGTCATTGACAATTCATATGTTAATGGAAAAATTCGGGAGAACTGTACGTTTCCGTTTTATTACTCCGGAAAAATTAATAAAAAATCATGAAAATTCAGGGACATCTTCCTTTAAATTCCAGATTATTCTGAATTTTCACGTCCCAAAAGTGTATTTCGCTGCACAATTATCGATTACGTATCAGAATAATTTTTACATTTTTACATTTACGATAGATGCATTAGCAACATTAAAAAACAAAATGCAATTTGTTTAAAAAAAAAATTGTCCTTGAAAAATAAATGAACGAAAAGTTTCTTTTCACGTGTGGAGGCTACAGAATAGATTTTTTTTCAGTCAAGTGACCCTCGAGGCAATATCTCTCGGTGTTTGGCACAACGGGGCGCGTCGAATGCGCCTAGAAATGGTCAATGAATTGGCCACTACAGAGTCACTCGAAAGAAGAGTGGCTCGAGTAGAAAGGATGCTCTCTCCATGCGGGGCTGCCAGGCGGTGTATCCAAAACCATTCATGAACTTTTACGGATCTTTGAATGACTCAGGCGGTGGATGGCGCATAAACTGTATACGAGTGTACTTGGAGGTTTTTGTCACCAGTGACGAACGGAAATTGTGCTTTCAAGGGGATGGGGAGGGGGGAATTTTTCGCCTCAAGATTTGACACGGGCAGATGCACTCGGTGGCTCAATGGATGTGTGAATGCCTCGAGAGTACTTGAAGCCGATACTTTGTATTTTCCTCGCTTGGAAGTGTTTACAAAGAAAAGTAACGTTTACTAAAAATCGAACATGGTTTCCGTATATCGATGGGGGAAGCAAGTGGATAGTTTCGTCGTTTGTGACTGGGCACAGCCTTTTTTCTAATAAATTAGTGATTAAGGAGAGATTGAAACGGATTGGCATGAATTTTTTAAGGCCTCACTGTTTAAAATTTTCATCGTGTTCAATTTTCACTGAAATTTCAGGATATTTTGCCATTAAAAAATCAAATAATCCATTGATTTTCCGTTCGAATGTTCTGAAAATCAATAAAATACTCGATTTTTCAGTTAAATTATTCCATAAAAATTCGGAAAAACCTGGAAAATCATTATGTCATTACCAATTTTTTTATAGTGTTGAAAATCATCTCGGAAAATTCTTATTGATAAAATTTTTCAAGTACTCAGAATTGTTCCAAAAGCCCCGCACATTAAAGTACTTCAAAATCCAATGCCTGCAAATTTTTCTCAAGATATATTTTCTCGTGGGGAATTTTGTCAACAATACAAAGCATTAAAACCTGTCATTTGTGAGATAATAATTTCGAAAAAATCAAAACTCTGCTGAATAAAAAAAATTCCTGGCCCATGTCGAAGCAATGCAGATGAAGCGAATATTATTCTCAACAATTGCATCACGTTTTGAGATATGTTACAAGCTCAAAGACCCAATTTTCATAATGGAGAAGGTCTCCACAAAATTCACAGTCAAAACCTGAAAATTCCCATCGATACATTCCCCCATTGATCCCTCCCCCGGGGTATTTCCCACTCATTCACTCTCATCCTACCCCTCAATACCTCCCCCGCTGAATAGCCAGGCAATAAAAACAGCAATAACCTTTTGCTCGCACTCCCGAAGCCACAAAAGTCGCATGCGACCAATATCCAACAAAAAGAGAAAAGCGAAAAAAGAATCTCAGACAATTACTTAGCGTATAATAGAAGTTCAATGGTGGGCGAATTCCTCTTCTGGGAAATTTCAAAACCCGCGAGAAACGATTCTACCTGCATTTGTGAATGCTTAGGACTGGTTTATACGAGTCGAACGCTCAACAAAGTGACCGTGAATTGACTGCAGATGGATCGATTCGTCAAAAATAAACGGGCATCAATGAACTCGAACAGATTCAGTGGCAGTTTTGTTGGTAGTGGACATCAAAACGCTGTTTGAAGAATTATGAGGGACATAATGGTGTTACGCTTGAGAATCAATTTGGAGAGAAATGTCACAGGGGATCGGAAGGGGGAACGCCCACGTCGAGTCATCCAAATTCGAGTGCACTCAGGCTCGAGTTTTTTGGGAGGAACTCGGCACTGGAGAGCTATTGAAAAGGTTATTTGTTGGGTATGGAATTCTGATGTGAGGAAGACTTATTTTTAACTTCTTAATAATTTGCCACTCTTCTGAACGGAAAACTATTATTCTCATCAGTACTCCCAAGAGTATAAAAAAGTTAATAAACAAAAGTTAAGAAAAGACAATATTTAATAGAAAAAAGTATGTATTTCACATGTATTTCAAAAGATACTTGAAATCTGAGTGAATTAACATTAGAACAGAAAAAATCATCAATTTGAGAACGAGTATTTTTTCATTTCAAAATTCCAAGGAATGTTGTCATTGAAAATTCATTATTTGATGGAAAAATCCGGCGAAACTATCAATTTCAGTTTAATTATTCCAAAAAAATCCAGAGAAATCTCAACTTTAATGCCATATTCCTTCGAATTCCGAGGCAATGTGGCAGTGAATATTCATTTTCACTTGAAAAATGATGTAAATTGTGAAATTTTCGTCGTTCTGCAATTAAAAAATTGGGACTCTCCTTGAATTTTTATAGAAACTTGAATGCAAGGTTTTTTGCCGGAAAATTCAGCCAAAATTTTCCACCAGTGTATTCTCATCCAACAACAGAATTCTGAAAATCAAAGATTTTTACTAGAAACTAGGAACATTTTTTCTCCGCACAGATCACCTCATTCCACTCGACTTCACAATATGGAATGTGAAAAGAAATATCGACAAGTCCAACAAATTATCACCCTTTTTGCTTCACATTTTCAATTTGATTTCTCGATTAGAAACGACATTAACATTGCAAAGTACCTGAATAACTCGCAATCACTGAATTAATGATAATTACGACACAACTAACACAAGGATTAGAATGAATACGCGTTAAAGATTTAATTAGGTGACGTTGATAAGGAGAGAAAAACCGGATTGTTGCCTCTCTCTCGCCCTCGAGTGGTTCACCCTCGGTGTGATTATTACCATGTACCTGATGTAATTTACTGTGGAATTCCAGGAATCAGTTTGTCGTTACATATACGGCGGAGGGTTTTAATTTTCAGCCATCTTTTATGGAGATTAATGCCCCAATCGTTGGCGGTGAGACTTCATTTACGGAGATTTTGGTTGGGGTGAAACATACGTTATTCATCTTCATTTGAATTTAAAGAGACATCGATTGAGCCATTTTATCAATCGCAGGATGTATCCCAATTAGCCATTTCCTGCGCTATTTGTACACGGGTTTTCACCGATTTTTGTCGTATACCTGACGATTGATGGATCGGAAAAATCATCGAATTAAACAGCAAACGAAGCTCATTTTACTTTATTAGTTTCTGTCATAATTCTGATGAAATTCAGCGCAGGGATGGCCATCAATATTAATTTCTTCAATATTAAAAGAATCTTCCGACTTACATAGCTCCAGATTTAAATATACTAATAGGAATTTGAAAATAGTAAAATAATTGATCATTTAAATTTTCAATTGATGATGAATTAAATATTTGAAAATATGGAACTATAAATTTATCTAGTAAGTCGATAATACTTGATTTCTCATGAGGGATTTCCGATTATGCAAATAATTGTCAATCTTCCTACCGCAATTACTGATTAATGAATAACCCAAAATTTGTTTTATTTTATTAAGATTAATGAAATACTTCCAAGGGAGAATTATCTGTAAAAAAACTTTGAATGAAGATAATTTCAAAGCCCTCGAGTGATGCTAATAAGCAACTTGTGATTAAGATTGATAGCCTCATAGAAAAGAACTAGAATTTGATGGACCGTTTAGTAGTAATTTCTAAAAGAGCGAAATTAAATTTAATTCTGGAGGGGGATACGAAATTTGAAATTCAACTGGTTACTTATCATTGATAATTATATAGTATTTGACGCAGTGCCCAGGAATAGGGGAGAATTATAACGATAATTTTCGGTTATTTCCATTTAGTCACAAACTTGAATGAAAATTATTTATTAAAATATATTAAGTTCTGATATTCGTATGGCTTCAACTCCCAAAAATGTAAAATACTGTATTTCTATTGGTTGAAATTCAGATGGGGGAATAATTTCACCTAATGACCCTTGTATTCCAAAATTATAGAAGACTTTTCTCAAATTTTCCTGCACATCAACAATTAAGATTGCAATAAAATTCCTCGCGCTACTGGCGGGATAAATCAATTACCTAAAAAAATCCACTCAATCCATTCGATATCCAAAAAACCGATCTAAAAATACCGAATAATTAGTACGTCTCGTACAATCGAGATTCACCGGAATCCCTCGGATATTTGTAACGATAAAACCCCCCCAATAAGGTAAAATTCCCGTGACAAACCAACACCCATTCATCAGTCCCGATAATTGCCCCTCCTCGGCTCACGAGAAATCCCATTACGCGTCCCTCGATTAATTGAGCGAGGACTGAAAATGGCTAGTGGCAGCAGTTATTGGCTCCAATCGGCTATTTTTTTCCCATGATTCTCACGATGAAAAACCACACGACTGATGATCCAGTAATCTCCACAGAGAGCCAGCCGCAGGGACAAGTTGTCCATCAACGACGATTTTTTTTTCTCAATTTTTTTATCATCAAAAAGGCCCTCAATCCCAGGTGAACAATTGCAGTATACTTTTATGACTTTCTCCTGAGTTTCTCATAGCTTTTTGTAACTGGTTTTAGATTGAAGGGTGAGCTAGAGTCACGCGAGTAAAACACCTATCATCCAAACTTATCTGGACGTCTGGTTGTGTCCCACGTTCAGGGGGAAAAAGACCACGTCTTCCAGACGTACCATCAAGATCTTCTAGCGCCCAGTAACATTCCTCTGAAATTTTGTGATTTTTCTTCTTCTGGTTTTGTTTCTACTTTTGTTTCTCCGAGTGTTGACGATGATTAGGGGAGGAGATTAGAGTGGTTCAGGGGGAAATAGAGGCTGTGGCTAGTTTTTTAAAGTGAACTGGTTGGTTTGAGCAGAAGAACGACTGAAAATACACTATACTCACAAGCTGTAAAAAATTCTGACTGAATTTCGACTTTGACACGCCAACATTTTTTAGCGGATTTTATTAATGAATGGGCTGAAAATTTGCGAAATTGGGCCAGGGATATTATCTTTGTAATAGTGATAATTTATTCAGAATAAAATTGTGGATAATAGCCATCCGCAAAATTGGTGAAACTTAGCTTTCATGGATTTTTTTTCAATCACCCAATTCTTTGCTTCAT
Organism: Diachasma alloeum; assembly: GCF_001412515.2. Classification (NCBI taxonomy): domain Eukaryota; kingdom Metazoa; phylum Arthropoda; class Insecta; order Hymenoptera; family Braconidae; genus Diachasma; species Diachasma alloeum. The sequence continues at coordinate 2,642,166 of NW_021680366.1, forward strand.
CACCCAGAAAAATGATTTATTTAAATCAATTTTTATAAATACTAACGAATCAAGTTTTTTTTTCAAATTAGTTCCACATTTTGTTTATATTAAATATTTTTTTTACAGTAATAAATTTTTATTTGAATCAAATCATTTTTTCTTTAAACTAAGTAAATATTTATTTGCTTCGAAAACACGTCATTTAAAACAAATAAATTGTTTATTCGATTTTAAAAAAACCATTCATTTGAAAGAAATAAATTGCTTGTTTGGTATAATTAAATCGTTTTTCTGGGTGAAGCCGCCACTTGAGAAAAAATTTCTATTTTCTAGTTCGACTAAATATTTTCAACAGTAAATCGAATTTTTCATCCCTTGTGCATAAAAATTCTAGCCCTTGGTAATTTTTCTCTTCTTGAAAATACCTGACAATTGTAAAAAATTTGCAGAATAATTTAAATAAAATTTTCTTAATCACGAAATTCAAAGCGAAAAATTGACCCCGTGGGATTTTAAGAATTCCACACATCCGCGATGAGACGAAGAACTTCGTGTCTCTTTATAATGCATGTAATATTATTTTTCTCCAGTTTCATCCGCCCATGCGCGATGAGATCTCTTACACCATTGAAAGTAAAACTTCTCGGTAAACTACGAAACGTGTTCACGCGAGGATCCAGTTTCTATTAACGGTCCAAGTGACTTCACGAGAAGAAAAAATAACGAACCCAAAGTGAAATAAACAAGTGGCAACAACAAGAATTCAACGTTCATTGTAGTTGACTCACAACAGAATGAAATAACACCGACAAAATGAAATCGTAATGGTATGTATGTTTTCTTATCTCGGTGTTTATCCTTAATTGAAAAGAAATTGTACAGCGTGTATTTTGGTAGCCGTTGGCTCTCAACGGTGCAGCGGAAAGATGAAACTGAAAATTCTCAACGCCTCGCGCGCGATGATTGAAAACTCTATCTCCTCTCAGCATCTCATCTTCACGATGTTACGTACAAAAGAGTGAAACTTGTTTTGTACGTGGCCCTTGTGGATTTAAAAATAAACAATGATGCTGCCTCGTTAGTGTATGAGCATGCTTTTGTAGTTTGGATGATAGTGTTGAGGCGTGAAATGAAAAATATCAACGTCCGCGTAAGATTACCAAACAAGTCAAGTAATCGTGGAGCAGCCTGGATTCCCAGTACTTTTTCACCTCAAATAGGAGAAATAGTGCGAGATTAATAGTGAATTTTACTCCGTTGGCCTTGTTTTTCACCCGGAGCCAAAGGGTCAGATTGTCGGTTTTTCCAGGGGAAAAGTCAATTTTCGCCAAAATCGAATTTTTTAGCCGGGTGAACGTTGATTCCAACTATTTAAGCGACGAGCTATTCAGAACTCTCAATAGTATGTGGAAAAAGTGAAAACTGAAAAAAGTTTTTTTTTTAGATTTTCAAAGGGTCAGATTTTCCTTTTTTTCAGGGGGAAAGTCGACTTTCGCCAAAATCGAATTTTTTAGCCGGGTGAACGTTGATTCTAACTATTTAAGCGACGGGATATTCGGAACTCTCAAAAGTATGTGGAAAAACTGAAAACTGAAAAAGTTGTTTTTCTCAGATTTTCAAAGGGTCAGATTTTCCTTTTTTTCAGGGGGAAAATCACCTTTCGCCAAAATCGAATTTTTTAGCCGGATGAACGTTGATTCTAACTATTTAAGCGACGGGACATTCGGAACTCTCAAAAGTATGGGGAAAAACTGAAAACTGAAAAAGTTTTTTTTTCAGATTTTCAAAGGGTCAGATTTTCCTTTTTTTCAGGGGGAAAATCACCTTTCGCCAAAATCGAATTTTTTAGCCGGGTGAACGTTGATTCCGTATTTATTGACTCCGCTAATGTCAATGACACCCTCGGAGGCGCCAGAAATGTCGAAATAAAAAATTTTCATTTGCACTTGGAACAAGGGTCAGATTTGTTAAGAATTTCATTTTTTATTTAGACAACGCATGCAAGCGGAGGGACAAGGGTGGCTAGAATAGATTCTGCAGCGTTCTCACTCATTGTAAATGCATCCTTCATTGCACATGCCGTGAAATGAAACATCAGGAACTGAAGGCTCGAAGGGTCTTTTCCTTTCAACAAATTAATTCCAGGCTCACATTCTACGGAAATTGAAAACGTCAAGAAATTGAGACAACTGACATTCAATTTTTCGGTTGAGTTTACAATCCTCCTGAAATATATGGCTCCAACTTCAAGTTTTTTCCTCTCCAGAAACCGAGGGGGAGGAGAAAAAATGAAGGCCGGTACAGTTACATTTTGAAGAGGGACTGATGGATGTTCGTGAAGCCTGAAATATGTATTTATCGATGGCGACTCCGTGTTACGAGAATTTGAGAAAAACCATGGGTGGTTTAACAAAAAATTGAGAAATTATTCCAGCTACTTTCGACAATGTCGGAGAATAAAACAATCGTAAATCATCAATTTCACTTTTTTCAGGCGTTTTTTTTCTTTTTTCTTCTTTACGTGAGTAAAATTCGACCGAACAACTCTACGAGAAAAATTTTGCTTTTTTTTTTGTTCATCTCCATGAGTTTCTAAATAAATAAAAAGTAATAATTTTGGAGAAAAGTCAGATTCGATATACCTTTTTTCAATTTACTGTTTATCACCTGTTCCAGTTTATCAGCTATTACACTCACTGAATAACATTTTAATCACAATTACAATTCAATTCCTTCTAGAATACACTTTAGAGTGTAAATCTCTGGAATTCAATGTTTGTTGATGCTCTGGTAAAAGTGTGTCCCTAAACGCAATATTAAGAAAGTATAATTATTCTATTCTCCTCTGACCTAAACAATTTGGACAATTATGATTCGTTTATTCATGTTTCATAGAAAGGTATTCAATTCTCTTTTGTTTGTTTGGCAACTCGAGTTCTTATTTTCGATTCTAGATATTGCCCCTGCTTTTTTTAGAAAGGACTTGAATCAAGTCGCAATCGACTTCAATCACGGAATTATTTTCTTCACGTTAACTACATGTCTGAAAACAACTTTTGGACAACTAAAATTACCAATGTAATCGTCTAGAGTTGATGACTCTCCCCCGAAACCAGTAAAACTTCTTCGGCAACTGTGAACGACTGTGTGTAATCGACCCCCAACGGAGATCGAAATCCGGTTGAACAGTAAAAGAAGCAATTCGTATACAAATGTGGTACCAGAGTGGTGACACTCGAGTAACAAAGCGATTTCGTGGAGTCTCGAGTTGCCTAGCACCCCTGGACCCAGCCCTTGCCAATTTTCAAGATGCAAGGTGCGTAACGGACGACGATACTCAACCGTAGGGGGGAGTTTGATGGCTCCGATCGAGTGCATTATTCCGTGGGGCTAACTCACTCGCTCATTTCAATGGGAAGTTTATTTTGCCGACCACATTTATGGGTTCGAGTGAGTCCAGGAGGGGTACGAGAGATGAGGTACGAGGAGCAAGTTCTCACCACAGACAGTGCGTAATTTCAGGGATGATAAATGCACTTTGTATTCAAATAATTTCAACCTCAATTTAAAGTTTGCTGGGGGACTTCAGGATTTTTTTATTCATTGACAAGTGTAACGGACGAATGCTGCGCATGACAGAAAATGTTAAAATTCACCAGCTGAATGTATTTCATTTATTTATAAATATCAATGAATTAATTTGTTTTCTTTTATTTTTCCAAATTGCTTGAGTTTGATTTATTGCTTATTTGGTTTTGCTCTCGGATTCACTGTATTCAAACAGTTTTCACGGATTATACAAAAGTCTTAAAGAAGATGATGTATGGACCCGGCCGACACCCCTCGGAGCCCCGCGGATTTGACCAAACGAACCCCAGATGACTAAATCTGGATTGTCCTGCTCTGACCCACCCCTTTCTCAACTCCATTCGTAACATCCTCGTGGACATGTGTGCCCCTGCTCGCAACAACTTGATTCCTCTCACAAACCGCGCGTTTTCTCTCTCGAAACACCCCAGGTCTTGTTAAAACTCCACCACCTTGATACACCCCCCGATCACTCGGACAAACCCGTTCAATTGAGACTTGAATGTCCGACCGTATCGTCGAAATATTATCCCCAGTCCTATTTTGAGAAGAGCCTGGCAGATTTTAATATATTTATAGTGAGGTGGGCATGTAGAAGATAAGCCGGAGGATATAATCTACTGTTCTCTCGCCTAAAACCAGGCACTAAACAAAAAACTAGTTCTCAATTTGAGAAAATTTAATTAAAACATGTGAAAAATTACTCTTGCATTGCATATAGTATAGTTATTTTTGATAATAAATTAGCAATATGCTTCCGAATGGCTGTTTTGCAAATAATTTCCTTCTAACATGTATAATTCATTGTTTATTTCATTTGATTGAATTGAATAGGATTTCTTTTTATCATTCTAATGATGGACCTCATTTTTTCGGTTTGACAGATTCCCCTTTCCGATGAAGCTGTCACATCTGCAGATATGATTCGAGGTGTCACGTACCGTAACTCAAGCCAACGTCTAGACGCTGTCCCGTCAATTCCACCCAATTGACCAACCGCCGATATAATGAGTGATGTCTGTCTTCATGATAGCTCAGACGGAAGTGTGCAATATGGTGACAACAAGTGGATACAAACATCCTGTAAATATTCCTGTTGCTATGAAACCCACGAATTGCTCCAAAATTGTCATCTCAATCTCAATGAAGAACCATCAACAACAATAACCCCAAAATCAGCTATTGCACGCAATCTGTTTAGTTTCGTCCTAAGAGCACCGCGACATTCGCCAATTTTTATGGCACCGAAAGAACTCCTCGGGCCTTCTGAGAACCGTCGTATGAATAATAAAAAAATCCCCAAGGACGAGGGACAATGGGGCTTTAGGATTCCCCGAAGCTATATCATTTCCGTCAATTCTTCAATTCCCCTTTCCCCTTCCCAACTCAGTCCAGCACATTGGAATATCGAGAGGACTTTGATATTACGACTCATCCGCGCCATAATGTAGCACTGGAGCTATAAAAATAACGACTATGGCTTTATTTATATACTCGACATTCCCTCACATATTTCAAGCATCCAGGACAATTGTCTCAATGTCCACATTCATCGGCCCTCGGATCGATAACAAATCGCTGGACATAAACAAATGTTAGATTTTTCAACTAGATTGTAGACTGCTGACTGTAACGATAATTTCCAACGGAAAAAAATGAAACAGTTCCTTTGGCATTATTTGTATCAGTTAGTTGAAGTGGTACGCTTGCATGTAACTAACAATAACAGTTTATGGTTATAACCGTTTGGACACGTACGACAAGTACAGCCTGAGAAATCACGGCAGAGAAGTTGGAATCGAAAGGACTTCAGCCACTGTAATGTTGAACTAGTATAGACCTGTCACGCCCGCATATGGGAATACATAAACGTTTGAGCTGTGGTAATAAAATTTATTGGTGTGTTATTTGTCGGAACACTGAGTATTTACTACTACATGGGAATTGGTTTTTCATGTGATTGTTGGGGTTCGCGAATTGGATCGATTCTGTGGAAGGTATCGGCTGGAGGTGACAGACGAAGTCGGCTTGAGCAAAGGATAGCAGTGTCAATCGAAGCTTATACAGATGGTGCAATTTTTTAGGAAATTGCAGTAGGAAAAATACAGTTTTTTGAGAAGTACGTCTTTACTTGTATCAAGAAACTCGTGGCTTGAAAATTTACAAGAGCAAAGGATCTCGCACTGAGAAAAAGTGAAACTTTCGTCCTGACATTTTGTACTTGTCCTAAACACGAGGACAATTTGTTGATGACAAGAAAGCGATTTCTCTAACTAAGCAAAATTGAATTCATTCATTTAAGAGATTCTCAGCCTCAATTCTAAAATATTTTAATGCAAAAGCCACTTGAACTGATGTGAGAACTCGTTTTCTTGATATGAACCGATTTCTCTCATCTTTCGGACAAGTATAAAATTGTTTGGCTTTCGATTTTTTTCTTAGTGTGAGATATTGTGCCAAAAGTTATGGAAAATTTGGTACCCTGAGACCAAAAACTATTGCATGAATTGATTCTACTAGACTAAAATTGAGATTTTCTTGTCATAAAGAATTTATCGTTGTCTATGAGACAAGTGACTTAAATCCAGTTGCTGTTAATTGCAAGTTGAAATTGCTCCTTTGTCGAGTATCTCAAAATCTCTGTTATTTTTACCAAGAAGACGTAAACGAACAGTCATTAAATACTTGAATTTAAGTCCCCGGTCAATGAATCGAGGACCAGTCGTAAAGACCATATAAACAGCCCACCTTTTGTGGTATGAAACGCCTCCACGATTTTCAGTAGAAGAATTACTTTCCACATGTGTCGTATATTCGCGCTTCGTGGAAGGATAGGGCCTCGGTTTTATTTCAATCTTTGAATCGCAACTTGAGGTTAGAAAGCTAAGTCTAGAGTGAGTAACAGATGGTTCACAAGTGCTATTTATTTCACTTGTCTACTGAGGTAATTTACTGCTCAAGAAGCAACTTCATTCTTTCAAATATACAGAGCAAAAAAGACACGTATATAAACCATGGGGGAAAATATTGAGAAGAAATTATCGAAGGAGCATTAAAAATTGATGACACGTAGAGAAACGGAAAGAGTCCTCCTCGCCGAATGGACCTCTTATATATACGAAGGATGGACATAACAACGAGAAGTGGAGAAGGTAGTTGTGACCAAAGATGGCAATGAGGAAGAAAGAGAATACATCCAGTGGAGCGACGAGGGGGAGGAGGAACGGAGAGGGGGGGGGCAGAACGGGGCCACAATCTACGTTTCCATCTCGTGGCGCGCGCGTGTCCGTCGAGATTCTCATCCGTGGTGTGTAGGGCCCCCATTCGGGCCCAGCGAGACGGGGCCACCTGCCGGCCACGGACTTATTCCGCGGTGGTGGGGATACATGCGGTACACCGAGGGTACCCGAGGGGCCCTCTGCGGTCGGCGTTACTCTCCTTCTCCTCTTTCGTTTTCTTCTCCTGCTTTATTTTTCCTCTTTTATTTTGCTCTTCTCCTTCATTCTCCTTCATCTCTTTCCCACTGGCACTCGCCACGAACAAACGCACTCCAGCATTCTCGGGCTATCACGAGCCGCGTGATCTCTATGATGATTACATGGAAACGTGGGAAATTCGGTGAGAGTGGAGGCGTACAGTGATGGAAAATTTTTTAGTTGACGGATTTTTTCAACTGTTGGCGCCATTAGTTAACTATTAACTCTTGAGACGAAACGGAACCCCTTAAGAGTCTATATGAAGTTTTAGAATTGTTTTCTCCTGCATTTGTTATTTTTTTTTTAATTTTAAAATTGAAAAAAAAATGGGAAAAAATGATGTAAATGTTAAATTTATGAATGAATAGTAAATTGCCGGGAAGGAACAAAATTGAATGTTTTTTTTTTTCATATTTTCATTGCTTGTGATTTGTATGGAGTAAAAGCGAATATAAATTGAAAGAGCAATCTCTGGGAATGTGATATTATAGTAGAAAAAAAGAATCGAGTGATTCGTGTATAAGAGGTAAGTATTGAAGGCAATGGGCACACGCTGTAGCCCCCTGCCAGGGTGACCCCCAGGGCAACAGCCGCAGTAAATCGCTCTGGGTGATTCGAGAAACGCGAGACCCGTAAATTACGTACTTTGCTCATGCAGAAAGGATCGCGTTCGGGGTCCCTGGCTGGGGTCAGACTTCTTCGGGGATAATGACGGCGTTGGGGAAGGGGGTTGGAATTACCTATCCTGAAAATGCCCGAGGGTTTGCTCGTACGTGACAGTCTCGTTGCTGCTGTATCAATTTTCACGTTTAAATCCGGATTTTCATTGAATATTCAGCGTTTGTCACAGTCTAGTAAAAGAAATCCACCAAAACATCTCAAGGATTTGGTTTAACCGAACGGGTATCATGACGAACCACCAAAACATGATAATTTTCGTAGTAGTAATTATTCTCGTGAAGCATTTATGTCTCTCAGGTAAATATATTCGCTCTGCAGAGAATTATATGAGGCTCCGGTTTTATCAAGTGAATGTTATTGATTAATGTATATCTTTCTCCAATAAACACTCATAATTTCCATGAAACAAATAATAATTTCAAGAGGAAACTAAAAGTTTTGTTGCAGAGAACTGTGTTATTGGCAAAACTAAATAATTTCGAGGGGACAATTTTTTTTTGAAAATAAATATTCTTTCTTCGTCAATGTATTCTTTTTCTGGTATAAATCTATGGTATAAACCCTGAAAATCAGTGACATGACCTTTAAAATCAAAACTTTTAGTTCTCTTTAATGTGTTGTGTGTTCATACCCCATTAATTTTCCTATTCCTTCATTCAAATAAATTCATTCACAGTCGCGTAAACGAGTAAGGAATGCCTCCACCACTGAATGAAAATCCCATTAATATTTATAATTTCCTAGGAAACATAGAGACAATGTAAAAACATGAGGGAATACGTTGAGTTGTTTTGTCACATACGTGTAGATCCCCTCTTACTATTCGATTACAGAGTAAAGCGACTTGAGGTCGCGGGGTCCGTTGAATCCAAATGACGCGCTCAATTGTGAATTCCACCGAGGAAACACGAATGTAAACATAAAAATGCCCCGGTGGCGGTTATTCGTATTCATCAGTTCTGTTTTTTTTTCCATCGTTTTATCCGAGTGCTTGTTGATACGTATGCTCTCCATGCTTGCTCGAGTTTTTCTGCCGCCCAGCATTCTTATATATTCTTGATGATGAGAGAAAGAGTCCGTAGTTCACCCGAGGCGAATAATTTGGTTGCACCGAGAGCATTATTTAATAAAAATTACGTATCTTTTCCGTAATTTCGTAATTTTTACTTGAATCTCCTGTGAAAAATTACCATACCGTCACTTAAATTTTCTGAGTCGATTCCGTCGACTCCGATTCCGTTCAATCGGTGAGCGAACTGTGAATTCCGTAATTTTTACGGAACATTTCTATCCGTGTGACACGTTTAATTTAATTTTACTTCGTGCGCGGATTACGTTTCGAAACCTAATTTATACGTTTTTTTTTCTGGTGATTTTTATTGAATTTTTCTCTCCCTGTAGGTAATTTTTACCCAACGGTTTTCTCCTCCTGTTTTAATTCTTATTTTCCCCCATCTTCGGCAATCGTTCTTTCCTCTCTTTTATAACCGATAGAATGAACCCCTATCACCGTCCTCCACAGTAATTTTCCTATCATTTCCCCCTCCATACTGCCCCTCTCCCGAGCTTTCTCAGAAACATCGAACCATCCTGGGAATCCGTTGAGAATTTCTGACAATCTTTCACGTCTATTTTCATTCAGAACACAAATGATATGCAAATACCTCGGGATTAAAAAAAACTTCCACTCATGAATGATTGGCATATGCAAATACCCTAATGACGGATCTACGAGGCGCGCATGACGTCATGCTGCGCTTGACTAGTACGAAAAGTGGTTTTGATGAATCCAAAATGCCACTGTCAACCCCCCTCCCCCCTATCCCTTCCTCATTCACCGCCTCACCATCACCAACTGCGATTCATCTATCAGCATTAACATCTAACCGTGAGAGCTACAATTTTTGAATTGTCATTTCGCTCGCGGATGACAATGTCTACTTTGAGGAATGAACATCGTCGGAGGTGTGCGTGCGATTTGATATGTTGGAAATGCAGTTGAAAAAAAAAAGCTATCAGTCATCAGGGACATTTTTACTCGCTAAGGCTCCGCAGAGCCTCTCCTTATCAGTGAAGATCGAGTGGGTAAAAATTATCATGACTCACCCACGGGGGATCCCCTTATTCTCCACGGGAGTTATCATGCCTCATACACTATCCGCAGTCTGCGTCGACTTGTGTATATATTTCATGGTATGTGATAGCCATCGGTAGATTGCGCGGGTCAGGAATCCTCCCGGATACTGAAATATAAATATTGAAAAAAAATGCATTAGTGGGGAATAATGCTCGGAATAATGTGAACTGTTGAAAATTGTTGTCTGATTTTTCCGGTAAATTTTTTTTGTTACCGGTCTAAATAACACACGTGAAGATCAACAGTTATTGAACATTTAATAAATATTTTCATTCTGCATAGGAATGAATTTAACTTAAAAAATCGTGAAAATATGAACAATACAGTATATTGTATCGATAAATGTGAAAGTATAACTCAGTGAATCAGCAAATTCAATCAATCTATATCAAAATACAATGAAAATAATCAGAATAGAAGGATACGCTCAGAGAAAAAACTACTTTTGGAAAAAAAAAAGGTTAACTTGATACAAGAAAATATTCTCTCGTCTAATTTCGTTCTCAAACTGAGCGAAAAAAGTTTTCCAGCAGGGTGAGAGTCTCTTGTCCCGAGAGAATCACATTCACACTTGTGTAATCACATTTTCTGGAAATTCTTATTTCCGAAATTTTGTATTAAAACTCTGCCGACCCAACATCTTATTTCAATCCCAAATTGACGAAATTTGAGGTCACTCAATAATTAAAGAAATTGGAGCTCAATAATCGAAGAAATTCGAAGGTTTCATGCATTGCGTTACAGTTAATCACGTGATAATAGTAATTTATATCAGATATAAATATTAAATCAACGACGCAGAAAACCAGTGATGTTTTTGTTCCTCACAAATGCCTGCGATCCCAGCGTTACCGATCAAGATTAATGCACGCTGCATTCGAGCTTATGGCTGATCGATGCTTCTATTGTACACCGAAGAGATGTCTTGAATGTGTGCTTAACGATGGAGATAAATATTTTCACGGGGACTTAGTCAAAACGTTGTGGTTAATCGATGGAAATTGACGAGTGCAAATTGAATGGGTTGGGATTTATCCGTCATTAATAATAAATTGGGGCTCTTCAGGTCTCTCACAGTAAAAATATCCCGCGATAGTAGGATAATTTTGTGAACTTGATGAAATCACACGGTGGAAATTGAAATTTTACCGGCGATTTAGTAGAAATTTTCAGCATAGCGACATTGACTTCGATTTAAGAAAGAAAAATCATGAGTTTTAAAATTCCATTAATTAATTTTTTTTACAGGAGAAATTTCAAAAAGAAAAATTATCCCGAAAAAAGTGACTCCTTTGTGTGTCTGTCATATCGGTCTAAAATTTTCACCAGAAGTCTAAAATTTTCACCAGTGCAATGGCATTTTATTAAAAAAGCCCGGCGTTTGTTCGATATCTTATCTCTACCACCAAATAATTCTCAAGTGCATTCAACTCCATTTAGTTGAATAAAAATATCCCTCCGCATGTTATAAATAAATTCGGCATTCAAACTGAAAAAAGAGAATAATGATAATACCCCTCCCTCACCGCTCACGTTTTCATGAATCCCTTTAAAAGAATGCGAATGCATATATTTGAAAGTAAAATGTCGAAATGGAAATTTCAGCTGTTGGGGTGCGCCTGAGATGCTCAAGTGCACCTACACAAATCCAAAAGATGCCATCAATCCGCCTTGACATGCAAATATCTCGACTGAAAAAAAAATGTGTCCATGTCCCTCTCCGAGCCCTTCTTTTTCGTCTCCACCGTCGTCTCAGGACCAATTAATCACTGCCCCTGCGCATACGTCCCAGCGCAGGATGGACACATGCGCATGCGCTGTAGATCTGCAGGGACAATACGTCTGCGTACATTGTACCAGGACTACTGGGCAATTTGTTATTGCTGACGGTGAGCCTTGAGAATCGTTGATTCGGGTTTTTTTTATTCGCCAGTCACGTGGAGGAACTTTTGGATGAAATGCCGACGATAAATATGTACATGTGGGTATACATATTTATCCTGTTGCCCTCTTGGTAGGCATCAAGAGATGGACAAAAAGTTGATGATTTCGGAGAGAGAGAGGATGGAGTTCAATGGATTGAGTCGATTTCCTGTCTTTTATTGATAATTATCTCATTTCGGTATAATCATCATGATAATGAAAATGATTGAAATTTTTCTTTTTGATTCGGAGAAATTTATGAAAAATGAGCAAATGGAATTAATTCAAATGATGAGTAAATAGGTTAATCATTTCGAAGATTAACTTGTTCGTAAATTTGGAAATTTTCTTTAGTACTTTACACTGAGAGGAATTGGCTTTGCCGACTTGATAGATGGAAATTTAATAACTTTCACAAAAAATTCGAATGAATTTACCCGAAAGACATGACTGTCTCACGAGAACAATTACAACTACGCAAATTATCATATTTTGGTGGAAACTTTTTTGTCCACAAATTATTTAATTCAATACGACAAAAATTTCTTCAGGGGAATAATTAATTTTATCTCTCAGTGTAGGATCAATGAATTCTTCAAAATAAAAAATTAATTTGAAGATTAAATTAATTTTTTCCGTCTAAGAATGGAACGAATAAACGAAGAAATGTATTCAGTCATTTACCTCCTTCATAGGTTGAAATAAAAAAACAACGCGAGAGATCACAACATCGATAACATCGGATTTCTCATCGAGCCCCTCTTCTCTTACCGGTAAGTCGAGTCCTGCGTATGCATTTACATTCAGAAAAAGAAGAGGGGCTGGTGTTGCGGGCACATGTGACCCGGACATGCTCCTTCGTAGTAGCTACTGCATAAAAGACTGGAGTATAAAATCCTCACGTGTATATTAAACTCCATTTCGCTTGGAATAAAGTACAAGTGTTTAAGGGTCACCAGACGTAGAAATTCTTGCGTTAGCATCTTCCAGGTGGGATAAAAACTGGTGTTATGACGCTGTCTACCCACACGTGACACTCAATGAGTGTGGAAAATCTTATTGGTTGGCTGAGAACGAGTGACAGACAGTAATTACCTGTGGGGATTTCATTCGGAAATTGTTGGCGGGGTGCACAGTACAGGTGTCAAATGAGGAATTGACGCATACACTGTTAAAAATTTTCCGTGTGAAATCCCTGAAATTTTTATCATGTTTAATATTCCATTAATTTTCTGTTCGAATGATCTGAAAATCAATAAAGTGCTTGATTTTTCAGTTCAATCATTCCATAAAAATTCAAAAAATCAGGAAAATTCAGGGAAAAATTTAAAATTCATGTGATTTTGTTCCTGAATTTTTATGTTTCATTGAAAATTCAATCAATAATCAAATGCCTAAAATTTTCACATAACATCTCAGTTTAAAGTCTTGTCGAAATGAATTTGTTTGCCACAAATTTTTCTTCTCAGCATGAAAATTCATTTTTTTTCTAAGAAAAGTGAAATTTTTATAATTTTTTTCCCGTTAAATGGAATGAAATGGTGCTTTAGTGAGCACACATATGCTCCATTCATTTTTATTAAATGGTTGACTATATTGCATGAGAAAAGCGATCTTTCAACTGTTAATTTTCGTTACTTTAAATATAGCACTATCAGGAGTACTATATTTAAAGTTTAACATAGATGAGTGTAAAAGTATTTCTCATGTCAGGCCTTCATCAATCTAATAGTAATATCTATGGTTTTCAGAGTTCCTTGACAGTCAAATAATTCTTGTACTACAAATAAAATAGTTTCCATCACAAAACCAGCAAATTTTCTGATGCAGACGCTCTCCTCATTTTTATACAGCACTAGAACTCCTCTTCCAATGTCCCCACATGAATTCCCGGTTATTTCTCTCCGTATCCAAGCACAAGTCTCCCTCGATCAAAGCATCATTCAAATTTCTCAACACCCAAAGAAATATTCTCCACCAAAAAACAAATGCCCGAGAGTAAATATTTTGGCAACGGAAATTTTCGAGTTTTTCGTACGAGATAAAGAACGAAAACAATGGCGACAACACAACTCACAAGAGGGAAACAAAAGCCCCCAAGTTGGCGGTCGGCCACCAAGATGATATCACATGTTTTACGATCGTTCTGGGGATACTTTATGCTCACCCTCGGCGCCCTCTCCACTCCCTTTTTTTTAAATCTCTCATTCATATATTTTTTTATCTGGCTCGCAAAAACCCACAACAGCCGAATGCCAAGTTCGACGTATGCGTTCCTCTTCTCCCCCCTCCCTCGCCAAGGGGTCAATGTGGGGCTCTCCTGATGTAGGAGGATATGCATACAGATGTGATGAAATATCCCCAGTCTTTTGGCTTCGATGGGCGTGGGTTCTTGGACCAATTCTGAATTATGAGGTTCTATTGTCTGGTTCTAGGATGCTAGATCGAGAATTCAACCCTTCATTCCCACCTAAGGGTCGGTCGTTTTGAATTTTTATAGAGATGCCACGAGACGAGAGCCAATTTCAGAAACATTCTCCCGTTTCAACTCGTCATTCGTCGGTGCGCGATGAATTACGAAAATAAGATGTCTCAAAAAAAGAATAATCTTAAGAATGATATGATGTTAGAGAAGAATAATTAATGAAGCACAGATTGTTGATCAACATTGAGTATTCATGATCTACTAAAAAAGTAGTTAAATATGGGTGTGGGTCAGACGAAAGTACAGATTTTTTTCCAATAAAAGTTTCCCTCTCATCGACTTTCTTTCCTGTCGTTTCAACTTTGATCATTCTTCTCTTGCCTCGTTTCATTTCTCTCTTCTCTCGGCAGTACACTGTTAGAAATTTTTTGAGAATTAAGCAATAGTTGCACTTGAATTCTCAATATTGGGAATTCAGTGAAGTGAAAATTCAAGGAAACTGCTGCTTGAATTTTCAAATTATTTAATAATTTTCATTATCATCCAGAATTCAACTGATTTTTCAGGAGTAATTTTCTAACAGTGTAGCTGGCGAATTCAGGTGTCTAAAGAAAAATACATCTATGTGTATCAAAAAAAAAATCGAGAAAAGAGGGCCCAAAAGCCTCTAGCTTAGGAAGATTCTTCGACTCACATCCCCTGACGGATAAAGCATTTTCATCGAGGACACAGATGAACCACACGGAGAAAACTCTCTCATAAGAAGCCCCATGGAACGAAATTGGAATCTTAATTTTCAGAATAAAAACTCATCGTGACGTGCCATTCTGTAAGGATTTAATTATTTCTCATTCTTCCAATTTGATTTTGTATAATATAACGACACTATTGCTCGGAGTAGGAGATTTAGGAATATGCATGGAAGCGATTGAAATAATTCATTTGGAAACTTGAAGAGTCGAAGTTTTTTTCAAATACTTTGCATTTGCCTCGTTGCTGCCATGCATATACCAATACGATCGTCATTACGACACCTTACACAGGCATGTTTTTGGAGGGATATTAAAGACTGCGTGACATAGTTTCTCGACACCTGGGGGACAAGGTTCTGCTGCGCAATCGGCAGGGGTTTCACAATCTAAAAGAAGAATAATAAATGAATCAGAATAGTTCAATCTGGTTGGACTGTTCAACTGCATTTTTTAAGGGTCTACTGATGAATAATTCTATCAAATACAAGTTTACCTGTACAATTATACCCCAACCCAAGCGATTTTAATTTAGTAGCGAAATGGCAAACCGGTTTAAGTCGACTTATCTCCCAGTTGAGATTTTGAGGAATATTTCGGACTCTAAGGGAGATAGCGAAATTTTTGTAACTACATTTTTTGTAGCTCTCAATCGGCCCTACAAAAATGGTTATAACAAAAATTTTGCTATCTCCCTTAGATTCCGAGATATTCACTGAAAACCGGTCAATAGTCAAAATTGACTTGTACCGTTTTCCACTTCGCTACTGAATTCTTACGACTCTATCGAGAGAACATCCCTACCAAATGATTTCCGAAATCGACATCTCCACCGTAGATGAAAAATTGGGTATTGAGTCCACACCGTTTTCGGTGTGGAGTTGCGTTGTTGAAATTACACTTCACCATAACACGAAATATGTGAAATCAGGCGTTAGTTCAACACTAACCGGTGTTAAAAGGATTTTTTACTCTTTACTTGCAGCAGAACAATTATATATATAGGCTTACATCTTATTTGACTATCTTGCCCGTTGACCAGCGCTATGTACGGAATGATCATCATGCAGACCACCAAAATCCGTATGATATTGAGCTTGGATGCCATTTCGGTATGGAAAAGGCACGAGTTCTTCACGACAATGCAACAGTTCCCAACTTGGTATACAGTTGACGAATGAAGAAAGAACAGATTGCTGTGTGGCTTTTATATGCTCAGAAAAACTTGCACAGTAAATCATCATGCTCGTTATCGGACTATAATGACTTTTTTGGCCTACTTTTTCACCAATAAAACAAAAATTATGGACAGCCAATAGCAGCTATCGATCACCAGAGTACCAAACAATGTTGCACCTTCGCTGCCTATTTTTGTATTACGAAAATTCCATTGCATGGAAAACATATTCGTCAATTCAATTTTTAATTATTGTTTTTTAACAACTTAATTTTCAATTATTCTTTTAAACTACTTTTAATTCTTTTCTGCCGGATGAATAAATAACATACGGAGGAAAAAATGAAGAAAAATTACCAAACACATGGAGCGGAATCCCTTTTCTAGGTCTTGTTCACCCTACAGCGGGGGCAAAAAAAGCCAGAAAATAGTAATTTTTTTCTCCGCTGACATGTAATTTTCGCAGATCCCTCAAAAAAATTGATCAGAAATACGTGAAAATATCACCAGAAATACCAAAAAAATTTACGTTATCAACACTTGAATTTTCGTAAGAAATTATTTTTTGTATATCAATAATTTTTCTTTTTAGTTTTACCGCTAGCGACGCACGTACGATTGAGAACAGATGGCTCGTTTGAAAATAAGACAGGGAAGATTGTGGATAATTGCGAACAGTTACCGATAACAAATACGAAAAGAAATAGGACATTTTGCGTTGCAAAGAAAACTCATTCATCAATCATCAATTATTATATTTTCTAGATGAATAGAATACATCACAAGAGATTTGGGGAAAAACAAGATGCTGAAAATTCTAGATATATGCCCATACTCCCCATCGCTCTGACACAGAAAAAATTGGAAAATACAATTTTTGCTGCTAAATGGAAGCTTTATAATCGTTCAAATTCACACACAGAAAAACCGAAACGTAAATTACGTTTTGATAAATGTAATTTACGCTTAACGTCAATATGATGTCCAGTGGCTTTTTTGTCCGTCATAAAAATCGGAATTTAAGCTTTAAAAAAGCGTATTTCCCAGGTAGGAATTATATAAGCTGACGATGGAAACAAGCCTGTGCGAGCCTAGGTTTGCGAGGGTCAGGGACTCAGGACTGAGACGGGCGTGATTTCATCGTTCACTCGAGCCTGAAATGAGGGCGATTCAAGGGGCCATTGCCGAGGTTCAATTCAGGCCTAGCCCAGGCTTTGAGTATTGAGGCTCAGCTTCAAGGCAACGTCAAGGCTTATTCGAGCCTCGGCACGACCTCAAAAATGAACGTTAGTTTCGATTACATTCCTTAATTTTTATAACGACTAACGTTTCTGATGCTCATGAAACACTCGGAGGCGCCGGAAATGTCGAAATAAAAAATTTTTTTTTCACCTGGGGCCAAAGTGTCATCTTGGATTTTTCAGGGGAAAGTCGACTTTCGCCAAAATCGAATTTTTCCGCCGAGTGAAGGTTGATTCTGTATTTTCTGGCCCGCCTAATGCCACTGCGCTCCTCACTTGCCCCAGAAATGCAGAAATAAAAAATTTCTTTTTTCACCCGCAGAAAACACGGGTGAAAACTCTCTCATAAGAAGCCCCATAGAAGGAAATTGGAATCTTAATTTTCAGAAAAAAACTCATGGTGACGAGATATTCTGTAAGGATTTAATTATTTCTCATTCTTCCAATTTAATTTTGTATAATATAACGGCACTATTGCTCGGAGGAGGAGATTTAGAAATATGCATGGAAGCGATTGACATAATTCATTTGGAAACTTGAACAGTCAAAGTTCAAATACTTTGCATATTGCATTTGCCTCGTTGCTACCGTGGACATTATGGTGGTCATTACTCCACCTTACACAGGCATATTTTTGGAGGTATATTAAAAGTTGCGTGGCATAATTTCTCGACGCCTGGAGGACAAGGTTCTTCTCCGCAATCGGCAGGGGTTTCACATACTAAAAGAAGAATAAATGAATCAGAGTAGTTCAATCGAAAACTGGTCAACTGCATTTTTTAAGAGTCTACTGATGAATAATTCCATCAAATATAAGTTTACCTGTACAACTAAACCCCAATCCAAGTGATTTTAATTTAGTAGTGAAGTGGTAAACCGGTTTAAAGTAGCTCTACCCTTCGGCCGGGCTACACTGTGCTTTTGGATATTTTCAGTTTTTAAATTTTTCAACTAAATTGCATGGAAAAAATTTGAAAACATTCATACCCAGTCAGTATTATCTAAATTAAATTTCGCAAAATATTGATATTTTCTCAAACATTTCTTCTTTGAAAAACCAAAACGATAATTAAATTGAGAAAAAAATTAGAATTCCGAATCTAATCGAGTTTTCTGCAATTTTTTTGTAGTTATCAATAATCTTTGAATAGAGCTACTTTAAGTCGACTCATCTCCCAGTTGAGTTTTTGAGGAATATTTCGGACTCTAAGGGAGTAACGAAATTTTCGTAATTACATTTGTCGTAGCTCTCAATCGGCTCTACAAAAAAGGTTATGACAAAAATTTTACTATCGCCCTTAGATTTCGGGATATTCATTAAAAACCGGTGAATAGTCCAAATTGACTTGTACCGTTTTACCACTTCGCTACTGAATTCAACATTCAACATCACTACCAAATGATTTCAAAAAATTATATATATTGGCTTACGTCTCTGACGGCCATCTTGCCCGTTGACCACCGCTATGTACGGAATGATCATCATGCAGACCACCAAAATCCGTATGATATTGAGCTTGGATGCCATTTCGGTATGGAAAAGGCACGAGTTCTTCGCGACAATGCGACAGTTCCCAACTTGGTATACAGTTGACGAATGAAGAAAGAACAGACTGCTGTGAGAGTTTTATATGCTCAGAACAACTTGCACAGTAAGTACTCATGCTCGTTATCGGACTATAATGATTTTTTTGACCTACTCTTTCACTAATAAGACCAATAATTATCGATAAACAGAGTACAAAACAATGTTGCACCTTCCTTGCCTATTTTTGTATTACGAAAATTCCATTGCATGGAAAACATATTTGTCAATTTAATTTTTAATCATTGTTTTTTAACAATTTAATTTTTAATTATTCTCTTAGACTATTTTTAATTATTTTCTGCCGGATGAATAAATAACATACGGAGGAAAAAATGAAGAAAAATTACCAAACACACGGAGCGGAATCCCCTTTCTAGGTCTTGTTCACCCTACAGCGGGGGCAAAAAAAGCCAGAAAATAGTAATTTTTTTTCCGTTGACATGTAATTTTCGCAGATCCCTCAAAAAAAATGAT
This sequence comes from Diachasma alloeum, assembly GCF_001412515.2. Taxonomy (NCBI): domain Eukaryota; kingdom Metazoa; phylum Arthropoda; class Insecta; order Hymenoptera; family Braconidae; genus Diachasma; species Diachasma alloeum. Next base: position 2,661,607 of record NW_021680366.1, read on the forward strand.
CAGAAATACGTGAAAATATCACCAGAAATACCAAAAAAAATTACGTTATCAGCACTTGAATTTTTGTAAGAAATTATTTTTTGTCTTCCAATAATTTTTAACTTCCCGACCCGAAGGGAGGAAGTTATTGTAATTCGTGTTATTTTTACCGCTAGCTACGCACATACGATTGGGAACAGACGGCTTGTTTGAAGATAAGACAGGGAAAATGGTGGATAATTGCGAACAATTACCGATAACAAATACGAAACGAAATAGGACATTTTGCGTCGCAAAGAAAACTCATTCATTAATCATCAATTATTATATTTTCTAGATGAATAGAATACATCACAAGAGATTTGGGGAAAAACAAGATGATGAAAATTCTAGATATATGCGTATTGCTACCCTCCCCCTACTCCCCATCGCTCTGATACAGAAAAAATTGGAAAATACAATTTTTCCTGCTAAATGGAAGCTTTATAATCGTTCAAATTCACACACAGAAAAACCGAAACGTAAATTACGTTTTGATATATGTAATTTACGCTTAACGTCAATATGATGTCCGGTGGCTTTTTTTCCGTCATAAAAATCGGAATTTAAGCTTTAAAAAAGCGTATTTCCCAGGTAGGAATTATATAGGCTGACGATGGAAACAAGTCTGTGCGAGCCTAGGTTTGCGAGGGTCAGTGACTCAGGCCTGGGACGGGCGTGATTTCATCGTTCACTCGAGCCTGAAATGAGGGCGATTCAAGGGGCCATTGCCGAGGTTCAATTCAGGCCTAGCCCAGGCTTTGAGTATTGAAGCTCAGTACGTCAAGGCTTATTCGAGCCTCTGGAAGGCCTCAAAAATAAAAGTTAGTTTCGATTACATTCCTTAATTTTTATAACGATTAACGTTTCTGATGCTCCTGAAACACTCGGAGGCGCCGGAAATGTCGAAATAAAAAAATTTTGTTTTCACCTGGGGCCGAAGTGTTATCTTGGATTTTTCAGGGGAAAGTCGACTTTAGGCAAAATCGAACTTTTCCGCCGAGTGAACGTTGATTCTGTATTTTCTGGCCCGCCTAATGTCACTGCGCCCCTCACTTGCCCCAGAAAAGCAGAAATAAAATTTTTTTTCTTTGCACCCGCAGCCAAAGGGCCATATTTAGGCTTTTTTTTCGGGGGAAAAAGGTCAAAGTGTCAGATCTTGGATTTTTCGCCAAAATCGAATTTTTTAGCCGGGTGAACGTTGATTCCAACTATTTAAGCGCCGGGCTAGTCAGAACTGTCAAAAGTATGTGGAAAAAGTGAAAACTGAGAAACCGTTTTTTTTGGCCCCAGCCAAAGGGTCAGATTTTCGGGTTTTCCGGGGCAAGTGGATTTTCGCCAAAATCGAATTTTTTAGCCGGGTGAACGTTGATTCCAACTATTTAAGCGCCGGGCTAGTCAGAACTGTCAAAAGTATGTGGAAAAAGTGAAAACTGAGAAACCGTTTTTTTTGGCCCCAGCCAAAGGGTCAGATTTTCGGGTTTTCCGGGGCAAGTGGATTTTCGCCAAAATCGAATTTTTTAGCCGGGTGAACGTTGATTCCAACTATTTAAGCGCCGGGCTAGTCAGAACTGTCAAAAGTATGTGGAAAAAGTGAAAACTGAGAAACCGTTTTTTTTGGCCCCAGCCAAAGGGTCAGATTTTCGGGTTTTCCGGGGCAAGTGGATTTTCGCCAAAATCGAATTTTTTAGCCGGGTGAACGTTGATTCCAACTATTTAAGCGACGGGCTATTCAGAACTATCAAAAGTATGTGGAAAAAGTGAAAAACGAAAAAAAAAATTTTTCACCGGAGGCCAAAGTGTCGGATCTTTCTGTGTGCAATATCGAATTTGAAACGTAATCATTGATAATTCAAACATAAATGTTAACCAATACGTTGTACATAACCGTGAATTCCATCACGTGCCCCATTCCCACAACAATTTCCTCCACTATCTCTCAGCGGTTTGAGACCAGAGGGACCCGCAACCTTCAAAGGACGTTCGACACCTCTCGACACTTGACCACGCGTCCCATCATTCCGTATTCCCATCACGTAACTAATTTCCCATGAGATAATGTCGGGGGAATTCCACTACTCGTCGCCCAAATGAATCAACAACAAAAATCCCCTCATAGTTTCACTTTTTCATCGCAAATTTTTATCTCGAATAATTTGACATCATTCTGACATAATGTTCACAATTTTTTTTCTGCCCAACCCATCAATTAAGACATCCGTGGATTCACGAGAGGTATTTTCAAGCCCACTGACACCTCTGACGTCGGTCAGCAGTGGTGGAGCATGTGAGAATGAATAAATAACATAAACGCATCGTCAATAGACGGAGAATCTACGCTAACGATGCCTCGACCCTTTCAGTCTGGTGATAATCGACACTTATCCACCAACAATGAGTCCTCATCGCCAACGTCTATTACAGTTCAATGCGCGTGATGAGCATTGGAGATATCAAAACGTCGGGGGGAAAATACCGGTGGGGGATACCGCGCGGGCAACGTGAGTCTTCATTCGTCATCATACGGACAATGAGAAATTTTATATGAAGAATTTATTGCACGTTGAATGAGCCAACGTAACCTTGAGTGTCATCGTTTATTTTTCATGATCACACGTGCAAAAAATAATAAATAATTTTATCTTTTCAAAGGTCTTAATGTAAGATTTTCAAAAGTCTTAATTTGTAGTCTGAAATTCGTGAGTTCAGAGTTTTTAAAGTCTCAATATGAGACTCTTTTCTTCTCAACCAATGTCACTTTTCTTCGAAATCGTGACGATTAAAGGAATGTTATTTGTTGATGCCAGAGGGATAAGCACTGTTAGAAAATTACTCTTGAAATTTCAAGTGGAAAAGCTTGAAGCTTTTAACAATTACAAAATTACATGTAATTTTTGTATATTTATTCACTGACGAATCAGTTAATTACACACGGCACTGAAAAACCTCGAAAATTTTGGCAATTTAGGTAACAACTTTTATGAATTCTCAATCTATTGAAAATTGAATTGAATGTGACGCCCAATTTGCACGATGAGTTTCAAAATTCAAGCTTTCATTGAAAAATCAGTGATTCTTTAATATGAAAAACCCAATTTTCTTGAATTTCCAAGATGAATGAGATATTTACTGAGGGCTTTCATTTGAAATTGAATTCAACCTCACAACATCGAAAATTCAGATGACGTGTGACTGAAATTTCTAACAGTATGTCAGAAAACATTTTTGCTTACAAAACAAAATGAATTAACGAAAATATTTGCATAAATAATCAAAATGTTGTCAATTCCAATGCATCATTTAATTAATAAATATCCTAATAAGCCATTTATCTCAATAAATTTCAATTCTACGAAAGAGAAATCCAAAAAAAATCTTTAAAAATTGAAAATCCCCTGAATGAAGGCCTGTTTCAGTGTGAAAGATAATTAACATTAACCGGGTATTAACGGGGCGAAAGAGCAGAAGAACGTGATTATAGTGTTTCTGAAAGTATTGAAGTGGGGTTAAAAAAAAGGAAATCTGAAAAAACATAAAAACCCGTAACGAACTGACATTATGAGATGTCTTTTCTGGTGAGCAGTAGCGCTTTTGACCCGGCGCCGAAAGGGACATAAATCCTGGGGAGATTGTACAATGCCAATGGTGATACTTGGGGCACACGTGTGTCAGTCGACCAAGTGATGTTTGCCGCTCTCCTCGACAGATGAATGAAACTCTTTGACGGTAGGGTTTTCTGGAGCGTCTGGAAGGTTCTATTGGCTCTACGTTGGGAGTACACAAATGCCTCCAGTCACCGTTTTTCTTGAAATTTGAGGGAATTTTAATTGCCGTGGGCTTCATTAACGAATAGCCTCCCTGCACTGGGCATTTTTTCGGAGAAAATGAGTAATAAAAATTTCTTGTTCGAAGGGTTTAGTGAAAGTCCGTGAGACTCGAGATCAAAATCAGTGGCATTTTTACTTGATAACGTTCATCTAACATTTCTGAGATACTGACGAAATAATCAGCGAATACATCATCGCCTCATCGCCTTCTCCACCTTCAATTTTCCATTTTTTCCGAGCACTCGCAGCTGTTGTAGACTCAATTTTTTTCTCCCCCATCCTTTCCCCGGTTCTTCACCCCTACCCGATTTTTGCTACAAAGAGAGGCCTGGGTGAACCCTATAAAAATCCTCCCACAATGAATCCATTGTCCCTCACACCATTCAACCGATTCCAATTCCTCGATTTTTCCGTAAAAGAAAAAAAATCTCAATGATTCCACGGGAATCTGGAGTTCGGTCACCGGTGAAGATTCCTTTGTGTATCACTACATTGAACTCAACTTCATAAAGAATGTTATCCTCACATAAGAAATCTAATAAAAAATACAACTTCGTCGTAGAGTTGACTATTCTCGAATCGATCTGGATTTTTGAAAATTTCTTTCTGAATTTCCAACGATTTTTTTGCTTGAATTAAGAGAAACTCAAGCCAATTAAGAGCTCGATGCCTTCAGGATATCCAAATAATCTGGGCAATTATAAATTTTTTAAAAATCTTTTTCAGAATTCATGGAATAGACCAAGAGATTATTCTGCAATATCAAAAAAATTGGGAGAACAATTTATTTTCCCCTGAAGAATTTAGAATGAAAATTTAATAAGAATGTAATAATTCATGGGTTCTATCTGAAATTTATGCATGAAGCCACAATCTTCCGTAATTCTTAATTTTTGTTTTATTTATAAAAGAAGACATCCAGATTTCAAGTCCGTGATTAATGTTTTTTTTGTAATTAATGTGTGAAACTGTAATTTCCATCATGTCACTTGAACAATTATAAATTGCGGAAAGAAAATCGTTAGAAGGGATAACATGTGGGTAAGCGATCGGTGGACATGCACCACGTGAACACTAGGCTCCCGCGGAATGTTGGGAGCGTGTTCGGTGCTAATTGCCGGTGGTCAGCCATGTTTTTATCTCGCGAGAGCCAACAACACCCTTCGACCCCACTGATAAATAAATTCATGCCTGAATCGTCCTGGGATGGTTCAATATCTCTCTGTCAGCTGTTACCCACGCTCCCCTCATCCAAACATGAGCCACAAAAACATAAAAGTTGTAGACAACATATGACATTAAACGTCGGCAATTCTATTGATCTATAGAAATTTTCGAGAGGGGACGATTTATCTGAAAAATCATCTCAGTCATTCTCCGAAGAATCTATATGAGTGGAATTATAAATTAATTTTCTTTAAACATTATTAAAAAAGAATGATTTAGAGAAAATATTATTTTTTGAAGCTTTAAAAAATTTCCACAAAAAAAAATGTTTTCAAAAATTGAATTCCAAACTTCTCATTGGCAAGACAACCCCATTAATAATACATCATCCCCTTTCATGCTGAATTCTGTCAATACATTGATCCACCAAATCCCAAAACGAAGATATAAATACATAAATCGAGAAATTCAATTCGTAGATCACAGACAGGAAACGGCGATAGCCGAATGATTCGTCTCGAGCAGAAGTCACCAAGGACCTTCAGCGAGCCGGAAATGGAATATGGCGGGATGGTATAAAAGCCCGAGTGAAGAAAAAAAAAATGAACAAGTAGCCACTGTGCATACATCCCCGGCATTTTGTTTCTCTCCTTTAAACCCCATTGCGTAAAAGCGACAGTACGATGTTTTCGCTTCTACGTATCCCGTGGAATGAATAAAAGATGTAGCCGAGCCTTCGGCATTACTCATTAACCGTCCGCGTCCTTTATCCTCGGCTTCCTCTCGTACGAGAGCTATTCATTCGTACAGTTTAGAAAAACTGGAAATGCGAGTTAAGATCAAGGGAAAAATGTTGAATAATTTTATCAAAATAACATTGTCATTTTGACACACACGTGTCGCTGGAAAAAGAGAAAATAATGGCAAGAATAAACGAGAAATTCAAATTTTTCCATCTTATCGATCAACTGAATTAAAAAATACAATTATTTTCGATACAACGAAATGAAATTGTGAAAGAACGAATGATAAAATAGTTGCTTACAGCGGAGCCCAACATTGTCGAAATAATGAATAACGAAAGTTGCGATAACGCAACTTCATTAATTTTCAAAGTGACAAGCTTTGGAAATATTATATCTACCTTTAGTCAACCACTTAGTTCAGGTAAGTTGAATCTCAACAAGTGCACTTTTCAGTATACTATATGGCGTACTCTATCGCATTTCGGGAGGTCGAATGGACAATTAGATTCTAGTAATTGGCCAAGTCCACATAGAAGCCGTGAATGCCATGGATAACAGACAGAAATTCTGGACTCAATGGTGTACTGCATTAACACGTGAGTCATTTGCCAGACGAAGCCATCATCATCATCACTTAGCAATTGATTATTCACTTTCCAGTTCATCTACTAGCTGTCTTAGGTGGTCTAGTAGGCGGATGGACTTCGCCGTACCTGGCGAAGTTGACCAATGGAACTGAATCATTGAAAATCACCAGTGAGCAAGCATCATGGATAGCCTCTCTGTACCTTGCATCGCAACCACTGGGGTCGAATTAGGATAGATATCTACAGGGATCGGCATCAATCATTAGATTATTAATACTAAGAGAAGTTGTACCACAGAATAATTAAGGTTTACTTATGTTCATTGAAATTTGAAAAATAATAAAATAATTAATAACTTGAATTTTCAATCGACCATGAATTAAACAATTGACAGTATGGAATTGTCAATTGACTATTGAGTAAACAATTCTAAATTCTACAGCAGCAAATAAGTCAACTGATAGTAATGACTTCAAAATTTTCAGCCCCATCAAATCCTCGATTAATCTTCAATAACCCCTTCTTTCTCATCGTCATGAAATCCACAAATATTTATCAACATCCAACTGCAACGCATCAAAACTCCAACCTAAAACTCACTCATCAATCCGCTCCTCGACCCGAAACTTTCACGGTTGGCTCTCCAGATCCAACCAAGAAATCCAAGTAAACCCGAAAGATCCTTTCAGAAATCCCAACAAAAGCCCCTACTATCTGACCCCCGTCATCCCTTCCCACCGCACGTAACCCAGACCGACGAAAAAAAATCTCGGATAGGTAATACCTTGCGCAGTTGACGCATTATCGAAAGGGGGAAGAGCATCTAGAGTTTCCAAAAAGCTGAAAACCGTGGATTTTAACCGTCTTGAGATTCGAATCAAGCGCTGGAGATTTTATTCAGCTCCATCCGAAGGGTTTTGATGCCTCGAGAATGGGGTATTGACTGTACTCCCTCATACCACCTGTTCACAACTCTATTTCCCTCCATTTCCCCAATTTTTTTTCCTCACTTCATTTCTAGTAAATCGCGTGACGCGTTCTCACGAGTTTATGGGAACATTCTCCACAAAAAATCACATTCAATTCTTTGCCCTACGGTTAAATAAACATGTCATGTGGAAAATTTAAACGAAGTTTGATGTCGGACGAACTTCGTTACGTATCTGATTATTTTTGAAAATACTTTATAAAATACTTTAAGCGCCTCATTAATTTTTTCTCTGCTATGTAGGATATTGATAGGATATCCTATATCCGATAAAATAATTCAAATAATCAATAATTCATTTTTAATACAAAATATTGAAAACTATCATACAAGGAGAGAAATTTTTGATAACAATTATCCTACCGTTCTGTAAAAGTTTATCATGGGAACGATAGGATAATTTTTATCCAAAATTTCTCTCCGTGTACGCAATGTATACGATAATTCTAATAATCATATTTTGGGTGTCTTTAAATTATTTTCATCAAGCTTCCTTTCTCGTCCATTCGAAATCGACAGTTGAAATTCCCCAAGTAGTGCACGAAAATTACTCCCAACCGTTTCAACATTTTATTAAGATCCCAAAATATTTATTCCACTCGTGAAAATCATTGAATCGCAGGGATGGTCTCATTCAATTCTAAAACCATCCAGACTTTAACCTACTGATATTTTAATATCTCAACCCGTCATAAAGTGACAACTTTGTAGCAGAACAGAAGAGAGAAACGGCGAAGAGAATGGAGAAGCTGATCGTAAAGTATTCTTCCCACTCTCGTCATATTGTTCGTTGGGCATAAATTCATCGCGGAATAGATGCAACCACTGCGTGTGTAACTTACACAACTGCGAGCTTGAGACCCAACAAAGTCGGCCATTAAAAACTTTTGAGTACAAAGTAGATGGGATCAGTGCTGGCCCCTTTTAGCATTCACGTTTGATATACGCGTTGCTAATAAAATGTTACAAATTCATTGGATGTAGGGTAGTTTATGACCGGCCGAGACCTTCATCGAAAATGTTTCGTTTTTGTGTTTCACCTCATGTGTGACCCCTTTAAGCCCGGGATTTTGATAGTCGTTCATAAAAAAAGGACGTTTTGACGCAGCTGAAAAAGGCATGACCGATTTATTATTCGTCATTTGAGCACTCGAGACCTTCTGTGGTGACAATTGTCGCAATAAATTTTTGAATAAAATATTTTTACACGTTTATTGCAGATGTGAGGAAGAGATGAAGATAAATTTTGAAAATTGTGGGTTTTATTCGACTTTTTTGCAGTTTATTCGGTTATGAACAGAGAACAAAACTTTCTAGTTTCCAGGACCGAAGCAGACGAGAGTCAGGTAAAGCGGAACGTTTATGGTCAATTTTAATTCTAGAAATCTTCATTTATAAACCGAGATTTTGGAATTTTAATTAATACGGATGCAATACACTATTAAACATTTTCGTCAGAATTGTCTGCGTCAAATCCCCGAAATTTTGTCATTTTTTATTTCCACTGAAATTTCAGGAAATCTTGTTATTAAGAAATTTAATATTCCATTGATTTTCTGTTGCAATGATCTGAAAATTAATGAAATACTCAATCAGTGCCACTGAAAATTCATGAATTTCATTGAATGCTGTCTAAAACTTGAAATTTCATAACCATTTTTCCCCTAAATCGGATTCAGTGTCATTCTCATGAGAATTACTACTGTATTTTCCATGAAATTTCTAAAAATTTCTAACAGCCTACGACATTTGAGTAAAAATCGCCAACACTGAGTCTGAGAATTTTCGATTTTCAGGGTAAATTCTCTTGAAATGGATGAAAATTTCCCCTATTTCCAGAATTTTTCATTCGTCATAAACATTTCACTTTAACAGACTTGTGAAAGGCAGATATTTTTACTGTGAAATTACAACGTTCCTTTCCTCAATCGTCCAGGCGCATGAAATTTCAAATGATTTTTCAATAACGACAAGAGTTATAAATATCTCAATGAATTTTTATTGTCATCCTTTATGCTGCCAAATGAGGACCATTAACAGAAGAATTCCTACAACCAAGAGTTTCTTTGATGCTCGCAGATGGTCAAGTGGTGTTGACGAGTGAGAATCGGTCTTGGGGCCTCTGATAAAAAAAATTGATAGAGCCACTCAAGGGTTTATCGTGAGGAATAACGGATACTATAGTTACAATTTCCTAGGAATGCCGATAAGTGGTGGTATATAACACAACTTGATGAATTTCATTCGCGGAAATTTTCGCTAAAAAGATCAATTATTTGACCAAGTGAGACATTTTGTGGGAAGGAGGGGTTGAATTCCAGAAATTCCTTTCTTCCATTTTCCAATTGGAGTAATCGACACATAAAAGGCGAGTGCAATCGCAGGAACTACTTTGTCAGCCGGAAAAACAGTTGTTTGACCTCATGTTTAACTCGTGTCAACTGTTAATTATCAATTTGAAAAACTCAATATAACAAACAGAATTGATTTTTTTCTGAAATTCTGGAGAAACTAGGGGAGACAGCGCTTGAAGTTGAAATTTCCAGTTGACGAAAGTCCACGTGTGCCTTAATTACCGTCTTTAAACAATTAACAACAGCGATTTTCACCTCCATTTATGATGACCTCGAAAGGATCAAGAATAAATGTTTACTTCGTCTGGAGCAGGATCCAATTTTCTCACACCTCCCGCGAGAAGATTAATCGATTCACAAGGTGTTATAACCGAGATATGATGATCAACCGCAAGTGTTAATGCTCAATTCTTGCGAAATAAGTTCCCCGTATCAGATGAATTCAGTGCTCTGTAATTATCCTGAGTGCTAACCCGCTATAATCCACTTTCTTTCACCGAATATTTTGAGATTACGGTGATCCAAATCACAATTACTCTCGAATTAAATAATAATATGGAGAAAGTTGAGCCCAATATTTCCGAAATAATCTGCAGATCCATTTTTCCTTATTTCTCTGATTTAAATAAACTTCATTTGATGCAAATAAATGATTTTTCTGGGACGAAATCGTAAATGCAATTTTATTATCATCCCCTTTTCTCACAAGAAAAAGAGGTTGTCCCTCACACTATTCCAAAAATTCACAAAAAGGAATTTTGGCATACTGTGATGGCAAAAATTCAATAAGTAACGAAATTTTCAAAGGCCATCGCATGAAGATTTAATGGTTCGCCCACTCATTTGCTTCCTTTTTACCATTCGTCACGTACAAAAAAAACCAGAAAAATCCAACAAATTTATTAGAAAATTCCAATAAAACTATTCTATTCACAAAATTTCGCAACTTATCTTCGAGTTTTATCTCAAGCGAAAAGTTCAGTGGAAAATATTCTATAAAAAAATCAACAGAATTCAATTTTTCTATACAATCTCATCTATTAAGATATTTTCCATAAAAACACAATATTTGAATGGTCCTTGAAGCCCATTTTTTCCTCTCCGAATATTTAAATTCAGAAATCTCCCCCATTAGTAGAAAATTAACTGTTTCATCTATCATTATCATCCCCCGATAAAATTCACTCAGCCTCAGAATACTTTTTACTCGACTCAACCAAAAAAAAAACGCCCTCAGTGACTCACGTTTTTCATTCCCCCCTCAGTCGGCTCGTTTCGCAAATCCTTTTACGTTTACCCGTGTGTCGTGTCGCGCGTCTTGGGTTAATGGCCCACAGAGAGTTAACCGAAGGTAAAAGGGAGGACAAGGGGGCAGTGATGGTCGCACGGTACGTCATGAAAGTAACATACAAACAGTACAGCTTGGGGGCCAACACACACAGGCCAAATGCCTCCTGACCATAAGGGAGACTACATTGACTGACAAGGCGCAATCCCTCCCGAAGGTGAATTCCAGTGGTTGAATCTCAGCAATAAATCCACCTTGGTGTTTACGGGAGGCATAGGTGGACCATGGGGACAACGTGGTGCACTGATCCTGATAGTGGTGAGCATTGCCTTGGGGCTGTGTAGACACCAAGTATGGTAGTCAACAGCCCATGGGGACACTTCGTTAGGCAGATGAATGCCGTCGCATACACTCGGATATTTGAGGGGATTGTAGATTTTTAGGTGGGATAAGGGAGATAATTTACGGGCTGGAAATTCTAATTAAACATTTTTTTTATATTAACATCAGAATCAAAATCAGTTCAGTTTGATTCAGTTCAGAATTGATTTTTTCAAGAATACTTCGCGCTGTTTCACGCTTGGTCCAAGGTATCGGGCGCGAGATGGCAGCAGATGCTGGAGAGCACTCCCAACGTCATCTCTCAACAACCTCAATAAACTGCATTTAATGCTCAACGCTTTCACTACGTGCGGTAAACTAAATTTGGAGATGAATTTTTCATCTGTCGGCATCTTAGCCGTCTTATTCTACTCAATGGGAAAGATAATCTTCAAAATTTCATTTTCTGAATATAGAGCTATTGGAGAACTAAGAACTAAGAAGAAGAAATAAATTTCTAACGCTTCAATTCGTTTTTTTCTTCAAATGATCTGTGATATCACGATAGGTGTGTCATATTTTTGCAATATTATGAAAAATAATAAAATAATTAATTATTTAAAATTCAGCATAAAAAGTCTAATCGGCTATATACGGAAGTGAATAAATAAAATAATTTCATCCATTCTTGATCATTTAAATTTTCAATTGACTATGAATTAAGTAACTGACAATGTGGAAATGTCAATTGACTATTGAGTAAATAATTGTAAATTTCATGAAAGGATTTTTCAATTTTCCATATAATCGTCAATCTTCTAAACTCAATTATTGACTGATATATTAATTCCGGATTTGAATATTTAATTGACGATTAATTCAATAATTCAAAATTGATGATGTCACTAAATGCTTTCCAATGAAGATGAATGGGCAATTAATTTTTTTCATTTCGTTTGCATTCGCGTTTCCATGTAATGAGTTATTATTAAATGCATTCCATTATTCCCCAGTTCTTTCCCTTCAACAATAAACATATAATTTGAAAAAATATCAAGTGTCTGAAAGATGCTGTGGTATAAACCAGTAGGAGTGGCATAGAGAGCAAACAAAATTGGAACCAATCGAGGAGAAAGGGTGGTCCAGTCAATGTTTATCTTTCCACCGACTCCAGGGATGCTGGAGGCATGCCTTTACACCTCATCGGAGCGGCGCACAAGCGTCTTTTCGACGCAAACTTCTTCAACTCTTAGATGAACAGATAAAATATCCTCAGTCTGTGATTAACTCCGACAGAGATCACAAAAAAAAATTATTTCCTTCCGATATTTACTTTTGTCTTCCCTAAATTCAATATTCAATCCAATTTGCAACGACTGGAGAAGCGGAATGTTACGAGGAAAATGTAAAAAATCGAAGGAGAGTGACGAATCTGAACAGAAGCAGAGAAGGCCCAAATGTGCAAGATGTCGAAATCATGGGTTGATTTCTTGGCTTAGGGGGCATAAGAGACAATGCAAGTACAGGGAGTGTCTCTGTGCAAAGTGTGCACTCATCGCCGAACGACAAAGAGTAATGGCTGCACAGGTAACAATTTTATTCTTAAAAAAAGAATTTTTTGCCGTGCGACAAAGGAATTATTAATTTTCTCTTCTGAAAATTTTCTTATTGAGCCGTTTTCCCCAAGAATTTCAAGTTTTTTCCTCTTTTGTCTCCTCTCATTAAAAAATGGCATAAACATATAAAAATTTTCATGTTAAATTTGTTCGTGAGCGGCAAAATATTTAAAAGCTAGTGAAAAAAAACGGAAAAAAGTGAAAACTGAAAAAGTTTTTTTTTTAGATTTTCAAAGGGTCAGATTTTCCGTTTTTCCAGGGGGAAAGTCGACTTTCGCCAAAATCGAATTTTTTCGCCAAGTGAAGAATGATTCTATACTTATTGACCCCTCTAATTCAAGAGCGAAAGAGTTTGTAGATTACTTAAAAACATTTCTACACCTCTAGATTCGCCTAATTGTAAGACACATCTTCTGCTGTCGAATCTTTCGCTAGTTTCAACTTCATCATTCATTACCGAGTGCGAATGTGTAAACCGCAACGCATTTATTATTCCCAATACCATTTATAGGCCTCGTAATTGGCTTCAGCTGTCCTGACATGAGTAAGCAAAATAAAATGAGATGAATAAAATCCCTAGATTCATCTATCAGACGAACAGGATGTTGCCATCGACTACTGCACCACCCCCATTCCTCATAAATATTATTACTTCGCGATAACATCACCTTGACACATCTTTCTCCCGCAAATGACACATGTACTGCCCTCACCAGAATCCATTAAGCTCTGGGATTGTGTTTCATTGTGTACGTTTGCTCAGACATTACGATACTTGATCCTAAATCCATATCAGGGATTTGATTCACCCCTTCAACGTTTCACCGCAAACATCCTTTCGTATTCATCCGATACGCAGTAGCAAGGGAGGTCGTCCACCGATTTTATCAATCTCAAATTCCAAAATTAGGAATTACTGTGCATTACACAGGTGGCGTTAAAGAGACAACAGGCGGCTGAGGACGCCATCGCCCTGAGCATGGCTAAAGTCGCGACGGGACAGAGATTCGATCATCTACCTCCTGGGAAAATATTTGGCATGGCTGTCACAGCGCCCAACATGTGTCCCCCACTCTCATCATTTCAATCAGATGATTCGAATAATCAGAACAGTATAAAAGATACTGCTGTTGGGCTTCAAAGTAACGAAGTTGATAAATCAGCTGTGAGTATCTAAAGTATTATGAACAAATTTCGATTTTTAAGGATTAGATTCTGAAGAAATTTTGGATGGAAGTTAATACTGTCGGATTTTTTTTGAAAATTAAGTAATATTTGCACTTGACTTCAAATTATTTAATAATTTTCATTATTATGTGGACCTGAAAATTGCAATTCCATGGAGTACTCCGGAATTCAACTGATTTTTCAATGACAAAACACGAAAATTTCGTGTGAATGAGTGATTGTTGAAAATTTCAAGATTTTTTACTTGAAATTTCAGGAGTAATTTTCTAATAGTGCAGGACAATTCCCGTGAAATCTGTCGTGTGTAAAATCGACAGTCCAGTGTTGTTGATGAAGATTAATTCAGAAGTGCCAATTAATACAGAGTCTCATGAGAAAATGATCTTTTCAATGTGGAGAAGAATATTAAGATTGAGAATAAATCTTGAACTATAAAAAAAGATGAATCAGTTCTATTTTCAACGTGAAATAAAAATTCAAACCCAAATTCAAATTCAATATCATGCAGAGAAATGTTCAGTAAAAATTACGGAACTCACAATTCACTCATTTACGGAATCGACTCGGAAAATTTAAGTGACAATATCGTAATTTTTCACAGGAGATTCAGATAAAAATTACGGAACGCTCCGAAAAAATTCCGTGACAGTACCGTAAAATTTCCTACAACTGGATTTCGCTCCGGAATTACGGAAAAGATACGGAATTTTTATTGAATATTGCTCTCCGTGTCGATCAATTTTTTACGCTTGACAAAATCAAAATTCATGTAAAAAATTATTAATGATAAGCCAGTAGTTGTACTGTTTCTCACGATTTATCGTCCGGAAATTGGCATTACATATTTCCCCTAAAATAATCGCTTCATTTTTCGAAACAGCCCCACGTAGAAGATCACCCGGAAAAAACTCTATGCAGTCCATCTAAAAAGGACAAGAGTGAGGATGCAGTTCAAAAAGAAAGGCCCGAAGTCCCGGAGAGTTCGATTGAAACCCTCGCGAGGCTTTTTCCGAGCACTAAACTATCAGTAATACACCTGGTCCTCCAAAGATGCGGGCAGGATTTGCTAAAAGCCATTGAGTATTTCGCGAGCAGCAGCAGCAGTAGCTTCATTGGTTCTCCATACTCTGCATTCCGTCCGCACATTTCCACTTCATCAGAGGCTCAATCAACCCCAGACATCAGTTCGGTCTTCCCTCTGCCCTCGATCTATTCGGGCGCCTTCTCAAGGAATTTATACAGCAGCAGCTATTATCTCCTCAACATGCGGGGGAATCCGTTGCCCTGCAATTGCATTCCCGAGGCGACTTCGTCTCATGAGTTAGACAATGGCACGTTCAATGTTGGGTACAATAATTATGTTAATGTCAATGCTTTGCAGCAACTGCGGGAGCACGGTGGCGAGCCTGAACTGCTACATCTGCCGTCTGTCATCCCAGGGATACCGTGTATTCAACCAAATTGCACGCAGTGTTACAAATATATTTAATCGAAGATTCTCATGTGAATAAAATAATTTGGCGTGCGTCACGGTGAGATCTTCAAGACTAAAATACTATTCTCCAAATTAATTCAACTAGACTTGGTTTGAGAAAAGACTTTCTTGTTATAATCAGAAAGAGACCAGAATGATTTATTTCATTAATAATTATTTGTTCATTATATACCAATTATATATTAATGAATAATACCAATTCTTCATTTATAATTATGTATTTAATTAATTATTTTTTTTATTATTTGATTTATGATAAGAAGTTGATTATGTCTATCATCATCCAGCATAGCGTATGTTCTATAATGACAGACATCGCGCAAAATACCTTCATCATTAATTTGTTGAACAAATCAACGATAAATTCCAATGCGACTTCGCACCCACATTTTCTAGGGCCAAATACAGATAACTATCCAGTGTAATAATACCACGATAATACAGTACTCATTGACCACGTACGTATCATGTACTGTGTATTCGATGATGTATATTGTTCGAGTGAAATAGACCATGGGAAATTGAATTACGAAAATCGAATCATTCGTGCAAACAGAAAACGAAGCCTGCGTCCACCCCCGCCGGGGGAGTATAACCTACCTCAGATTTCTATTTACTTAGACTCTGGTTTTTCGGCTAAAGAAAATAAGAGTTAAAAGATATCGCCTCGAGGTGCACACGCCTCGCTCGTGTGACTTGAATGTGGAAATTTTATCGAATTAGGTGACCTGTAATGTGATTTCGCGAAGTGGAAGCGTTTCATCGACTTCTCTTTCCAAGTTTTTTATTTATTCAAATCACCAAACATTAAATATTTGATCATTACAAAATATACATTTCATTTTCACTCATTCCGAAGTAGCTATACTAATGTTGTTTAACAGCCTCAATCCATGATTTGTATGGAAAAACATCGGTGAATATACTTGGGTGGGCACCTGTGCAGCTGTAGCTGTAGGAAACCACTCCGATAACTTCTTTGTTCACACTGTAAAGTGGACCACCACTGTCACCCTGTGGATCGCAAGATCACGAGAAACAGTGAATTGAGTGAAATAAATTATCGAAAATAAAAAATATTCGGGATTATCCCCAGGATTATTTTACTATACGCTATCTTATACGAGAGAAACAATCAATTAATTAACAAGCCCTGGGGATAATACGGAATATGAATATATCGGGCGAAATAATTTCTTTCATTTGAGAATAAAGAGACATTACGAAATTTCAAGAGTTCTTCAGCGTGAGAAAGGAAGATCGGATTCCATGAAAATCTGGCAATGGGGGAATTACATTTTTTTCAAGTAAAAAATCTTTAAATTTTTACCAACGAATAATTTACATGGAATTTCCATTGCTCTTGTCATTAAGAAATCAGCCAATTTACTTGAATATTCAATGAAATTCATTTCTCAGGTTCACACGACAATGAAAATCACTGAAGATGGTGAAAATTGAGGCAACTTTTCTTCTGAATTTTCAATCCTTTGAAAATTGAATTGAATGTATTGCTTAATTTTCACGATAGGTATAAAAATCCAAATTGTCCTTGAAAATTCAATGATCATTCATAATGAAAAACTTAATTCTGTTGAATTTCCAAGATGAATCAGGAATTCCATGAGCAATTTAGTTTGAAATTGAATTCAAGATCGGAATATTGAGAATTCAACTGCATCTGTTACTCAAATTTCAAAAAAATTCTAACAATGTAGAAGACAGGTTTTTCTTATACAGTTGCCGCTTACCTTACCTTAAATACAACTGACTGATTGCAATTAACGGAAATGCTACATATCTGTCAAATTATACTCACAACGCAGGTAGAAAATTTCCGTTTCGTTCCCTCTGCACAAATCACATTTTTCGGAGCCAACGGATCGCGATGAGCTTTGCAGAAGTTGTAGTCAAGTACTTTGAAGGTGACTCTCTGTAGATGGTCAGTTGGTGAACCACTTTCGTCCTCTTGAGTCAACCCCCAGCCGACTGCTGTGGCAACAGAGCCAGGTT
Source organism: Diachasma alloeum (assembly GCF_001412515.2). NCBI lineage: Eukaryota > Metazoa > Arthropoda > Insecta > Hymenoptera > Braconidae > Diachasma > Diachasma alloeum. The sequence continues at coordinate 2,679,215 of NW_021680366.1, forward strand.
TGACCCTGGCACTTGGCAGTGCAGCAATTTTTTGAAATTTATTTTCCGGAATTTCTGTTTTGAGCTAATAGCAAAAATATTGATATCAATATCGTTCAAGTATTCGAGAGAATGGTGAAATGTATTGCTGAATGATTCCTGAGATATTCACAGTTACAATGGCGAGATCTCCCCCCGCATCTTCGACGTCCTCCCCTGGCCATTCCGGATGTACATCAATGCGATCGGCGAGATAATGCTGCAACTTATTACTGTCCGTTAAATGGTCGTGACCTGGGATTATTCTTACCCCCGATGCAGGAGCGATGACGAGATTACCGTTGGGTTTGGAGCCTTCAGTGAAGCAGTGGGCAGCTGTCAGCACATGCTTCTTGCTGATCAGGGTGCCGCCGCAGAGGTGACGGCCTGATAGCCGTTGAAGAACCACGGTTGAGGGAAATTCAATGATACTGGCATCCTCCCCGTGGACTATTCTCTGGGGAACACGAGCAGTTACACCTGCGTGAAAGCAGGGAAATAGAAAGTGTGAATTGTAATTACACATCAATCGATGATTCAAATCGAATAAGTTGAATTAATGCCTGCGGATTACTCGACAAATATCTTGAAGGTGAAGGGGTTTTGTAAAAAGAATGAAGAAAGATTTTTTGTAGGAAATGAGTACAAAGGTCTTCCAATTCATTTCATGAAAATCTCTTGTTTTGTAAAATATTAGGGAAATTATGTGTAACTCTGTGATGCATGGAGAAAACAATCGACGGAAAATTGAAGATTTAATTGTATTTCAGAAAATTTTCTTCAAAGACAAAGTAAAAATGTGAGGCAAATGCAGAGAGAAATGTTGGATAAAAGTTGCCTAGAAAATCGTGGTAAATTTCACTGTGCGAAAGGTAATCGTGGAGGGAAATGTAATTCAATCAAAAAATGTCTGTTTGTCCAGGAGGAATGGAAAAAACAGTTTACCGAAGGCGTTCGCTAAAAAGTCATTCTCCGTTACAGAATAATTATACGCAATATTGACCAATCATCCACGTTCACTGGGATAATTGTTGATGGAATGCGGGATAAATCTTACAGTTTCGACACAAATTGTCGTCACGTTCGGTCAATTTTTCCGAGCCAATGGAGAAAAAATCACTATTCGTTTCGCATTTTTTCCCCGATAGAGAGTGAAAAAACACTCCACGATTATTTAGATTCTTCGCTACTTTTTCTTCAACTTTTTTCTCCGTGTGATGAAGTTTTATCTTTGCAATGTAATTTCCCGCAAACGAACAGTCAAACTCGACAGTTATTGGTGGAAAAGTGAGAGGAAGACGGGTAAATTTCACTGTTTTTCTAGCTAACTTCCACTATTTAGTAATTCTCATAACATTTTTCTTGCAATTTTTCACTTACCTGCTAATATCGCAAATGCGAAGACAATCGACAAACTGAATGAACTCATAGCTGGCACTATCACACACTGAAGCATTCGGAATCGGATACTGGATGTTTGGATTTTTACGGCCATTTAAATACCCGATTAACCGTGAATTACTCTGATAACGATCAGAGAAAGCATCTGTTCTAACAAATTTGCTCTAAATTTCGTAAATATGGCGTGTAATGACCTATTTATCAATTGGCACATACAATGTTCACTCGCCTGGGCCAATGGCCTAGTCATAAATCCGCCATTCGTGAATGGAGTGGACCAATCATCTATTGACAGACACTTTTCATTCTCTGTCGGCTTCAACCATCCCCGGACTAAACAGTCTCGATTTTTCCTGAAACCGCGGTTCAATGTCCCCCATTCATTTCACTTGTACGCGCGCACGAATTTATATCCTAAAATTGATGATTTCTGAAGAATCGATGATCGAATTGATCAATGACGCGATCCATATGTGTCTTAAAGTAAGTCTTAGCACTGATTACTAATAAATATCACAATATCAATAATAATCTCACTGATTTGATAAAACATTATTTGACAAATTTCATGAACCCATATTACCATAGTAATGACTATAATTGATTTAAGGGGAAACGAAATATGAAGAAAATCGTGAAAAATTTTACTATGAGAATGGGAATTGTGCAGCAAAATGTAATTCAGTAAATCGAGATTGCTCCACGATCACTTGACTTATTTTGTAATTTTCCTCCAACTCTTTTCTCGCGAATGAACAAAACACAATTTCTTTCATTTTGACCTTTAAAGTCGTTCAAGTGTCTCACCTTTTATCCGATTGAATATTTTTTTTTTTTCAAAATATTCGTTAGACTCCACAGAAGAAATATACGTATCAATTCATTAGATAGATCATGGAAAAATTTAAGAATTTTTTTTTGTTTATTGCTTTTGCATTAAATTATCAATTTTTTTTTTTTTTTTCAAAAAACATTGTCTTGGCTGTTGGTAAAAGAAGATTAGTGCTCAGTAGGAACCACCTAAAATACCAACTGTTGAGCTTCATAGTTTTATCCGACGGTAAAAACATTTTCTCCTCAACCAGCAATTTCCTACTTACGAGAGGTTAGAGACACGTGGGTGACGTGGGTTGAAGTCATGTTGAAGTGTTTACCTGTTTCAATAACTACTGAATAAACTCAATTTTCGTAATTATCCACCAGTGACATGTGAAAATGTCGAGGCTCATTGTGAAGAATTTACCCCCCAGTGTGAGTATGACTAAAAAATAATTAAAAATCGCATCTCAACACGTGAAACCCTTCTACAATTATTGCATATTTCCTTACAGGTTACTGAGACTAAATTGAAAGATATATTCAGTGAAAAAGGAATTGTAACCGATGTGCAGCTGAAATATACGAAAGATGGAAAATTTCGTAGATTTGGATTTGTGGGTTTCAAAACAGAGGAACAGGCGCAGGCTGCCTTAAACTTTTTCCACAAAACTTGCATTGACACCGCAAGGATCACTGTTGAACTCTGTGCTGGATTGGGTATTTAGAATTGTTTAATTCATTTCTTATCCCATTATTTAACTAGTAACACTAAAACTTTTTTCTGTATGGAATCTGGAATGAGAATACACATGATTCGTTTAATTTTAATATTGATGCATTATACACCCCACGAAATTTATGAATGTAGGGGAGGTTGGGGTAAAACGGACACTTTTGACTTTTTTTAAAAATGTTCATGAGGAGTTGAAATGTTGTTAAAATTTTGTATATTTCTTTTCAATACAAAGAACAATTCTTTCCATTTGTGACGAGCCTAAACTGAGCTCAATTGATCAATTTGTTTCTGAGTTATGAATAATTTTTAAAAAGTCTAAAGTGTCCGTTTTACCCCACCCGCCCCTAATTCATAAACCTTTCCACCACTCCTCTTTTAATTCTTCACTTTTATCTAATTTTTAACTAATTTTCGTCTCATCAACAGGAGATGCCTCGAAGCCAAAAGCATGGAGCAAATACGCCCAAGACAGTACAGCCCACAAAAAACTCACAAAATCGGAAGAAAAGCCCCAAAAACCCGAAGAAAACCCCCCGAAACAGGAAAAGAAAGCAAAGCAAAACGACGAGATAAAGTCCCTCATAGAAAAACACAAGGAGGATCCCCTCTTCGTCGAGTTTATGGAGACCCATGGGGCTGACGGTTCTAAAATCTGGGGAAATGACACAGAGATCTCCGCAATTGACTCCCAAAAACCCCAAGACCCCTCAGAAGACGAAAATTCCGAAGACGAGGCTGAAGATTCCGAAGACTCCAACGACGATTCCGAAGAGGAATCCCCAAAAATCGCGGATAAGAAGCTCTCAGACCTCGAGTACATGGAATCCCTCAAGAAAAAGTCCGAGGACTCGACCCCAAAGCCCAAAGACTCTGTGAAAAGCTCTGACCATGGCTCAACCAAATTTTACACTGTGAAATTGAAAGGTCTAGGCTACAACCACAAGAAGAAACACATAAAACAGTTCTTCCATCCCCTAAAGGCGAAGTCGATTCGAGTCCCTCAGAAAATTAAGGGAATAGCTTATGTAGGATTTGCAAGCGAAAAACAACGCAACCAAGCGTTGAATAAAGACAAGAGTTTCTTGGAGGGCAAGAGGATATTCATAACGAAATACGAGGGAGATAAAAAAACAGAAGTAAATGGACTGAACTCGAATGATGGAAAAGCAGAACCCAAATGGAAAAAACAGGAAGAAGCTCTCAAGGATGAGGAGGCTATCGCAGAGTCTGGGAGGATGTTCGTGAGGAATTTGTCGTACTCGACTACTGAAGATGATCTGAGGGCGGTTTTCGAGAAATATGGACAGATCACGGAGGTCAATCTACCGGTGGATAAGGTAACCAGGAAATTGAAGGGGTTCGGAACGGTGACGTTCATGATGCCGGAGCATGCAGCGAAGGCTTATTCCGAGCTGGATGGGTCGATCTTAAATGGTATGTGAGAAGTAAAATTATTGAGGGATTTGATGAGAAATTAAATGAATGGGGAAACGAAATTTGAGAATTGACTTGTGAATGTCTCAAGGTGAGAGCGGTTGAGAGAAAAATTTAGTAATGCTGTTGGAAGAGCTTGAAATTTCATGGACAGTTCAATTTTCAAGAGAGAGACATTGTATTTGATTTTGAGAGAAAAACATGGAATTTTAATTTTCAATGACATTTCAGTAGAATAATTTTGGGGGCGCCAGGAAAATGAGAATTTCTTGACTTATTTGAATTATCCTGATTTCCATCAATTTTCATAGAATAATTGAACTCAAATTTACGCGCTCCATTGATTTTTTACTCAAATTGTGAATTTTAATTACGAAATTTCTTGAAATTTTAGTGCAACGGTAACTTGTTAAAAATGTGCAACAAATCTCTACTTTTACCGGTAAAAATACTATTTTTACAGACATGTGGAGAATAATCTGTGTAAAATACACCATCAAATCTGACTACTCAACTAATTCTCGATAACTTACAATCTACTGATTGTGAGTAGAATTTAAAAAGTCCAGTTTTCCGTGAAAGTTTTTACATTAACTTTTGCTTCTTTTGCTTCAGAATGAGACTGAACTCATTGCAGTTGTATCATTCCACAAAGGCTATTAAATATGAAAAAAAAAAAAACATTAAAAAAATGAAATGAAATAAAAAAATGAAAAAATCAATTGATCTTTCTCCCAACATTTCTCAACGCAACTGCATCACCACCACATTTAATTCTCCAACAGGCAGAATGCTCCACCTCCTCCCCGGTAAGTCGAAGCCCTCGATAACTGACCTCCTCCAGACCCCAGGTCTGACCTTCAAAGAGAAGAAGGAACTCGAACGAAAGGCGACAGCAGGTTCCTCCCACAACTGGAACACCCTCTTCCTGGGTCAGAACACCGTGGTGCAGGCCATAGCCTCCACCTACAACACCACTAAGGATAAAGTCCTGGAGGACGGAGGCAAAGGTACCAGTGTGGCCGTTCGGCTCGCCCTGGGGGAGACCCAGCTCGTCGAGGAGACTCGTAAATTCCTGGAGGAGAACGGAGTGAGACTGGATGCCTTCAATCAGGCCCCCGAGAATCGCTCGAAGACCATTATTCTCGTGAAGAATCTTCCCCCAGGGACCAAAGCCCACGAATTGAGAGAGAAATTCAAAGTTCATGGGGAGGTGGGACGTGTGGTAATGCCTCCATCAGGTGTCACTGCTCTAGTCGAGTTTCTTGAGCCCTCGGAGGCTCGCAAGGCCTTCACTAGATTAGCATACACTAAATTCAAACATATTCCGTTGTACTTGGAGTGGGCGCCTGACAATAGTCTGACTCCCAGTGATAAAAGAGAAAAGAATGGAAAAGCGTCTGGGACGAATGAAGTGAAGGAAGAGAGAATCGAACAAGATACCACGAGCAAAGAGGCGAGTCAAAAAGAGAATAAGGACGAGGATGAGGACGATGAGGAGCCGGAACCTGATACCACCCTCTTCGTCAAGAATTTAAATTTCTCGACCGATGAAGAGACCCTCAAGAAATATTTTAGCAAATGTGGAAGACTGCATTATGCCAGTGTCACCACGAAGAAGGATCCCAATAATCCTGGTCAAAAACTGTCGATGGGGTATGGGTTTGTCAGGTATAAATTCAAATCTGATGCTGATAGGGCTCTTAAAGAACTGCAATCAACGACTCTCGATGGAAAAACACTGGAGCTTAAGCGATCTGAGAGGACACTCAAGTGAGTTTCGGAATTTTCGTGGGATTTTCGGTGGGACTGGTTTAATTCATTGGTTTATTTTTAGTTCCGACGTCTCGACAACGAAGAAGACGAGCAAAGTGGGGGAACAGACTGGTACCAAGATTTTGATCAAGAATATACCGTTCCAGGCGAATGCTGATGAGATTACTGAATTATTCAAGTGAGGATTTGAGAAATTTTTGGGGATTTCGGGGGGGGGGGGATGATTATGGAGTCACAAGAGATATATTTTGAATAGCTGTTGATTTTTTTTTTATTTTCAGAGCTTTTGGGGAACTGAAGGCTGTAAGATTGCCTAAGAAACTTATGGGGCAGGAGAAACACAGGGGTTTTGGATTTGTTGAATATTATACTAAGAGTGATTCTAAGGTAAATTAATGAAAAATTTAATTGTCGCGAGTTTTGAATGGATATCTTTGAATCTAGAATGCGTTGAAATCAGAGATAACCTCGAAAAATAATCTTCAACTGCGATAATTGAATTTAACGCATTTTAAGTAATTATTAATTAAGCACCAGTAAAACTAACGCAAATCGAAAAAAAAAATTTTTTTAATATTCAAAAAATTACGCGACGTTTTATAATCAGATTGTAACATTAAATCGTGAAATTGTATTTTCCTTTAGAGAGCCTTCAAAGCACTGTGCCAAAGTACTCATTTGTATGGCAGAAGATTGGTACTGGAATGGGCCCAGACAATTGAAGACGTGGACGATATTAGAAAGCGAACAGCAAAACATTTTCACCAAGGTATCAAACTTGATCCATTCCAATGGCATTCTCACCATATATCTCCCCCCAAAAATCATACAAATTCCTTAATTGTTCGAGTCTATGAATATTCAATTGAAAAAACCCATTTCACTGCATTCCAGAGCCATCGAGTAAGAGGAGTAAAAAAGCAACACTGGATCCTGAATCAGTGGGATTAGCAGCAGAATAAAAATATATCGATAGAAATATTCATACTGTAAATAAAATGGCATTTACATCAATTGACTAATGTGTTATTAATGCATTGAGGAATCTTAATAGATTAATAAATTCTCTTTGAAAGTAAAATTGAATGATGAAATTGTTGAGTTGTTTATTACAGAAGGGATGAAGTATTAAATTACTATTTACTATCATCATAATGTGAAAAATAAATTATTGCCGAGGAAAGTTGGAAATTTTTCTGAATCAGTGCCAAAATTCCAAAATTATAATTGGACTTTTACACGAAATTTTGATCGTCATGTCACGTAGTCAAAACAAAACTCTTTCCTCAATTTATTCTCTCACTCTCTCGATTGAATTATCGCAAGGCAAACAACCTCGGTTTTAATGCCATGTATCTGGGATTCGATTCTCGCGAATTCTCGTGGTATTGAATACATTTTTAATCGGCAATCACTACTGCCCATTAACATATTCATGGAGATTGTAGAAATTGTTGACGATTGAATTCGCATTGAAAGAGTGAAATTGATACTTTAGTTTTTTGGTAGAGATGATTCTCTTCAATTCCGGAGGAAATTACTAGTTGAAAGACCGTTTTTTGAGGGCAAATTTGTTTCTGTACTGCTTCTCATGATTTCTCGTCTGGGAATTGGTATTGCATACTTCCCCAATTGGTATTTTTCGCATCTTTTACGATAGTTAACGAAAAGTGACTCAAGACATTACCCCATTCGTATTAACATTCCCCATTTTTCACACTTGTAACGTAATATACTATTTTGACGCCGCAAAGTGCCTTTTCATACGAAAAGAAAACGAAAAATCTTTTCGTTTGCTTGTAAACGAAAAAGGCACAGTTTGACCACTCGCTGAACCTAATATCACTGTCAAAAAATATTGTTTCACACATGTGAGACGAGAATTTTTAGCTCGTGTGATTGGCAGCCCTCGGCTTCCTCTCGGGCCGCCAACCTCACACTCGTGAAAATTACCGCTCACTCGTATCGAAATATACGATTCTGACACTGCTGCCACGTTCACCTCGTGCCAAAACTGTTTCCTTTACTCGTAAACGAAAAAACACTTATCAGAACGAGTCGAACATAGCAACAGTGACAAAAAGAATTCTACGGGATGAAACTGAAAAGTGTCAACGTTCCATGAATCCAATAATGAATTTCCCCTAATCCCCAGTTTCCGGAGGTATTGCCAACCGCACCATTGAACAAACTCATTACCCGCTTCAATCCTCAAATACACCCATTAAAACCACCCACTTTCTATTCTCATCACCTCATAAACCCCATTTTTATAAATTCATCAAGTCTAAAGGACAAAAGTGCAGTTGAACGTTGGATATAAATTCTAAAAATATTCAATAGGGAAGAAAATGTCTTCCTTTCACCTCTCTCGTTGTTAAAAAACGTGCCCCAGTACTTCGGATGAACGTTTGGAATGGGAAACTGGCAGGATCACGATGAGGGGCCCCTGGTGGGGCAGAACGAAGAGGTGGAGTTGAGCCGGCAATGAACATCCATGAAAGTAACAGTGCTGTCTAGCGCCTTCGTGCATGCGACAGGGATTTACTCTCGACTTCAGTTTTTAATTCTGTGATCGCCGAAAAATAATCAGTGACTTCCAAAAATTAATATTTCTTTTTAATAATCAAGCCGATTTACCCAACTACCCGCAGTAAATTGTAATAGAAAATAAAATAATCATTAATTTATGAAGTGAAATTTCGTGTTCAGTTATTATCATGAAAATGTTGTGATTCAATCCCCATCATAAAACAGGAGGAAATCATTATCCATAATGGATTGGGTGAGTCCATTTCCTCGATTCAAATGAAGAATTCAAACATAAATAAATGTATATCAATCGAGTGAATGGAGAATTATTAACCGCTAATTTACTATATATTTTATTCCCGAGGATTTTCTTCACGCGAGTGATTATATTTCACGGAAAGGGGAAAATAAATTTATAATACCCTGGGAAAATCATTTTCTCCTCTATTCGTGCTAATTTTTTACATTTCATTTCCTCATTGAGTTATGAAAATCGTTTGAGCTCAGTTGAGACAACGGATGAACTTTCATTGCAGCCTTGAAAGGGTATTGTAACGGATGTGTTTCGCCGTTAGAATTGTTTATTGCCATGTAATTATGCGTTGTACACGGAAATTTCATAATGGGGAATTTTTTTTGCCTAATTTTTGAATGAAGTTTTAATAAGTGACATTTCCACTGAAATGTCATGAACCCCAGTCACCGACAAATGACAATTTGATGTCATCTCAAATAATCTGTGAAAATGAGTGAACATTAGATAAATCAGGGAATGTTATTATTGAATTGTAAATTTATTGAAAAATCCCGTAAATTGTGAAATTTCTGTCTCATTTCCACTTGAAACGTATGAATTTAATTCAACTTTCAGCTGAACCTTGAAATTTTATAAGCATTTTCCCCGTAAATCTATTCTAATATGACTTTTATGGAAATTTCTCTCAGAATGTCCATGACATTCCAATCTTCTCAAACACTGCAGGAAATGTTTTTGCGGGAATTTAATTTAATTGTCTACAAAAACGATCTTTCAATATTTTATCGTAAAATTGATATTCTCTGCTCTTTTCATGTACACAATTTTTTTTAGATTTATTACTTCATATGCCTGAACGATTTGAGGACTATCCAGTTCAAACTGACGTCAATTTGTCTCTTATATTTCAGGAGAGAATTAAAAAAAAATTATTTACTTGATTTTTCTCATTCTCTGACGATGTGGAGTAACTAATAGATAAGAAGCCTTCCGCATCCCATAAAAATGATTCGAACGAAAATTGAAAATGTCCATTCGTTTCAATTCTCTCGCTAATCTTATTATAAATTTTCAATCAAATTTAATTTAACAATTCACAAAAAATTTTGTAATTTGCAATCAATGTGTAAATGAGCAACAATTAGTAGAGAAGAACCTCATTACCACCTCATTTCCATTGTCCCACATGTGAAAATCCCCACAATTTTCCCAAAGGTGAGAGACTAACATTGCAAAATCATAGAGAAATGACAGGACTCCATTCACTCACAAAAAATAATGATTTCTAAATTGTTCTACAATCATGAAGAAAAAAAAAGACTAAATGACAGATGCTGACGGTCTTTCATGATTCAGAAAATCAACACAATTGTATAACAGAATAGCTCTCTGGGTCTGTAGTTTAAGACAAAATTAATGCCGCGGAAATAACAATAATTAGGAAGAAGTAATGTTTGTAAAAAAAAATACTGTCGGTGGCTTTCGAGGAAAAGAAAAGTAGTCAATCGTCCACGTGCGTAGTTCCAGTGGATAGTGAAAGCTGGAGCGATGATCTTTTATTTATAGGGGAAATATGTATGTAATCTAGGAAGAGATCATCCCAATGACCTTCGTTGCTCTATTAATGTTCATTAATTGAGACAGAGTTACTCCCCACTGCAGGAGGAAATTTAAATTAGTTGAACGAAATATTTGTGTTATCATATTTTTTTCGTGTTTTTATTTCTCATTAATGCGAAGGATGATCATCGGTGATGGATCGTCGGAGAGAAACTTCCGATAAATGTTCAATGGTGATTTGACGAAATCAGCTATATTCATGGGCAATAATTAATCTACTCTTGTAGTAAAATCATAAAGAAAGATGAGTTTCGAATCGTTTCAAGGTTCACTTTGAGAAATTATCCTTAGGGGGAAGAGGTTTAGATGATCAAGCTGTTCAAGGATGGATTTTTTAGCGGATTTTTGAGATTTTTTTTCGATTTTTCGACTGTTTGAGATTCATTCAACGCGGAGTTGTAGATTATTTCAGAAACACTTCCAAAAAGCAAAGGTTTAGATAAAAATGAGATGAAGCATGGTTTGTAGAGAATTTTCTTGACTTCAAAATAGGTTTAGACATTGTTCGATTAGTTTGATGGTTTTTGAGATATTCGAGGAGTTCACTCTTTCAATTTTCTACCCACTTGACATTCCATCGAATCAAAGTCAAGACTACTTTGAAAATTTAACAGCTGAATTCATCCAAAAACATCACAAAACCTTCTTTCCAGAGAATTTCCTGAAAATGAATTAATCTGAAATGGATTTTTCAAGTTAATAAATTCAATAGAATTTTCAGCTGAACCTTGAAATTTTATAAGCATTCTCCCCGTAAATCTATTCTAATGTCACTTCTATGGAAATTACTGTCAGAATGCCAACGAATTTCATTTCATTGTCTACAAAAACGATCTTTCAACATTTTATCGTAAAATTCATATTTTCTGCTCTTTTCATGTGCACGATTTACTCGGATTTGTTATTTCATCTGCCTGAACGATTTAGGGAGTGTCCGGTTTAAAAGCTAGAGAAATTTCCCCTGATAGAATTCACATAACGTCAGCTTTATCTCTTATACTTCAGGAGAAAATTGAAAAACAAATTTATTCATTTGATTTTTTTTTAACTAGTCACTCTCCATCTAAAATGAATTTTTCCATAAAAACTGGACGCAAAAGACACTCAATTTTTTATCAAAAACGAAAAAACTATGAATAAAATTATCTAACAAAAGAAATAAGCTTTTCCCGCGGATTTTTTATGAGTTCCCTGACCCAATCCTCATTAATTTCTCTCAAAAACCGCGTTCGAGGCTCTATTCTCACCCCCGCACATTCCACCGCGATATTGTCTCTCTTGCACATGAACTCCTGCAACAGGCGTCCCCCACCTCTGTCCAAGTACCCGCCGATCGTCCTACGTCGCTAATAAAAAGTGATCGACCTTCCCAATCGCAAAAAAAAGCCAATAAATTCCTTTACATATGAATAAAATCGATAAGAAAATAAATCGTGAAAGGAGAACACGTCGAGTTGCAACGAAAGTTTGTTGCGTTTGTGTTAAAATATGTATAAAATAAAATTGAAATTCCCGAGGACGGTCAGCTGGTTGACCTTTCTCTAGCGCCTTCGGGCATTTATTACTGTCGAGAATTACAGCCTTACGCTTCCCATTTCTTCATACGTCGACAGGTCTTCCAGGTTCTCAAATGTTTTCACTATTTTTTGGTATGGAAATTCAACGCCTCGAGATATTACTTCGTAGAATTTTAGATTTCTAATTGGTTAATTGAACGTAATTGTTGTGGGAAAATGAAATCAAACGGTGAGAGAATGATTTAGGGGTGGTTGCACCGTGTTTCAAGAATTTTGCAATTGAAAAATTAATTTCATGGTTATTTTCTACTTGTCTATCAACTCAAAAATTGTTGAATAACCCAGCTTTCACTGTTGGAAATTTTTTGAAGTTTGAGTGACAGCTGCACGTAAATTTTTAACGTTAGGATTTTTAAATAATTCGAAACATTAATCGTTCATCTCTATTAATTCTCATGGAACAATCGAATTGAAATTTACAGATTTCATTGAGTTTTTTATCAAATTGTCAAGTTTTTACTACAAAATTCATTGGAATTTTACCGGAGCTATCACTCCATCACAATTTCCAAGAAGTTCTGAGCTTTGGTGTTCATAAAAAATCATGAAGTAATTTTTCGTTGAAAAAATTAATTTTCACTGGTGAATTCCATTGAATTTTCAGGCAATTCCTCTAAAAGTCTTGGAATTCGATGAATTTCTTCACCTTCTCTGCACTAAAATATGTTTTCTGCATTTCCCTAGGGCCTAGAATATCACCAAACCCCCGGATAAATTTTCCCATGCTCCATTAAACCCCTAGGCTTTAATTCCCCGAGGAATTCCCCAAAAAATCCAGTTTAAACTTCTGTGACAAACAAATCCCCTCTTTTTCTTTCATCTTCACTTTTCGTTGACTTTTTTCTTCCCCGGAGAAACGCGTGTAGCCGTCCATAAGTATTTCCTCGACCTTTCAGCGTCTTGAAAAGAAACCAGAATGCAAGAGAGCAATGCTTTCCAAGGTCGTTCGGCCAACAAACCGCGTGGGTTTCAAAAGATGCAAATTATCCGTGATAGAATTTCATACTTCTCTTCGTACAAAAAGTGAGAGTCTCGCGAATATTTAATTCATCTTATTATTCTCATCATCTAAGATTACGTCACTTTCGATATCTATTGAGGGTATTTTGAAATGTACAAAATCTTGATCTCAAGCCTCACCTCTCTCTCAAGAGGCTCGACTTGGCCGCCAGAGATCTGACTCACTTTTACTTTTAAACAGGAATTTACGAACGAGTCTTAGAGCACTCTGTTACATCGTAGGAAATAAATAAACTCTTATTATCATTCGGGTATTCGCTCAACTACAGTGAAGTGAACTGGAAGTGAATAAAAACTCGCGATATAAAATTGAACTTTCATTAATATTTAGGAAATGACAATGATTGAAATAAGGAAACAAAGAGATGGTCTTGGTTGTTTTAAAACCATTACGATATTGCGTCATTTTACATTTCAATTTTTTTTTATTTTGCTTTTATTTTAGGGTCATTAGATTTTCATTTTTATATCTCAAAACAATAGGATCATTAATAATAATATTTTGCATAAATCTTCATTATTGCTACGAAGAGTTCTTAGTCCGGGGACAAAACAGATATTTCCCCCAGATTTTAAAATGAAACGACCGATTTTTTTTTCTATTTCGACGGTGTTTTTTATAGATAAGTAATTTTTTAAAAATTCATACACATTGTTATGAAAATATTTCGAAGCCTAGCCTTTCTGAAAAAAGGGTTACATGAGCAATTCTGCAGCCCAGGAAATTTTGTACAAAAAAAAGTCTTTTATTTTTTTAGCTAATCTGCTAGTTTTCGAGAGATTTGCGAATTTTCAACATTCATCTCCAAATTTCGGACACGGCCCCCAGCGAAATATTGAATTCCTCGTAAAAATGAAATCAATGAAAAATTTCGTAACCGAGTTAATTGATACACGCAAAGTCCCCAGGTATTCCAGCGTAACGTGAGGTGAATTCTCGCACGGTGCTCTCCAATGCGTGTTACATTCATTAAAAACTCCCACACGCTCATTACCATGTTTGTAACAAAGTAAGAGTCAACGATAAAACCACACGAGTAATATTCGCAAGAAAATTCTAGCCAACAAAAAGAAGAAGTGTAAAAACAACACTGTTATAATAACCCACTTAGCCATTACCAGACGTATTAAAGACCCGATATTTCACACATTGATAATTATCCCGATGGTATGCAATGCTCCACTTTCCCGAGGTAAGAGTCATTCATTTTTATCTTCATTTTTGTTTTTTTTTCCAATTGTTCTTATTTTGTCAGAAAGTCAGAATGAAAGCATTATTTCCCCAGGATGATTTTCGCGATTCAATTATCGGGC